>NC_060284.1:1531903-1876681 GCF_021613505.1 Equus quagga | reverse complement strand
GCCATCGTTGGTACCAGCACCCTGCGTGTCACCGTGATCTTAACTAGTGCCATTGTTGGTGAGGAGGAGGCTTGTCGGAGACTTTCTCTCCAAAAGACGACCCTTCCTCACATCAAAAATATACTCAATCCAGAATTAGGTATCAGCCATGAAGAGGGACAGCTACGCCCAGCGGTAAGACACCCTATGGTGTCCCTGATAGTAGCTAAAATCTGAATGTGAACAGCTCTGAAACTTCCAGATTTGAAAGTGGGATCTTCTGCGGTAAAATTGTATCATTGGACAGGGCTGGGGTTGGGGGCTGTTGTCTCATCAGGATTATTGTTAACTGGGGCTTTAGGAGCCTGAGAGAATCATCTCAATATTCTCTTACCACATGTATTAGTTTCTCACGTTGCTGCTGTAACAATTTACTAACAACATAGTGGTTTAAAACAACACAAACAGATTCTCTCATAGCTCTGGAGAGAAAAGTCTGGAATCACTAGGCTGAAGTCCACATGTCATCAGGGCTGCCTTCCTTCCGGAGGCTGCAGGCCAGAATCTTTGCCTTTCCAGCTTCTGGAGGCGGCCACGTTCCTTGGCTTATGGCCCCCTTCCATCTGCAAAGCCAGCAATCACATCACTGCGACCTCTGCTTCTGTTGTCACGTCTCCTTCTCTGACTCTGACACTCCCGCCTCCTGTTATAAGACCCATTGTGATAATGCTGGGCCACCACCTGGCTAATCCAGGATAATCTCCCCAACTCAAGACTCTTCATTTAATCACGTCTGCCAAGTCCCTTTGCCACACGAGGTAACATATTCTCAGGTCCAATGGATTAAGACATGGACATCTTTGAGGGGCCATTATTCTGCCTGCCACTCAGGGCTCCAGGCAGCAGGTCTGGGGGTGGGAGTTGGAAAGCGTGGCATGGAATGGAGGGGCTGTGCCCTCTCCCCCTCACGCTAGGTCTGGAAGGAATACTCAGGCCGACCTTGGCGCAGGGTTTCCTCCACAGTCTGTCCTCCCAAGTAGCTCCAACCAGGTGTTTGGATACCAGTCATGACCCACCCATGTCCTCGCTCGACCCGGGGATACCTGCTTAGACTTGCTGTTTCACCATCTCTGCAGATCTCCAAGCAAACTTCTGGAGCTCTGCCTCGGCCTGTTCGCATGCTGTAGGTGGTCCTGAAGAGGAGCCTGGAGGATATTTAATCTGGCACCGACCTTGTAACACCCTCTCCTTTTTATTTTATTTTATTTTTTTCTTAAAGATTGGCACCTGGGCTAACAACTGTTGCCAATCTTCCTTTTTTTTTTCTTTTTTTAAGGATTGGCACCTGGGCTAACAACTGTTGCCAATCTTTTTTTTTTTTTTTTTCCTGCTTTATCTCCCCAACCCTTCCCCCCGTACACAGTTGTATATCTTAGTTGCCGGTCCTTCTAGTTGTGGGATGTGGGATGCCATCTTAACGTGGCCTGACGAGCGGTGCCATGTCCGCGCCCAGGATCCAAAGCCCGGGCCACCACAGCGGAGCGCGCGAACTTAACCACTCGGCCACGGAGCCGGCCCCCACGCTCTCCTTTTAAACACCACCCGGCAAGCTTGGGTTTTAGAGACAAAAACCCCATTCTCCCACTGGAGGACAGTGCAAAATCAGTCCCTCCTGTGCAATCGGAGCTACGGCCTCCTCCCCCCTGGGATGGCCTCAGGGTTCCCCCAGCCCCCAGCCCGACTTAGGAAGAGGCCCGTGACACCTTCACTGCTCTCCCTCCACGCAGAATCCCACCCCTCTGCTCCCTCAGCTTTCTCTTCTGCATTCTCATTCTGGCACTCGAGCCCTTCTTCCCAGCCACGTGGTCTCAGACGGACCAGTGGGGGCTCCCTGAGGCTTGGAGACACTTTCTATTTGACATCTGTAAGGCCCCAGGGTCTTGGGAGGGCCTGCAGCTGGCACCTCTGCCGGGGGATATGTCCCGTCCTCGTGGAGAGATTCTCTGCTGGAGGGCTGGAAGGGGACGAGACTCGCCTTTGAGTCGGGTGTGAAGTGTGCGTAACGTCCTGGACAGTTTTGTGTCCATATTGTGTTTGTTTGTGTTTGTGTTCTACTGGCTTTAAGAGCTTGTGTTTTCCAGAGACAGGAGAAGAATTTCTCCCACTGAGTCCGTTTAAAAGGGTGGCAGAAACCAAAGTGAAGCTGCATCCTGATTGCATACCACAGTCGGCTTGTCTTGTTCAACACGTCCATACCCTCATTTCCTTTGTGAGGGCTCAGTGTGGATGATTTTCAAGTGCTCATCAACAAACAGATTACCCACCTGCAGACTCACTAAATATTCTCTAATGTATCATTTCTGTTGACAGCCTTTTAAAATTTCCCCAGTTTATGCCTGTTGGGAAGTGTACTGGAAACGTGGTTCAAGTGACCTCCCCTTCCACAGAGGCCCCGTTCCAGGCCCCTTGCTCACTTTAATGGGGGACCAGGAGTAGAGGGGGAACTGGAACGACTTCCTCCTCAGGAACAATGGGCCAGTGTGGGCGCTCAGACCATCGGGCCCAGTACAAAGGCAGCTTTCTTCCAGGAGGAGCGAGAGCACGTGGACACCCCGACCCTCGCCGCTCCGGTCCTTGTTAGGACCCTCTGTTCCGTGGCCCTGTGATGGGACCTGCAGGTCAGCCCTGTTCTGTGGCCGCTGACTGGAGCCCGGGTCCCTGTGGCAGCTCTGTGTCTTCAGACTGGGGCCCGGCATTGCTTCCCTCTGCCCACTTCGGCTGGGGTCACTGGCCAGGAGCAGGAAGATCCCAGATGTGTGGCTGTTGGCAGAAGGGAGCAGGCCCAGGGACGTCGTCTCATCTGGTGAGCCTGCTGCACTCCAGGCTCTGAGCTGGGAGCTCTGCACGCTCGTGAACTTTGGCTAATGCTCTCAACAGCCCCGCGAGAGGGGTCACTATCCGCATTTTGTGAGGAGACTGAAGTTCTGTGTTGTCAGGGATCCAGCAGGAAACAGGTGGTATACTCAGGGGTTTAACTGAAGAGAGTTTAAGGAATGACGATTTACAGAGGTGTGGACAGAGCTAAAGGAACAACACGAGATGATGAAACCTCCAGGGATTAGCGACAGCTCGGAGCCATTATCACCCCTGGGTCAAAAGAGAAAGAGGAGGGAGAGAGTTACCCAGAACGTGAGACAGCTGGAGCCGGAGAGGGTCCAAACACTGCAGTACAAGGGGGGTGCTGACCACCCTGCCCCCTCGTCCCCGCTGCCCACCACTGGTCTCCCAACACTGCTGTCCATTGGCCAAACCCAGCTGGAAGTCGGAGGACGGGAGGCCTGGATGGTGCAGACTGTAGAGATGGGCCTCGCCAGGGGCAAGCGGGGCCTGGCCAGCACGTGTGCTGAGGAAGTAAAGAGTTGGACCCAAAGTCTTGTGCTGAGATTTAGAGCTTCCTGTTCTTGAATCCAGAGTACCACACTGCTGTCCTCCCACTGTCTACACAAGAAGAGCAGCTGGAGATGAAAAGCAATGAGAGAAGACAAGGAAATCACATTTCAGCTCGTAGAACAGCTATATCCAGTGTATTCCAAAAAACTACACCTTTGTTGCTAGAAAGTTTGCCAAAGGTTTTATTAAGCACCCCCCAGTTGGAGCTCCAAAATGTGTTTTAGCATGTCGAAGATTCTGGAAAGTAATTAAACCTAACTAATTTTCCCTCTTTTCTCCAACTTCATTGACCATGAAAACCTTTGTGTTCATACAACACTGAATACAGCACACTGACTGCGTCTTCTTGGAAACACACTTGGGGGCACCTGCCGTCAGCAGAGCGGGGGTCAGCGAGGGTCATGGTGGCTGCGGAGTGGAGGGGGGATTTGAAGGGGCAACGCGGGAGTTGGGCAGACCAAACAGAAGCTCCTCCAGGAGCCCAGGTAAGAGGTGAGAGGTTCCTGAAGCTCAGACGCTGCAACAGGAGGGAGAGGAAGAGCACGTTCCTCTCGGTGACCGGGCCGAACAGCAGCATCATCCACTCGGAGAAGAAGTCAGACGGGGCTGCGGGATGCTCAGGCTGGTTTTGAACACGTGGAGCAGGAGGAGCTGTGAGAGAACAGAGATTTCTAGTGGGCAATTGGGGATGCACGATTAGAGTTTTGGAGAATGGTGGCTGCTCCAGGTACACATTTGAGAGCCATCAACACACCAGTGACACTTGAAGCCTGGGAGTGGTTGCCATCCCCCAGTTGAGAAAGGAGAGCAGAGGGCCAATGTGGCTTCAGGATGTCCAGAGGCCTCTTGAAGTGACTTAAAATATTATGTGTCTGTGAATACAGAGTTTTATTTTGTTTTGGGGAAACTCTTCCCATCCCTTTCAGCAAATTTTCAAAGGTGTCCTTGAAAAAAGAAGTGGAAGAAGCCTTGGTAGAATGAGAAGAGAGGGAGGTTAAGGGTGGAGTGTGCAAGGAGGGTCACCAAAAAAGCCCGAAGCCTTTTAGCCAGAGCGGCAGGAGGAATGCAGGGCGTGGGGGCCGCAGGGTCCACGTGGTGGGAAAGATCAGCCACTTCCAGTGAGTAGAGGCCCAGCGTGGTCAGGTCCAGAGATAACCCTTCGGATTTGGCAGTTAGGAGGTCCCTGGTGGCCTTACCAGGGGCAGCATCAGTAGGGTGCTGGCTGTGTGGGAATATGAACATGGAGTAGTGAGAGTTCAGGAGGACGTGGAGGGGATCAGCAGAGATGACCTCCATCAAGACGCTTGTGCTCAAGGCAGCGTTAGGGTTGCTTGTACTGGGTTCATACTGAGAGCAAAGAAGGCAGTTTGATATGAGGGCCCGCCCTTGAAGGCACTGTTGTCAAAGGAGGACGGGAACCTGCAGAATGAAAGACAACAATTTCTCTGGGTGAATAACAAACGTAGCTCATGAGCCTCATCCACACACACACACACGCCAAAGCAGCAGCTCCAAGTAGAGTGTTCAAGGTCACAATCCAGCGGACTTGCCGTTGACTTGAGCAGCTGGGTGAACGGTGGGCCCTTTCACAGAGGTGGGGAGACCAGGTTTGGGGTGGAAAGTGAGTTCCATTCTGATATCTGTTTTTTTTTAACTTGACTGAGGTTTTTTCCTCCAGCTTTAATTGAGATGTAATTGGCATATAACATTGTGTGAGTTTAAGGTGTACAGCGTGATGATTTGATATATGTATATATTTTGAAGTTAGTACCACAATAAGGTTAGTTAACATCTCTCTTACCTCACATGGTTACCTTTGTGTGTGTGTGTGTGTGTGTGTAGTGAGAACTTTTAAGATCTACTTGCTTAGCAAACTTCAAGTATGCACTACAGCGTTGGTCACCACAGTCCCCACGCTGTACATCAGATCCCAGACCGTACCCATCTTACAGCTGGAAGTTTGTACACTGTGACCACCTTCACCCATTTCCCACACCCGCCCCTGGAAACCACCAGTCTATACTCTGTTTCTATGAGTTGGGATTTTTAGATTCCACATATAAATGAGATCATATGGCATTTGTCTTTGTCAGACTTACATCACTTAGCATAACGCCCTCAAGGTCCATCTATATTGTTGGAAATGGCAGTATTTCCTTCTTTTATGGCTGAGTAATATTCCATTGTGTATATATACCACATTTTCTTTATCCATTCATCTGACAATGGACACTTAGGCTGTTTCCATGTCTTCGCTATTGTGAATAATGCTGCAATGAACATGAACGTGCAGAAATCTCTTTGAGATAGTGATTTCATTTCCTTCAGGTAAATACCCCAAAACGGGATTGCTACATCCCATGGTAGTTCTATGTTTAATTTTTTGAGGGACCTCCATGTTGCTTTCCATAGTGGCTGCACCAGTTTACATTCCCACCAACAGTGCACAAAGGGTTCCCTTTTCTCCCCATCCTCACCAGCCCTAGTTATCTCTTGTTTTTGTTATTTTTTTTAACAGGAGAAAATCAAACAGAAGTTTAATAACATGTATACATGCGAGAGACCGAGGAAAACTGAATAACTCTCTCTTCTATCTTTGATGATAGCCATCCTAACTGGTGTGAGGTGATGTCTCATTATGATTTTGATTTGCATTTCCTTGATGATCAGTGATGTTGAGCATCTTTTCACACAGCTGTTGGCTATCTGTATGTTTTCTTTGGAAAATGTCTATTCAGATCTTCTGCCCATTTTTAAATCAAATTATTATTTTTTTGCTATTGAGTTGTATGAGTTCCTTATATATTCTAGGTATTTACTCCTTATTGGATATATGATTTGCAAATATTTTCTCTCATTCCATAGGTTGCCTTTTCATTTTGTTGATCATTTGTTTTGCTGTGCAGAAGCTTTTTAGTTTGACGTAGTTGTTTACTTTTGCTTTTGTTGCTTGTTGGGATATCTTAAATTATGTCAGGTTTCAAGGGCCTATGAGCTCCCCAGGTGGAGAGGTCAGGATGGATATAGAGTCTGGAGCTCGAGGACAGGAAAGGGCTGGAGGTAGAATTTCAGAGCCATCATATTGGATGGCATTTGAGCTGTGGGCCTGGAAGAGATCACCTTAAGAGTGAGTCCAAGTTGAGAAGATGCCCAAAGACTGAGCTCTCAGCACTCCACATTTGGAGGTTCAGAAGGAGGAGACGGAGCCTAGCACTTGGCCAAACCCAATTCAAAGTGATCTTTGACCCCCCGGAAGAGCAGCCTGGGAAAAGTTGCTTCCTGGGTATGGTGCTCATAAACTGTGTAGTCACAGCCCCCAGGTAGCAGTCACCTTAGCAGCATTGCCTGTCCTGCGTGTGTTTCTTTATGATAAAGTTGAAGCTCAGAGAAATGAAGCGACTTACACAAGGTCAAAGATCATAGGAGCTGATTTACACTTCAAGGCCGATGCCCATTCAGGGCATATGGCCATGCACACAGTGCCCAGCACACCTTCAAGTTGCCATCCCCATAAACTATAATGGGAATGGCACCACCTGGAGTTGCGTAGTGCCCAATGTGCACAGCCATAAGTGGCAGCCTGCGCCCTTTCTCAACCATGTCTTGCTGCCTTGGCATCTTCCCTAGAAAGGTCTGCTGCTTTTCATATAAATATCTGAGTCCTTTCAAAGCTTCTTGATAAAAGAGGTTTATCATGGTGATTAGAGGCTTGAGCTCCGGAGTAGAACAGAAATTCAAGTCACAGCTTAGCCTCTTAACTAGTCGTAACCCCTGAAGCTTCAGTTTCTTCATCTGTGAAATGAAGGCAGTAAGAGCGGCCCCCTCAGAGGGACTAAGCACTGAGAGGAAGGAGGCACGGAGAGAGTTGAGCATGCCATCCTCAACGCTCTCTGCCTGGTATTAATTCATTCTTGTTTTTAACTGCAACTTCCTCAGCCTAAACCTTGGTTCTCAGGAGAGACTGAAGTTTTCCTGGAAAGGATGGGAGTCAGATTCGGTTCAAATCCACCAGCAAATTAATGAAAAGGACACCAGGGATCAGGAATCAGTGTGCAGAACAAAGATACGCAGCTCAGCAAGCAAGGAAAACAATTTGGGTGACCCTGTTTGCGTCTGTTACTCTTCCTGTTCAGAAGAATGTTTGTTTCAATTCAAGTTTTAAAAAAAGTCATTTGTCATGAATTTGGTTTTGTTTCTGTTTAGTCTGTGCACTAAGGCACTGCAGGGCTGTGTGAAGAAGGAAAGTTTGAAAACGTCTGAGATCTCCGACACTGGGCCTCTGGTTCCACCCGGTGGGGCAGCAGGAGCTGAAGCAGGGGACCCGGCATTGATGTCTATTTACAACCCGGTTACAGTGTATCCTGTTTTCTCCCTGCTGTGCTGGGCTGAGTATCTAACAAAAGATTCTCTGAATATCTGAAAACAAGAGGTTCTGGGGGCAGAATCTATGAGAAATTGTCACAGTGTGTCTGTATTTTGTTTTTGTCAAAGGTGCATAATCTTTTCCAGGTTTTTCTGCTCTTCTCCATTCTTTAAAGAAATGAGAGAAAAGAGGCCAGTTTCCAAAAAGGGGGAGGTGCTGGCCAAGAGCCCAGGATCTTCCTTCTGTCTCAGAAGGAAATGTGAAGATGGTTTGAGTTTGAAATGAAGACGGTGTGAGGGGTGGGGGAAGAATTTGTGTTCTGGAGTCTGACGTCATGGTCCTCTGTGGCCCCCACGCCCCCTCAAACAACTGTGCAATAAGTGGATGTTGGACAAAGTTACTTTTGAATGTTTACTCAAATCTCGTATTTTGAAAGAAATCAATATGATGTGAGGGACAAAGCAGGGTCATCCCGCTTCTGCCACCTCCATGCACACCTCATCCCACAGGAAGGGGGATGAAGGGGACTTCTCGGCCATCTTCAAGAATGTGCAAGGTGCGTCCTTCCCAGAGGGATCAATCCTATCTCTTGCACGACGTGTCTTGGAATGATCTGGCCTTTTTTTATTATGGAAAATTTTACTGTATCCCAAAGTAGAGAGAACAGCGTAACAAGCTCCTGTAACCACCATCCAGCTTACTAATGATCAACTCATAACTCACCTGGTTTCCTCTATGCTCCCTTCCCCCAAACTTGAATATTTTGAAGCAAATCTCAGGCATTAGATAATTTTTTCCATAATAGGTATGAAACTTTAAAATATGAGAAATATTTTTTAACAGAACAAGAACCATTCCTATACTTTAAAAAATTGACAGTCCTTAATATGATTGTATATCCAGTCCGTGTTCAAATTCCCTGATTATCTCAAAATTGTTAACTATTTTTAGTTCGAATCAGGATCCAAATAAAATCCATGTGTTGTACAGCTGACAAGTTTAGGCCTATTTTGATCTAACAGTCACCCCTCCCTCCTTTTTCTTTTCTTTTCCTTGTAATTTATTCATTGGGGAAACTGGGTAAGTGGATATAGAATTTTCCATACAGTCTGTATTTTGCCAATTTAATCTTCTTCTGACCCCTGTGTGTCCAGTGAATTTATAGTCAGATCCAGAGACTTGATCAGATTCCAATTTGAGTTTTCTGGCAAGAATACTTCCTAGATGATGTGTCTTTCCCTCAGGAGGCACATAACGTCTGGTTGTCTCTTTTTTTGTGTTACTAACAGCTATTGATGATCATTATACAGATCCATTAGGAAATGTAAATTGGCCATAGGCAAATTATATCGTTCCTTTATAATGCATTTACCTGAAATACTCTATAAAGAGAAACTTCTCTTTATCTACTACTTGGCTGAAATACAGATTGTATAGGAAAGAGGCTAAGTGCTTGATTCTTTTCCTTTTTTTACTGGTTTTCAAAATAATAAGTTGGTTCTCTAGGATCCTCCAAATGTGACCAGTGCAATTTTTTGACCAATGAACATTTAAACATATCATCATAAACTCATGGACCTTTAATACGTCTGGTGGTTCCAATACGCTGCAGGGGTATTCTTACTGATATTCACATTGTTCCACCTTTGACCAGTGGGGTCCTCCGCAGGGTGGCTCTGAGTCCTTCGGACACAGCCCGACCATCCGCCATGGTTTCCTTGCTTTCTATTAGGCAACACCACCCAGGCTCACCTTGTAATTTTCTGCCCCAGATTTGGAATCAGCCATTTCTCCAAGGAAAACAGGATTTAAAGATCACAATCTGAGTACTATGTGTACTCATTCTACTGGGTTGGTTATTTGCTTCTAGGCTTTTTCCATGGATGGAGCTAGGAAATACTTTTTTTTTTTTTTTTAAGATAAAATATATCATGAGTCCATACTGGTACTTCCATTTCAAATTCAAGGCTTTGGGGTTTTTACGTAACCTCACCAGTCTCACATCTGTGTTTCCTTTCTCAGGTATCAATTCTTTTCTCTCACTCTGATTAACACTGTTTTTAAAGATGTTCAGAGAAAGAGATTCCAAAGTCTCCTGGGAACAGAACACACTGCTGCTTGCCTCCCCCATGAATCATTGATCTGGGCAGGGCAGGCACAAATTAAATTTTAAAAATTGAAATTGAAATGACTGTGTTTGGAGCTCCCCTCTAGGTTTTCTTTCAGAGAAGCTAAACTACAGTAACTTTTAGCCTTTTGTCTTCTGATTATCTCAAAGATTGTTTGGAAAACCAGCCCTCATTCTTCCAACCAGTTCTGGTAAATGCTTAGGTTAGTCTCAGAGGGACCAACTGGCTTCCAGAGAAGCAAGAGTGAGTGACCTGACTTGGTGTTTGTAGGAGTCTGAGGTTGGACCACAGGTCACCGCCCTCCTTACCTCTGGAGCCATCCTTGGAGTTGTCAGGTTCTCAAACAATTTCTGGGTGTTGAAAGTTATCAATCTGAGTTTTGGGGAGGACCGACACCAGGACCCTGCGTGAGACGCTTGTTTAGGAAGACACATCCTCAGAGTTAAGGGGAAGAAAGTTCACGGCTCTAATAAGCACAAAACAACTAGGGTTTGCTGTTTCTCACGGGGCTTATCATCTTGTTGTCTTATGAGAAGTAGATATCTATTTCATGCCGCTCATGAGGAAGGACCTAAGAAAGAGAAATTTCCCAAGGCTTTATCTTAACTACAGTAGGTCTGGTGAGGGGCTCGCTGAGTCACAGAGTTACAGAATGGCACGGTTGGAAAGTCCCTGAGTCATCTCATCAAGTTTTCAACTTCCTTGAAAATAAGGACCTAGAACCTTTGCTTAAAAACAAACTAATGAGCAAACAGGCATATAAGCAAGCAAACAAAAAAAATAAATAAACAGCCTAGATCCATCAGTGAGAGTTTCCAGGGAGGGTTTGGTAATCTCAGTACTTCACCACCACCCCAGGGACTCTTATCTTTGGGGAAGTTTTGGAAACACTGTAATCCAACACCCTGGGTTTTCAGATGCTGAGATTGAGATGCATGTCGGGAAAGGGATGTGTCAAAGTCACCCCAATGGAGGAGAATAGCTAATATTCCTGAAGGACACATCCCCTACAGTTAGTACCCATGTGCCCACACTTAACCATGGTGTTTCTTTAACATGTTGGTGGTGTCGTTGCCCAATGACTCCACAGACCAAGGAAGTTGTATAAATAAGTATTAACGGGCCCTCATGGCTAAGTCCATGGTAAGGAAGAAGTTTTTACCTCGTTGTGCTTTTGTTTTCCTTTAGAATCTCAGAAAGGTCTTCATCACAGCAAAACATGTTTTCAGAGCTTGGCTTTGTTGGGAAACGTAAGACTTTGAAATGCAAACACACCTTCTTGCGCCAAGAGCCCCAGTGAGTCAGAAGGCCTTGCTTAAAGAAAAACTAACATTTAAAGTTGAAAGCAAGATGAAAGCACTACACAAGGATTATTTCCCTTATCTTAGCCATTGGCCGGAGTTTATTCACCTGCTATACTCACCGCGTACGATCAGTGTGCCATGAGGAACGTTGTTCTGGAGACATTGATAGATGCGCTGCCAGCAAAGACTCTTCCTGATCAAAGTCTGGGAGATCCTGCCTTCAGCCACCTTCTCGTGGAAACACAGAAAGCACATTAGCCTACTGCTGGTGGGCCCAAGGGCAGAGAAAGAAAGCAAAGGCCTAGACTGCCTCCCAACAGGAGTCCCTTCCGTGGAAGGAGGCCCCTGCCCTCCGCCCCAGGGGTCAGAGGGCAGCAAGCACACAGCTTGGTCTCCTCGGGCCTGGCTGGCCCCTCACTTCCTGCTCTGACCCTCAAACTTCAGGCACACCCCCAGGAACCACGAGGGAGGTGATGAGGATTTTAGGCTGGTTAATTTTAAAACTGCAGATGAGAAGCAGGCTCCGAGGAGTGGAATTTGCTTGCCCTTTAATCAGAGACAGTTGCATTTGTGAAGGAAATCTCCATGCCTCCCTCTCTGGCCAGGAGGAAGAGGGGATGGCCTTATCTCTGGAAACTCTTAATGGGAAGGCGAGAACTTAAGTTGTTTACTGTCTGGCAACCTCATGTAACTGACCCCCCCACCACAAAATCCTCCTTTGTCTTTAGCTGAGGATGATATTTAAGCGGTGGCTTCTGCCATTTACTCAATCCGGTTTGATTTTTATCTAAAAGTTGTGGGACCGCCCAATGGCCGGACCCTACCGGCATGGGTACCATTTTAACTTGTTTTTGTCTTGTAAAGAGATAACTCACATACCTATGCCTTAAATTTAGCCTTACTCTCCACCCATATTTGCGGCAGCAGAAGCGGCAGCAGCAGGGCTCCTCCTGCCCGTGGGTCCTGTCCCCATGCCGGCAGCAGCAGCAGCTCCCCATGCCAGCGGCATCTCTGACTGCCCGTGGGTCCTGTCCCCAAGCAGCAGCCCTGACTGACCATGGGTCCTGTCCCCCTGCAGCAGAAGCTCTGACTGCCCATGGGTCCTGTCCCCATGCTATTCTATACTATTCTCTAAATAAAAGAGCACTACTGCCAGATCTTAAGAGTCTAAGAAATCTTTCTTTCGACTCCTCGGCTCACCGACCCTGCATCAGGAGGCACCGCTGGAAAGCTTATTTTTCAATCATGACTTTTTTTTTTTTAAGATTTAAAAAAAATTTTTCCTTTTTCTCTCCAAAGCCCCCCAGTACATAGATGTATATTTTTAACTGTGGGTCCTTCTAGCTGTGGCATGTGGGATGCTGCCTCAGCATGGTTTGATGAGCAATGCCATGTCCGCACCCAGGATTCGAACTGGCAAAACCCTGGACCACTGAAGCAGAACATGAGAACCTAACCCCTCAGCCATGGGGCTGGCCCCACAATCACGACTTTTCTGTGGGTTGTGCCAAGATGCTCTGCTATTAAAATCTAGAACTTCTGTGTTTTCCTCAGTTTTCAGGAAAATACATTAAGTCAATGGGTAGAATTTAACTTTTTTTCTTCTTAAAGATTGGCACCTGAGCTAACATCTGTTGCCAATCTTCTTTTTTTTTCCCTGCTTTTTCTCCCCAAATCCCCCCAGTACATAGTTGTATATTTTTAGTTGTGGGTCCTTCTGGTTGTGGCATGTGGGACGCTGCCTCAGCGTGGCTTGATGAGCAGTGCCATGTCTGCACCCAGAATCCGAACCAGCGAAACCCTGGGCCACCAAAGTGGAGCACGAACTTAACCGCTCGGCCACGGGACTGGCCCCAGAATTTAACATATTTAAAATTTTAATTTCTCCTTAAATCTTTGTCCATACTCGAGGACAGTGCAAAGTGAAGGAGGATTCCACACACGGTGGCACAGGTTATCTTCGGTTGTACAGATCGCAGCGGCTCGTGGTCGTGCAGAGAGCCCTGTGGTGCTCCACCCCCAGGACCCACGAGTGACCAGTCTGCTGCCCACCGTCACTGAGCGCTCACACGAGTGGTCCCACATGCAACCCCTGCACCAGCTCTCATGAAGAGGGTGTCCAACAGGTCACCCCACATCCGGCCTAGGAGAACCCACACTGCAAGTTTAGCCGGGAGTTTGTTGCCAGAGTGTCTTCTGAAGGACTGAACAGTGTCTAGCAGATGTGGAGGTGTCCTAGGTTTGACTGCTGAACAGATGCGTACGAGGGGGCCGGCTTCTGGGCGAGGTGGGGGAGAGCAGGCTGCTTGTTTAAAACCAGATGCCAGAGACACACAGTGTTTTCCATTTTGCCTCAGTTGCTGGGAAGCTGAGCTCTAATTAAGGCTTGATGCAGTAACTGCTTTATCCGAGGCTCCAGTCTCAGCTGTTGGCCTCCTTCCCAGAGGCTTTGTTTGTGTTCAGCGTTCTGTTGTCCCTGTGTTTTCATTAGCAATATCTCTAGATCGTCATCAGACGTATGACGGAGTGACATCGGAGTCCTGGAGTCCGGCCCGCTGTGCTTCAAGTCGGCCGATCCTCAGGCAACTCACCTGTCTGCTCCGTGTCCTAGTTTCCTCATCTGTTACGGGGAACGTCCGGAGGAGTAAATAAGACAATGCCTAGACAGTGCTAGCAGAGGGCCTGGGACACAGCAAGCATCTGAGAAGTGTTAGAGTACATAACAGCAACAATAAAAATTAGGCAATACAACACAAATTATAAATACCTTAAATAAATACTTCGTGTGCATATTCTGATAAAACCCTTTTATCCTCTTAGTCTGTGATACCAGAATTGCTATTAAAAGTAAATATTTAAATACTGCGCACAGTGTTCTAGGCACTTTTTTGAGCACTTTACATGTCAACTTATGCGAACGTATGTTTCTGAGGTTCACTAATGGAAATGTTGTGATCCTTAAAACCGCTGTCTGAGGTGGGACTATCATTTTCCCTATTTTTCAGACGACACAATTGCAGCACAGAGAGGTCAGCTGCTTTGCCCACGGTCATGAAGAGAGAGAGGAGTAGAGCTGGGGTTCACCCTGAAGTGCTGCAGCTCCAGAGCGCGTTAGCGTGGTGCGTTCTGCTCCCAGCCAGTGGGTGCTGAGCAGGCACCGCGTGCCCCGCTCCATGACAGGTGATCACCTGCAGCAGCTCATTTCATCCTCCCAACAACCATGGGCTGTAGACCCACTGGAGGGCGCCATGTGAAAAAAGCACAAAAACTCATGGGCTCTAATATAAAGATCAAATGTAAAACCATCTGCAAATGAGTGTGGTCACAATGTATACATTATTTCCTCTCTGACTGTGGAAGCTCTTTATTAATAGAATTCATGGTTGAGGAATAGAAGACCTTGTGTGAGAAGGGACCAAGATAACGAACAAAGACCACAGAAGCCTTCTACTTATTCATCTTCCCTAAACTTAAACCAGCAAAGACACCACACTCAATAGACCAGTGTGGCCTTCCCACCATCGGTTACTAACAGCCCAGATGTCTGTCGTGTCTCACAACCCAGCTGCACAGCAGCTGCAACAAGACTTGAACAATTCGCATTTCAAGTTTACTCCGTGCGAAAGGTTTGGCGATGTGGAACAACGTATGATGTATGTGTGAGGCTTGGAATTTCTCCTCAGGGTGAACTTGCACCCCTAGAGGGGTTGCTGGTCAGTGGCGTTCTGGGGCCACATCTGTGAGCTGGGGCCTGAAGCCCTCGCCAGGATTGATGTCTGTCTCCTGCGGTGAAGACAGTTGCCAGGAGGAGAACCAGGAAGGCCCAGTGTGCTCTGGGATCACTTTCCAGGTCTAGGGTGCTGTGGCACGAGTCCAGCTGATCTTAAGTGCTTCAGACAAACTATTTTCTGGTATCCACAGACCACAAAACAAGAGACAACTTCTTTTAAGTATAAGCCACTCGAAATTTTTCCCCAACAACCTCAGCGTTTCGAGCTCCTAATCGAATACATGAATGATTCAGGCCTTAATGAAGCAGCTCAGTTGCTGGTAAAGCCAGGCGTCTCAGTGTGTCGTTGCTGCTGCCATTTGGGATCTTCAGGAAGCAGACAGAACGCAGCGCGCGGACGTGTGCCCAGAGTGCTCGGCCTCACCACGTGTAGAAGGGAAGGGAAGGAGGCAGGAGTGGGCAGAAGGAGCTGGCAAGTTGTGTTACAGGCTCACCCGTCTCAGCTGACACCCACAGGGAACTCCAGGGCTAAACTGGCTTGTCACATTGTCTTGCGTTGGGTCAAAATGGCCGGGCCACCCCCTACGGTTATGGGCTGCCCCTGGAAGGGCATAACCCTGGAGGAGTCATCTCTCCACAACTGAGGCAACCCCTGAAGGGTCCACAGCTGTCAGCTGAGAGCACTTCCACCAGAGGGGACAACAAACCTTCCTGGGGAGGTGGGGACATCTGGATGGCTCATCTCAATGTCCATCAGAGTTACTTATGGGACCGTTCTCACTCAGTTAAATAATTATTGCTAATCTTCTCTAGGGGAACACCTTCACAGAAGAAGAGAAAAGCCTCAGGCAGCCACGAAGACTCCTTCGGCTGAGCAGCACCTTTCCAAGACCAGGAGTTGAAAGTCTGTGTGGGAATCTCACAACTCTCTCAGGCGGGTTGGGAGGGAAATTAGGTGACATTTTAGCTGGAATGTGGGCAAATTTTGCTCAGTGAGCCAAAGCAGAGAGAGGGAAGGGAAGTTGTTATAATATGCGAGGAATGATTCGAATATATCACTATCTTAATAGTGTTGATAAATTTTACTTTTCAAAACTGGGAGAAAATTAACCAAGCTATCTCTGTAGGTTGATAGCTATAGAGACGACAGATGGGACCAATATAGCATTTAAGAGAATAGATTTGGGGGCTGGCCCTGAGGCCAAGTGGTTAAGTTCACACGCTCCACTTTGGCCGGGGGTTTCTCTGGCGTGGATCCCGGGTGTGGACCTAGCACCGCTCGTCAGGCCGTGCTGAGGCGGCGTCCCACAGAGCACAACCAGAAGGACCTACAACTAGAAGATACAACTATGTACTGGGGGTGTTTTGGGGAGGAAAAAAAAAAAAAAAGATTGGTAGCAGATGTTAGCTCAGGGCCAATTTAAAATAAAATAAAAGAGAATAGATTTTTTTGAAGTCCTTAAAAATTTTTGTTGTATGGAGATTTTCAAACATATTCAAAAGTAGAGAGAGCAATACAGCAGGACCCCATCACCCGGAGTCCGCAATCATCAGTACAAGGCTGATCTTGCTCCCTCTGCATTCCCAGCCACCCTCCTTCCCCTCACTGAATTATTTTAGAGAAAATCTCAGACATTATAATATTTCATCTATAAATATTTCAGAATGTATGTCTAAAATATAAAAAATCAAAAAACCCCCCACACTATCGTTAACACATCCAAAAAAGAAACAACTTCTTAATTTTATCCGACATCCATTCAGTAATCGCCGAGTTCCCGAATGGTCCTAGAAGTATTTTTTGACAATTTGTTTATTAGAATCAGGACCCGAATAACAAACATTAAAGTTGATCACGTCTCTTAAGTTTCCTTTAACTTACGGGTCGTCCTTTTCACCTCCTTTTTTAGTCCTTGTCTTTTATTTGTCAAAGACACCAGAGTGTTTTCCTAGAGAATGCCCTGTGTCTGGAGGTTGCTGATTGCGTCCCACTGTGGCCTTTAACCGTCCCCTTTCCCTTGTTTCTTAGCTGATAGTTAGACTAAGAGGCTCCATTGAAATCAGGTGCCGGTTGTTTTTTTTGGCACGACTTCTCATAGGCGGAGATGTGTAATGTCCAGTTGTCTCCTTTCTGGGATGCCAGCAGCTGTTCACGACCGTTTCCTCCACAGAGTCGTTCATTGCGGTTGCAGAGTGATGATCCTCTGATCTGTCCTTCCTTTTTATAGCAGCCGAAATACTCCTGTGAAGACAAACATCCACCGTTTGTACAATTAATCCATGTATTTGAATATGTGAAGTACATTTCTTTTAGAAATGGTAGGATAAATTTTTGATTCTTTTCTTTACCAGTTTTCAAAATAATTACATGCTTCCCTGGCGTTCTCCAAAGTAATCAGGCACAAGGACCTGCTTTAAAGGGCCTTTGGAGTAGTCTTAGATGGCTGTGGCTTCAACTCCACACGACCAGGCTCAAATGCTGCATTTGGTTTTATTTTCTTCGCATTTAGTGAGATGAGAAAAGTGTGTAGAGCATGCTGTCATTTACCTAAGAAAGATATATGCTTATACACAAAAAAGGGGAAGGATAAAGCATAAGAAAAGGGCTGCCCGTGGGGAGGATGAAATAGCACCAGGGGGAAAGGACAGAGGCTGCATTTTTATAGATTTGACTTTAGAACCGTGTTCACATTTTACACAATTATAAAACAAAATTTTAAAAAAGAAAGCAATCCCTAAAACTCAAAAGAGCATAACTTTCGAAGGCTGCTTTTGCTCTTCGGAACTGGGAAGCCCTCGGCAAGTTCTTAATCGGCCTCAGTGGACTCCTCTCTACAGCTGGAATGGTTGCACTGCCTCCCTCATTGGGTCGACGTGGAGGTTGAAGCATGCACATTACAGGCACCTCACCCAGTGCCTGGTGTGGAGCAAGTGTCCAAAGTGTGTTTGCCACAATTTGCAACTCTAAACTCAGAACAGAATAGTTTGGAACCAAGTATCCATTTTATATAAAGATTCTCCCAGAGATCCTTCTTAACATTGAGCTCCTCCAAAATATTTGAGTATTTCATTTATAAAAACATGGTTTTCCAGAAGTGGGTCTTCTGCAGTCTTGAGGAGGGGCATGGTCTTTACCAGGCGAGCAGAGAGAATCCCTGAGAGCCGGGCCTCGGAGGCAGCATTCATCTCACCTCGCTCCGGTGAAGGAGAGGCAGTGTTCACTCCCCACGCAGGAGCTCCCTCCTCCTTGAGTAGAAAGAAGCTTCCAGAAGGCCACTCACAGGAGAATAGGGCTTTCGTGGGTGGGGAAAGTAAGACTTGGCTGGGCCAAGGCCCTTGGCGAGAAGAAGGCCTCTTCCAGCCAGTCTTTCTCCCAACAGGTTTCTCCTCCATTATTCACATCCTTATGAACCTCACCCTCCCTGTCGTGAGCCTGAGGGGTCAGCATGTGGTTGTCAGGGGTGTTCCTGAGAGCCATTCCCAACCAGGATGTCCAGCAATAGCTAAACTATACACCAAAGTGGATTTGAGCCACATAAAACTGTCCCACCAAACCTGCACTAAATGGGTTTAGACCCAACTCGTTGTTTCTTTACCTGGATCCTAAAGTTGCTCTCAGACGCCCCGAAACCACCAACACAAGTGAAAGTGGTAGGGCTGGGGGTCTTGCAGTGGAAAGAGACAATAGCCTTAGCCAGTTGCAGTGGAAATAGCGTGCTTTTGCAAATTTGTTAAAAACACGTGACCATATAAACATGTCGTTAGGGATCCTCCCGGGCCTCTGAAGGGCCGCCACAAATGAGGGGCCTGGGAGCCTGAGCTGGGCTAGCCGCCTGGTAAATGTGCCTCTGCTTATCAGGATAGCTGAGCTTTCAGAAGGATTTTCTCAGAAATCCTTTTATAGAATAGAGCCTCGTTTCTCAATTGATTAGCTTGTGGGATGAGGTATTTCTCTGTCCAGTTTTCTAAAAATGGAGAGACACCTGCATTTAAGAGCTAAAAACTATGTGGTGGCTGGCGGAGGTCAGGGGGCGGCATCAGTTGCTTTCAGGGTGCAACAGCCACGGTGGGGCCAGCACTCTAGGGAGCAGACGCACTCCAGACACGGCTTGGGGGACCACTAGTGACCACAGCATTAACGAGGTCAACGATGGCAAAAGGGCAGGCTCCTGAAGCACCTCTCCTCCCCAGCTCCCCACCACACAGCCTCATCCCTCGGGCCCGCTCCCCACCCTGCCCCCTCACCAGGGAGCTCTTGTCACACTGGACCAGTTGAGCTGCAGGATTCTGGATGCGTTCCAATTATGGCCTTATTGATATGTCCTCTGTTGTCACGCCAGGGCCCCCAGCCAGAAGAAGCACCTGGTCTAATTCTATTTATCACCAGATCCTTAATATCCCCTGGGAGGGTCAGGACACCGAATTCCAAAGACTGCACGAATGAAGAGCATTATTGCAAATTGCTCATCTCGGACCTGGGCCCAGACTTCTGTTTCGCATTTTCATAAATGGCTAAAAGATTAGCTTAGGTTGGATCAGTTAAGATCATAGCATTTTAAATTTCACCTAGGTTAAAGGTAGCTGCTTTCAAAACTCGTGATTTCAGAACATCAGGAAGTGACTAATGAATTCGTTGGAAATTATTAGAATTAATGACGCTTTCAGAACTGCCCTTGTGAGCTCTGTAACAAACTCCTTTTTGTTCAAATTCCAAAAAAGTCACCCAGAACACGGCTCCAAGTTTCTCAGATGCATATCTCTGTAATGAACAGGAGGTTTGAAAATGCACCCTGCTTCCTCAGCAGACTTTATTGCTTTTCAAGATGGAAAGTTTTTTAGCTTCAAAAAAACCACCACCACCGCTTCTCTCTTTAATTCCAAACCCTCCAACAGACACACAGGGAAAGAAGGAATGGGTTGGGTGGACTCTTAATGGCTCCCTGTGGCTGTGGCTCTATTGTGGGCCAGCGAGCATGGTCAGAAAGAGACAGTGAGATTGCGTCTGTGTTTTCATAAGGGGGGAATGTAACACGGTCCGCGCATAAAGGAGACTTTTTGACGTGTATGTCCTGCTGCAGGAATGGGTCACGCAATAACTACATTTCTGTGATTATCTGTACAATAGATGTTTTCCTACTAAATTATAAACTTCATGTGGACAACGTTAAATTTATTTTAGTTCGCCTCTATGTCCTTAGACTCTAGCACAAAACAGAAAAACAGATGCCAAAAATATATATTGAATAAGCACTTTTGAGGTTCCAAAAAGTGATTTTAAAAAAACATAACTAAGGCTTGCGTTAAAAAAAAGTCAACAATTTATAGGGAAGAAAATGCACTAGTTTTTGATAACTTTTCATTTTTCAATAACTTCAAACTTTCAGAGAAGTTTCAAAAGTTATACAAAGAACTCCGGGTGCTCTTCATCCAAATTACCCAAGTTTCAACACTTGCTTTCAGATATTTGAGAGTAAGTTGCAGACAAGCTGCCCTTTTACCCCTAAATACTTCCGTGTGTAATTCCTAAGAACAAGGACATTCTCTTACACAACCGCCCTACAATTGTCAAAATCAGGAGGTTAACAGTGAGACAATATTGCTATCTAATCTCTAGACATTACTCAACATTTTCTCATTATCTTAATAATACCCTATATAGTAATAGAAAAATAATTTTTAAGGATCCAATCCAGGATTATACATTGCATTATCATCTCTCTTTAATCTCCTTCAGTGGGAACACTTCCTCAGTCTTTCTTAGTCTTTCAGGACCTTGACATTTTTGAAGAGTTTGAACCAATTATTTTGTAGGACGTCCTTCAGTTCAGGTTTATCTGATGTTCCCTCACGATTGCATTCAGATTTTGCATCTCTGGCAGGATCATCAGACAGGTGGTGGTGTGTCCTCTGCAGAGCGTCGTATCCAGAGACACGGATGTCAGTCGGTTCTGTTCCGGGTGGTGTAACCTTGGTCCCCTGAATAAGGTGGGGTTTGCCAGGTTTCTCCACTGGAAAGTTACCATTCGCCTTTGCAGTTTCCCTTTGTAGTTGGTAAGTATTTTGTGGGGAGATACTTCGAGGCCATTAAAATATCTAGTTTTAGCATCCTGGACAACTCTTGTACGAATTATTACTGTGATACTTGCCAAATAGTGATTGTTTAACTCCACCATTCATTCTACATTTGTTGGTTGGCTTTCTACTTATTAGAAAACTGTTCTCTTTCTTCTCTGTTTATTATTGATGTATCTGTTTGTATTAGCATGGACGTGAGCGATTGTTTTGGTCGCTGGGGCTGTAATCTGTTAACACCGCTATCTACTTGATGTGCGTGTTCTCCCAGGTTGGGTCGGCTCCCGTGTTCCTGTGCCATAGTCCGTCACTTTTGGGCATTCCCCCTCTCTGTAAGATAACAGGCTGCTCCAGGCTCAGTCTGAACCTGCTCTGCCCCGTCCTGGAATCAGTCATTCTCTCAGGAGGCCTGCTTCCTGTAAGTGGAGAAGGGTGCCAAATTTACTTCTAAAATAAAACAAAGACAAAACAGAGAGCACACAGCTCCTCAATAAATGTAATCAATATTTAAAACATACTCTGATCTACGCCATTGCCAGTTAAACAAAAGAGAAGCCAAGTTAGATTGTTGTTAAGACAAGATAGTTTGGGTTTAGACATATGCAAATACCTAAATAAAACAGAATAGAGCTACTGTAAAGAGACCTAGTCAGAGATCAGACCTCAGAATACGATAAAGGATCATTACAATGGTCTATTCAACTAATGGAGTTAATGGCTTTTTTGTTTGTTTGGTTGGTTGGTTTTGGTGAGGAAGATTGTCCCTGAGCTAACATCTGTGCCAATCTTCCTCTATTTTGTGTGTGGGACACCACCATAGCATGGCTTGATGAGCAGTGTGTAGGTCCGCACCTGGGGTGCAAACCAGCAAACCCCAGGCCACTGAAGCAGAGTGCGTAAACTCAACCACTATGCCACCAGGTGGGCCCCCAGTGGTTTTTTTTTTTTTTTAAAAGATTTTTTTATTTTTTCCTTTTTCTCCCCAAAGCCCCCCTGGTACATAGTTGTATATTCTTCGTTGTGGGTCCTTCTAGTTGTGGCATATGGGACGCTGCCTCAGCGTGGTTTGATGAGCAGTGCCATGTCCGCGCCCAGGATTCGAACCAACGAAACACTGGGCCGCCTGCAGCGGAGTGCGCGAACTTAACCACTCAGCCACGGGGCCAGCCCCCCAGTGGTTTTTTTGGTTTGTTTTTTTTAGGAAGATTGGCCCTGAGCTCACGTCTGGTGCCAATCCTACTCTTTTTGCTGAGGAAGACTGGTCCTGAGCTAACATCCATGCCCATCTTCCTCTACTTTATATGTAGGATGCCTGCCACCGCATGGCTTGATAAGCTGTGCATAGGTCTGCCCCTGGGACCCAAACTGGTGAAGCCTGGGCTGCTGAATGGAGTGCACAAACTTAACCACTACACCTCCGGGTTTTCCCCCCGCCCCCGACCAGTGGTTTTTTGAATATTAAGAATAATCAACTTAGGGGCCGGCGTGGTGTCATAGTGGTTAAGTTCGTGTACTCTGCTTCTGAGGCCCAGGTTTCGGGAGTTCGGATCCGTGTGCAGACTCAGCTCTGCTCATCAAGCCACGCTGTGGCGGCATCCCACATAAAACAGAGGAAGATGGCACAGAGGTTAGCTCAATGTCAAGCTTCCTCAAGCAAAAAGAGGAAGATTGGCAACAGTGTTAGCGCAAGGCCAATCTTCCTCACACACACACAAAAAAAATAATAAACTTAGTTTCTTCTTCTCACAATTCAAAAAAATAAGCTCTCCATATACTAAAGCCTTAATTAGGAAAACAAAACAGAATTACTACAAGAACATTTAGAAAAATACCTTTAGAAGAGAGAGGTAGTGCGAGACTTCCTAAGTCAGCACAAAGTGCGCCCAAGTTCGTAGCTGTTACATCTTTTTAGTGGCCTCTTCCTTTTATTGTTGCGCCTCAACCCATTCATCACTATTAAACTCTGCCTCAAAGTCGACCTCATCTGATAACATTTGTGTACCAGCTTGATTAGCATATTTGCAGTATGTTTCCCTTGTCCCTTTAGGTTCCATCATTTTCTATCATTCTATCCATCATTTCTAACATATCATCTACGTTCCATCATATATCTATCAATCTGTCATTGGAGTGGCATAACTCCTGCCACTACTTATAGCTGGATTTTCGTTTTTAAAATACAACCTGAAATTTTATCTTTTAATAAGTTTATTTAATCCATTTACACTTATTATCATTCCTGATATATTTGCACTTATATCTAAAATTTCGTTTGGTGTTTCTGTTAACCACGCTTGTCCTTGGCATCTTCTAAAATTTTTCTTGACTATTTAAATTGGTCATTCGTGTCTTCCCAGGAATCTGACCAATTCGTCTACTTTGTTTAATATGTTGGCATGAGGTTATTAATAATTTTTCTTGGTAATCTCTTAAATTTTTGTAGGGTCGGTAATTTTATTCCTGCCAGTAGCGCTTTGCAATCACCCTACCAATTTAAAATATTCCCACAAATTTCCAGAATTTTCCCTGAGGATCAGCACCATTCCTGCTGACTCTCATGAGGCAGGGGATTTTTCAGATCACCATTGTGTGGTCCAAGGGGCACACTGTGTGTTTGACCTGGAGAATGGCTGGATGTTGGGGTCAGTTGGGGAGGAACCCTGCAGAGTTGCACATCTGTGATGAACGTTCGCTGTGCGGGACAGGCCAGCAATCTGGCGAGTAGATAAGACTTACAGGAGGCTGTTAAGAGCATTGGAAATGGTAGTTCTAGAAATCTAAGGTTTTGTTTTATTTTTAGTAATATAGGAAAAGACAGTATATCATGATATAATAAGATAACAATAATAATCAAAGAATAGACAGATCCACAATAGCAACAGTTTTAGAAGGAAAACCCAATCTCCTGGATTTTATAAGCATTCACTTATCAATTCAGTCTTTAAAATATCTGATAGGGCCAGCCCAGTGGCATAGTGGTTAAGTTCACATGCTCCCCTTCAGCGGCCCAGGGTTTGTGGATTCGGATCCTGGGCACAGACTTACACACGATTCATCTAGCCATGCTGTGGTGTCCCGTGTACAAAATAGAGGAAAATTGGCACAGATGTTAGCTCAGGGCCAATCTTCCTCAAGCAAAAAGAGGAAAGTTGGCACAGATGTTAGCTCAGGGCCAATCTTCCTCACACACACAAAATATCTGACAGAGGGGCCAGTCCCCATGGCCTAGTGATTAAATTTGGTGGGCTCCACTTTGGCAGCTAGGGTTCCATTCCTGGGCGCAGACATACACCACTCGCCTGTCAGCTCAATGTACTAATCGGGTTAATTTATTCATAAATTAGTAATTAGTAATTTTGTATAAAAATAACATTGCTTTCACTTATTCTTTAGTTCATATTCAGTTAAGTTTAACCGATAATATTTCCTTAAACATTTAACCCCATTTACCTATTATGGTTCATTAAATCCCCTTAAACGTTTTAAATTATAATCCCAAACTTAATATATTTGATTCTCTCAAGGGTGTCAGACATCCAACAAGGCTGATGACTGATAAGATAAACAAACCTTGTCTCGCGTGGAAACTCCAGTTACAATCTGAAGGCATCTGGGAACACCTAAAAACACGTCAACCTTCCAGGGAGTCAAACACTATTTTCCAAATTAAATAAATCTTCATGCATGTTTTAAAGTAAAATGATGTCTAGTAATAAATGTTTCAAATTAAAATAATATGATTAGTATGTCATATTTTCTTCAATGTTTCGAACACCTTAAATAGCAATTACATATAATTTTTCATGATAGTTATAAAACATCCTTAAACGTCACATGGAAGTATTAATCCTGTGAGTTTCGCTTGCTTTACCACCTCTGTGCTTTATTACGAACCTCCCTGAGTGGGAAAGTCACTTCTGGACGCGGGGAGCAGATGGACCATCGCAGCCCAGCCGAGGGCCTGGGCCTGGGCCGCTGCAGATCCGAGTCTGAACTCCGAGGTTCGGCAGCTTGGACATCACGTCCGTGCTGATGCGCCTGGAGACCCAGTCTCGCCCCCTCACCCTGCCTTAAGGGCACGGACTCTAAATCCCCAAATTCCACAGTCAGATTTTAAAATCTTTACTGTAACTTCTTTCACAAGTGGATCTCTCTTGCCAAGTGGATGCCATGCTCCTCACGGATTGCGTTTCCTCTCATGTCTCACTGACGTAATTTCTAGAACCATTCTACTGATATCCCTCCTTTGTGCTCCCCCTCGAATCGTGTGTGATTTAGCATAGCTCCTGAATTGTTTAAATTTATTCATTGAACCAAAACGTATTGTGCCCCTCCCATGTTCCAGGCACTATTCCAGGCCCTGGAAATACAACAGGAAAGAAAACAGAAAAACCCCAACACTCCTGCCCTCGTGGAGCTTCCGTTCCTTCTCACCGTCTTGAGCTACCACTTGGAGGCAAGGACGGACGCTGTCACTGGAAACCCCAGCTGGCTCAGGGCCCAGCGTGTGACGATGATACCATAATAGCTAACGTTTCCAAGAGCTTTGCTGGGCCTCTCGTGGGATCCTGGCAGCTGCCTTGTGTTGGGGGGGGTCACTTTTCAGATGAGGAAGCGGGCACACCGGCGGTCAGTACCAGGGCCTGGATCCTAGACCTGTCAGTTTTCTGGCTCGTGTTTCATGGCTGTGCCACACTGCCTCCTAGAGTAGTGTGAGATAAATCCGTGGGAAATTCCAGTGGCCCTAACCAGCTGGTTACCTTGGTGTGTGTTGACAAACCATCTGCTCATCTCCCCCGCCCACCCCACCTCATGCCTTTCTTCTGCTCCCCCTGACCAGAGTGTCTGCGGATGTTTTATTTATATATAATGCACTTAATTTAAACCAACTGTGCACCAGGTGTCCGGGGCCAGATGCTATCAGGAAACTCTTGCCCTACATTTGCAAGTGGGAAAATGGGATTAGATTAAACCCAAAGGGAAAAGCTATGTGGCGTCTTCCGTTCATCTCCTCCTACCCCTTCCGTGGCTGATCGTGTGCAGGCCAGAGCCAACAGGTGTCCCATGGGGAAGCCACAGGGCCTGGATGCTGGCACGCCAGCCATCGCTGAGAAGAGTGGGCAGATTCAGCTTTGCTTGGATTCCTAGTGCCTGAAGGACATGACCAAGGTCACTAGTTAAATTCCTAGTAAGGCCAAGTTGAGGGGCACTGGCTCCCAGAGCCTACGTCTGTGCCGCCCCACGAGAGTGACAAATGGAAAGGGTCCTGCTGGCCTGCAGGGCACTGAGGCCGACTTCTGCAGCCCCCAGGCTCGGGCTAGGGTGCTTGACAAACACTGTCTCTTTAAACCTCACGTAAGTTGACGAGGTCAGAAACTTTACAGATGGGGAAACTGAGGCTCGAAGTGGGGACCCTCCCTTCTCACAGCATGCTCGCGCTTCTGACTGAGCCCTTACGACGCTGCCCAGATAGCAAAGCGGGGCTTTGGCTGTGACAAGATTCTGAAGCTTAGAAACCTCAACGAGCAGGACTTGGAAAACCTGTGCGTGGTTTTCAGTCTGTGGGACGCAGGTTTGTCTTCACCTCCAGAGCAGGTTGTTCCTCTGTTTTGGCAAAATCTCTAGACATGAGGCTCCAGAACGTGAGCTGTCTGTGGACCTTGGGAGAAAATTGTGAAGACGCCGTTGGTAGATGCTTTGGCCTGGGAAGCGAATGCCCTGGCTGGGGATGCAGATTGCTGTGTAGACGGAGCCGGAGCCCTAACTCAGCCCCAGCTTTGCTGGCAAGAGGAGGGGAGAGAGGCTTCTCGGCCATGCCTGAACTGAGCTGACACCCTGCCGCAGTGCTGCCGGCTCTCGGTGGGGGACCAGCCCCGACTGTTGCAGGAAACGCAGAGCAGAGGAGAGAAGCCCGAGCGGCAGGATCAGGATCTGGCACGTGGGACAGAGCATTCCAGGGGGGTCAGTCCCAACGGAAAGGCTTCAGAACGTGGCAAGAAGAGTCCTTCCTCCGCTTAGAGCCCAGCACCATCCTGGCACCCCGGGCAGCAGGCAATTTGGGGACACGAGGAGACAGCCCCCTAGATGCAGCTAAGGCAGTTTCCCAAGGCGCCTTCAGCAGCAGCGAAGGAATCGCTCCCTCTTCAGACTCCTTCGCGGGCAGGGGCCTCGGCCAGGGTGAGGCAGGATAGGAAAAGAGGGTCTGCGGGTGGCGTGCAGTGGCCCTGGTGCAAGGAAGTGGGTCAGATGGGAGTGGACACGTTCAGGAGCCTCTTAAAAAGGTCCTTGTTTTTAGTCATCGTTGAATAAAAGTCACAGCAAAAAGCAGTCAGTTACCTTTTCATGTTTTTGTAATATTGCTTTAAAACAAAACTGTAATTCTTTGTTTCCCATGCAATAGTTTAGTCTCACTAACACTAAAATGATTTTGATAAGGAGATAAGAACAATTAAGATGGTGGGGGTTCAGGCCATTGTGATTTGGACTTTGAGAAATACTGTGAATGCTTCTTGGACTCGCGTTGGTGACAGCGAGCAGAGCCGTCCCCAACTGCTCGTCACCCACGCCGCCCGAGGTGGGACTAGGTTCAGACGTATGTGACAGGAATCCCCACACACCTGGGGCTTAGACAGTGGCGATTGTTGCAGTAACGGCCTGCAACGAATCACTCCTGACTATAGCTAGGCCCTTGGTGACATGCGTGGACCAATGGGACATTAGCAAATGTGACACAGACAGGGGCTTGGAAAGCACTTGCATATCGGGACCTGCCTTCTCTTTTTCATGAGCGCTGAGACGGCCACGTGAAGAAGCTTAGGCTGACCTACTGGAGGGTAAGACCCTCTGGAGCAAAGATGAGCCATCCCAGCTGAGGCCCCCTAGACCATCCAGCCCAGACCATCCAGCTCTGGCCAATCCTCCAGCCACCCAGCTGACCCATAGAATCAGGAGCTAAATAAGTGGCTGTTGTGGGAAGCCTCTGAGTCTGAAGTGGTTTGTCACACAGCAAGAGCTAACAGATGCGTATAATACAGACGCTGGTTATCTTGGTCTCATAAACGAGACTCTGAGGCCCAGGGGTGGCACAGCACTCCGCTTTGTCGTGGACTAAAGCTTCTTCTGTCCTGTTGCTCTTCCAGCCTCGGTCTGTGGCTTATTCTGCATGATCCAGGTGGTCACCCAAGCCCCAGCTGGAGCTGTCTGATTTCCAGCCAGCAGGAAGCGGGGCAGAGGGAGTGATGGAAGAAGAGTTTCCTCCTTCTCTTACAAACGCTCTGGAAGTTTCACACGCCACTTACACTTACAACTCGTCGACTAGAGCTTAGCCACGTGGCCACAGCCACTTACAGGACAGACTGGGAAATGGAGGCATTTCTGGGAGCCATTAGCCCAGCTGAAAATCAGAATTTTGTTTTTGACTTTGTTTTTAACTAAAGAAGAAGGGAAATGGCATTTTCGGGAAACGGAGCAGCTTCTGCCTGACTTGTCTCTGCTGTGGACTGCTGCAGCCCAGGCCTGCATGCGGCCTCGACTCTCCAGCGCTTGGCAGGTGCTCCCAACGCTTGAGGAACGCTGCCACGTGGATGAGGGATGGGCTATTCCTAGACCCCTGAGGGGCCCCACAAGTTCAGGGATCGCACCCACACTCGCGCAGATGGTTGGCATAACCCTACTGCCAGCGACTGGGTGCCCGACCTTATTAGCGAGGCTTCAGAACACAGCAAGAAAACCAAGTCAGAAATCCTGCTCTGTCACTTCATTCCTGGGTGACACTGGACAAAGTGGCCAACCTTAAGTTTCCTGTCTTTAAAATGAAAATAAAAATCTCTGCCTTAATGGGGACTTATTGCCTAGCAGGTACAGGGTTTTTATCTGGGGAGATGAAACGTTCTGGAAATAGACGGCGGTGAGGATTGCATACATTGTGGGTGGAATTGCTGCCACTGATTTGTACACTTAAGAACGGTTTAGAAAACTTCCTACCTCACAAGCTTGCCATCTTTGCATGCAGCCTCCTGTGAGCTTATGGAAGACGTGGCAGGGGAAGCCGGGAGAAGACCAAAGTAAGAAGCCATCACAGGAGGGGGGCTGGGATGGGCGGGCGGTGCATGGCTGTGGTTGGGGGACCGTAATCACATTTTCCAGGCCTGCTCTGTGTCTGGAACCAGAGCCCCGTGTGTTCTCTTGGCAGCAGGCGGACGGCGCAGAGAAGTGCCTGACACGCAGAGTTAGTGGTGTGGACGATCTCCGGGGGCCTTCTGTGCAGAGCTGATAGCACTTGTGTTCACAAACCCAGAAACTTTATAAATGGAGCTGGGTGAGACGGTTCACTCAGCCTGGGCAGGAGTGGTCATTCACCCTCGATGCGACCAACACTTAATGAGCACCTGTGCGCAGTCGGAGGGGGCCACTAGTAAATGTTCTGGTTCTTGCCTCAGGACGTAAGGTCAAATTCCGTTTGCCCACTGCCTCAGCTTCAGCAAATGAGAGAAGAGCAGACGCAATGTGTGTCACACTGGGTGAAGGACCCCCCTCCCATTCCCGCCTCCGTGACCGCAGACGCCGGCAAGATGCAGCCTCCATTGCCCTTGTCTGTGAGTGACTACAGTGTCTGTCACTGAGATTTTGGCTTTGTTTGTCACTGCAGCAGCATCTGGCCTAACCTGGCTGAGTTCACGTCCTGCCGCGGGCTAAGGGAGTATTTTAACACAGAGATTAAACTCTGGCGTTAAGGAGGCTGAGTTTCAGTCCGGGTTAGCTGCTTTCTCACTGCATCATCTCAGACAAGCCCATGAACTTCTCTGTGCCTATTTCCCACGTTTAGAAAATGGAGACAATGGAAACCACCCCACAGGGTTTTATGAGGATTAAACCAGGTGAACAACACAGCCGAGCACATGGTGAGTCCTCAGAAGTGTGTGGTGATGACGATCTCCCACAATTCTCACGACAGCTCTGTGTGCGGTTTGTTGCTGTGTCCAGCACTGAGGTTTTGGTTACGTTACTGCAGTGCGCCCTGACCCCAGCCCTGACCCTAGCCACGCCAGCAGCACTGACCCATCGGTTGACCTTTCAGAGGTCCCCAGGAGCTGTCCAGCTCCAGCATGCCCCTACTTCTCCTCCTGTCCTCATCTGCTCTCGACAGGGCTCGTTTGCTTGCTCAACTTGCCCAGTGACCACATCCATGTAAAAGACCCCCCGGGGCAGAGGCTCAGAGCTGCAGCCACTGTCCTGGTCCCTTAGTCAGAGACCGCCGTCCTGCTTTCCCGCCTAAAATGCAGGCCAGCAACCAGCCCCTCAGATTGGGATCCATCTGATTCCCTTCTGCACCAGACTCACCTGTTAGTCTGCCAAAGACAAACGATTTATTTGAACCATTTTCTAAAAACAGTCATTGGTGCCCAAGTGAAAATATCCCAAAGATGCAAAAGCACATAGAGAGATGACCTCCCGCCCTCCTCCTGGACTCCCACTGCCCTCCCCAGAGGCAACCACAGGGACCTGCTTCCTCAAAGGCGGTCTTAAACCAGTTCCTTGTTTCTTCCTGCGTCTGTGCCCCCACAGGGAACACCCTCCGGAGCTAACGTCCTTCCTGTCCTGGAGCAGCACCCACTGCACTCTCCCACCAGCACCGCCCCTCCTGGCCCCCTAATCCTGCACATCCTGCTGCACTTGTTCAAGCAGCCTTCTCCGGAAGAGTTCGTCGGCAATTCCAGCTGGTACTCACCTCCCTTCCTCCTGACAACAGGACTATTTCTGTCCCGTATTTGGACGTTTTGTCGCATCCGATTTATCAGGTGCTAGTTTCTAATTGCTCGGTGTGGCCACCCCCAGTGCCCCAACCAGGCTGAAGGTCGACTGCCATCCCCATGGCTTCCACGGCCACCCTGTCACTCCCACGTCCACTCTCCTGAGTTTCAGACACATTTCCAGTTGAAACTGGGCATCTTCCCAGTTGTCCTATGGGAATGTCCAAAACGGAATTCTCGCTTTTGCCCTTATCTTACTCTTCTTCTCTAATCTCCCCTCTCAACGGATGGCCTCAACGTCTATGTAGTCGTCCAGACTTGAGACTTTCGTCCCCTAAACCCCCACATGGCCTGCCTGAGCCCCCTCCAGGAGGACGTGTGCGTGGGAGGCTGGGAAAGGCCCCACAGGCCGGCGGCTGTGCATCAGAGCGTCCCTCGCATCGCCCCCTCTCCCTGCACTCCCGCTGTCTCTGCCCTTGGAGCGGCTCCCAGCACCTCTTGCCTGGTTTACAGAAACCGCCTCCAAAGTGCTCTCGCTCGCGCCAGTCTCCTGCCTCCATCCACCTTCTCCTCCCACAATGCCACCTTCCTGAAGGACGCTTGTGATCCTATCACCTTCCTGCTCAGAAACCTTTCAAGGTCCCCCCAGCCTGGGGCCCCTCCAGATCGGCCTCCTGTTCTCCTCCCCTCCCACTGCCACCGCCCCGTGCCCCTGACACCGGGCCAGATGACCACCTGCCATTCCCCATACGGAAGCCCCACTCACGCCTTTTCTCCTTTTATCCCCTGATTTCCTCCCTCCTCTCTTCCACCCACCCTGCCCGGACACCAGGGTCCAGCACGAAGGTCATCTCCTTCCTGAGACCTTGCCCTCCGCCTCCAGCCCTGACCCCCGTCCTGGGCAGCATTAGCTGCTTTTCCTCTATGCCCCGTGTCTGTGTCTTGTGCGTAGGCATCACATGGGCGGTTGTGTCCACCCAAGAGTGAGCAGGTGTCATCCGTTCATCCAGCGTCCCCAGTGCCAGGCTGCTGAGGGGACAGACGTTCAATCTACGTCTATCAGACACATGAATGAGTGAATGAATGAATGAGTGAATGAACGCGTGTCACATGGTTTTTAAATCTGTAAACAAACAGATTGCAGTGTGTACTCTTTAAGGGCCCTTGGAGCTCTGAAATTCTGTTACTTAGAGCTCCTGGGGGTCTCCACAGTCAGGCTTTTCCCTCCTTCCTTCCATTCAAGTGTTTGTTACTGAGAGCTCCCTGTGCGCCAGGGCCTGGGCAGGGCGCTGGGGAAACCGAGGACACTGAGGAATCTTTCCTGCCTTGAAGGAGCTCCCAGCCCAGTGGGGGGTGCAGGCGGGAATGCGGGATCCAGACGCCCCTTTCAGAGGGCAGCTTTCTCTAACATCCGGGTCACCAGGTCTGGTCCTGCTGTCTCTCTCTGGTTTGTCCACTACGGTCAGCATCACGCACATTTCCCCGGTCGTCCCAGTCCCTCTGTGGGCCACCTCCTTTACTGCTGATCTCTGCTTGAAACTCTAAATCGTGGTCACCTGATAGAGTGAGGCGCCCCAGCTGGCACCAGGAAGGAGCTGGAGAGGGGCAGGCTCCCCTCCCTGACCACCGCTCTCTTAGGTCTTCCTGAGACCACCCTTCCAGGCTGTTCAGGTGTCCATGACTTCCCCCTGAGGAAGGCTGGGACAATTTCAGGACTCGGACCCTTCCCACCCAGGGGGTCCCTGGTGAGCACTCCCCACTCTAACCTGCTTCCCTCTGCTCTTGGGTTTGTATCTCCTCCCCCAAGCACTGTCCATCTGAACCGACACCCACCTCTCCACGAAGAGCCGTATTCCCACCTGCAGGGGGAGGTATCAATCCTTGAACCCACTTATCCCCCCCTCCTCCCCAAGTAATGCCCTGAATCTGAGTCATCACTTCCAGGAGGGCCACGCAGCCAGCAGTCATCAAGACTCAAGAACCGTCTGGAGAGAGAGGGGGTTCCAGGTCCCGTGGTCAAGGATGAGCAAGGGTCCTCCAGGTTAGATTTCCTTTTCCGCTTTGACTGGCATGAGCATTGGTCATCCTCAGCCGTCTCATTAGCCATGGGGCTGAATTAAGCAAATACGTGCTTCCCAACAACACACAGTGTTCTCTGGAAACGTTGTGGTCCTTGTCAACCCTTATTGAACAAGGAGAGGCTTCTGGACTGCCAGAATGCCGCGCTCATCTCTGACGTCGGCGAGCCCCATTCCTGTGCAGAGTGGAGCAGGATTCAGTTCCTCTTCTGTGCCATGGGAGAGTCGACTTAATAAGGGACAGTGACACCATCTAAGGGCTGTTCCCAGTGTCGCTCCAGGAGAACACGCCTCTGTGTGGTCACTGTTGCAACTCAACATCATGTGCAGTGAAGAACACAGTCGGTGCTCAATAATTGACTGTTCCCCATCTGGTAAATGATACCACCAGTTACCCAGTTGCTTAGGATAAAAACCTTGACTCCCCTCTCTCCTCCATCCCATCTCCAATTTGTAAGCAGTTTGCTCCATCTTCGGAAGACATCCCAAACTCGACTGCTTCAGTCTATAGCCACTGTGCCCTGCGATATTTTCCTTCACTTCACTTATCACCTACATGATAGTGTAAATCCACAGGCGAGCCTCATCCTTTGTGGATTCTGTGTTTGTGAATTCACCTACTCACTAAAATTCACGAGTGATCCCCAAATTGATACCCTCGGTGCTTTCACTGTGGTTCACAGACACACGCAGAGAGGTGAGTGCTTTGAACCAGCTGAGGTCCAAGAAGGAGCCCTCTGCCATCTTGTTTCAGCTCTCAGACTACAAACAACTGTCTTTTTTACGGCCTGTTTGGTGTCACATTTTTCGCATTTTTGTGGCTTTCGTTGGTGATTTTACTGTTTCGTTTTGTTTTGTTTTGAGGAAGATTAGCCCTGAGCTAACATCTGCTGCCAATCCTCCTCTTTTTGCTGAGGAAGACTGGCCCTGAGCTAACATCCGTGCCCATCTTCTACTTTATATGTGGGACACCTACCACAGCATGGCTTGCCAAGCGGTGCCATGTCCTCACCCGGGATCCTGAGCCGGCGAACCCTGGGCCACCGAAGCGGAATGTGCGAACTTAACGGCGGCACCACTGGGGTTTGCCGGGCTGGCCCCTGATCTTACTGTTTAAAATGGCCCCCAAGCACAGGGCTGACTCGCTGCCTAGTGCTCCTCGGTGCAAGAAGGCTGGGATGTGCCTCATGGAGAAACACGCGTGTTACAGAAGCTTCCTTCGGGCCTAGAGTTGTAGTTACAGATTACGGCGCTGTTGGCCACGAGCGCAATGTTAGCGGATCAACAATATATATTAAACAAGATGTCTTTAAACAGGAGCACACATGGGACAAGGTTATACGCAGATCAGTTGACGGCAATGTGACCAGAGGCTCACAGGACCTAACCCTGTATTTCTCCAGAACGATGCTTCCGTGTTTGCTCCCTCAGTGCTCACGGTGACTTTTCACAACATAACTACTGCAAATAATGAGAATCAACCATATTTATTTGTTTGCTTGTCATCTGACTCACAGCAAGAATGAAAACTCAATGAAGGCAGACACTGCCTATGCTGGGACGACGCCTGGCGCATAGTGGATTCTTCATAAATACTTGCTGAATCAGTGACTACATTAGGGGACATTTTGCCTGGAACTTAAATGACGGGGAAAATTGCGTCTTGATTTTCATTACTCTCCAACTGAAACTAAACAGTTCCTTCAGTCATGAACACGGGCAACAAGTCACAGTAGAATGAGCAGCATCCGTGACGATCACAACAGAAATCACTGGCATTTTCAAATCACAGTACAGTTGTGTAGAAAACTTGAAATATAGTTTTACTCTCATCAATACTTGGAATTATAGTAGGTATTTTGCCAACCACCAGATATGATTACTTATATAATGTGTTAATGAAGAAACATTTCTGAGCCACACATTTTAATAATTGTCTTGAGTATAATTGATTTCCTTTGAAATCCTGTGGTTTTCATTTTCTGCATTTAAAACATTAAACATTAAAACGTTCTGAGACGGGATCCACATGCCTCCCCCACTATCGATGAGGTCCACGACACAAAAGAGTTCAAGAACTTTCGTCTAGCTTCAGGGCAAGGCCACGTTCAGGTAACATGTCCAGGGTCATGAAGCAACTTAGACAGAACTGGGACCCACACCCAAAAATGCCTGCCAGCGTCACCACAGAGGGGGTGTCCTCCTTCTGAGGGCTCTTCCACAGAGATGTCCTGTGTGCATCCCCTCGGACGTCGGTGAGAGCACAGGTGGGAAGTTTCCACTGGATCCCATCAAGGGTGTCCAGCGCTGACCACATGCAGGGCCTTCTGCTTCTCCAAGGGTGACCTGAAAACCACTACTGCCACAGACGCACAAAGTACAGAAGCCAAGAGTAAGGGTTTACAGATCGTTACAGCAATTTGAAACTAATGATAAAATAACTAAGGCTTACGTTGTGTATATATCTTTGTTTTTTAAAAATTTCACTTTATTTTGCAAAGTCATTAGTCTGCAATGAATTGAAAATTTACAAAAACAAAAACTAAGCAAAACAACCCTGCTCTTTCCTTCACATGGAGCTTGAGAATCACCATTGTGGGGCGTACAGTGGACGGGGGTGGGGAAGGAGAGATGGATGCAGCAGGGCTAACGCTCGGAAAACACGAATAAAATGCAGGACACGGAGCACATCCGACCAGCAGCTCCGGGGCAGACAGGGGGCGGGGGAGGCCTCTGAGCTGTTTGACCAACATCTACAGGTGGAGATGATGCCTTCCTGGTGTCCCAGGCGGTGGGCTCAGCGGTGGTCCTGGATGTGTCAGGAAAGGCGGTCTTCAGGCACGAGAGGGCACAAGCCGGTGTGTCGGTGGTGAGTGGGGCAGGACACAGCGGGAGCGCAGCCCGGGAGGGCTCGTGGGAGCACACCACGACGGAAACACGCTGAGGATTTGGGGCTTTTTCAGCAGCCGTGAAGAGCCATGGACCTATCTGGAGCACAGAATAAAATGATCGCATCTTAGTTTTAAATGATAATATTTATTGAGTCAAACTAAATTTACAAAGTTCTCAGGTCCTGACTCTTTCAGAGAAGAGAATTTCCCTTTTCCATCAGAACGTGCAAATACATGAGACTGATTTCCATGCCTGGATGAACACGTGCAAGGATGTGCAAGAATGAGGAATGCCCTGGAAAACCAGTTTGCCACTTCTCCCCCGCTCCTCTCCTCTCTTCCTCTCCCTCACTTAGCACTTTCTGTGATGGTGGAAATGGTCCCTGCTGAACTGGTAGCCACTAGCCACAAGTGGTTGGTCGCTGGGCCCTTGAAGTATGGCTACTGTGACTGAAGAACTGAATTTTATTTGATTTTAATGCCTGTGGCTAGTGGCTGCCATACTGGACAGAGCAGTGACTTTTACTACCACGAGCACAGAGAAGGAAGATAGAGATGCAAGAAGTCTCCAGGCAGGCCGTCCTGACATATTTTGCTAATGAGAACAGTCAAAATGGAGTGAAGATGGAAATGAGTCCTTCTGCTTTTAACCCAAACGTGTGTTTTAACCTATTTGTGTCCAGTGGGCCTCTCGGAAGGAGGCCTGGGAGCCGGGAGCATAGGGCTCACTCCTGATTCTGCTCTGAGACCTCAGACAGGTCAGCTCCAGGGGAAGGGCGAGAACTGACGTCCACTGAGCGTCAGCAAGTACCAGGCAGGGGTGTCAAGCCTTTTTACAGAACATCCCGTTTGAAGGTCGCAGCAAACCTGCGAAATGGCATTTTTATTCTGATGTTACAGGTGAGGAAAAGGAGGGTCAGCGAGGTGCGCAGTTTGCTCGTCTCCCAGGCTGTGAGGTGCAGAGAAGGCGTTTAGATATTTAGAGCCATTCTACGGCCTAAGCTCTTTCCACTGGCCCCTGGGCCTCCCTGAACTCTTCTTGTCACGAGTGAGACAAGGCTGGTGGGCCTCGTGCTGTCCGCTCTCTGGATGAAGGGGAGGCGACGCTGGACTAGTGAGGAGGAGACGGTTGGGGAGGGCGCTCGAGGGAGGGGGGTGTTTTCTGAGAATACAGGCAGGCACGGCGTTCTGAGACGGTTCCGCGCTCTCACTGATATTGAAAACGCTTTAAATTTTCCATTTAAGAAACGCCCGAGGCCAGGTCTGCTGCAATAATGTAAAAGCCAATATCAGTTTGGAAAGCTTGTCACAGCCTTTCCAATTCCAGGCAACATTAAAAATGCAAGGGTTTGCTATTTAAATACAGCCTTTGGCCGCCGGCGCAGAGGACACTCAGTTAACCGCAGAGGGCAGCCGTCTCCCACCCGGGGCTCACCAGTGAAGCAGGAAGGAGGCAGAGGACGTGCTGACAAGTCTGCATCACATCAGGACAACGGCAGGCCTTCCAGACCCAGGAAGGTCTGGGTCCTCAGAGGTTGTCCAGTCCCAGCGACCGAATCAGATACCTGTTCACTGGGGGCAGGGACTGTGTTGATTTCCTTCATCCTTACCCTCCTGGTACCCAGCCCTGTGCCTGCTGCACAGCAAGAGCTCAAGAAATATTGGTTGACTGGATGAACTAATTCATCCAGCATCTTTCTTTTACGGTATCCTATCATGTCCCAGGCACTGTGCTAGGCCTATAAATTGACACAGAAATCAGCCATTTGGGGAAATCAATCTCAAGTAAGTTACCACCCAAGAAGGAAGGTAAGACGTGCAAATAAATAATAATAACACACAATAGCATCAAGTTAACCTTATCATAAGTGTTAATTCTGGAGGTCTGCCAACTACAGGTGCTCGAAAATGGGCCTGATGAAGGATGCTTCTGCGGTTGGACGTGGGATTCCATGCGATCTGGGAGATGGAGTAACTGGGTGGTGGAGTCAGCAGTGAGGGCTTCTTGGAGGAGGTGCCAAGAACCATTCCTGGGGTGGGCTCGTGTCCTGGGCTCCTCCACTCAGGCTGTAGGCTCCGTGAGGGCCGGACTGTGTCTTATTCAGCTCTGCACTCCAATACCTCACATGGGGCCTGACACACAGTAGGAAGCAGCATATGCTGAAGAAATGAATGAATGAATGAACATTAGGAACCTATCAGGAATCCTAAGAAGAAGAAGCATTTATTAAGAGTTTAGAATTGTACCAAATATTTTATATACATCTTCTTAGTTAATTATAATAGTCAGGGTGCAGCCAGGAGACAGAAAACCACGTCGGTGACTTAAACAAAGAGAGTTTAATGTAAAGGAGGGTTAACTAGGTATAAAGCTGTTAACCAGGTCACTGAAAGGGTAAAATGAGAACCATAAGGTCTAACAGAGAGAGCTACTGCAGCCATCACCCGAGGGGTGAGGGGCCACAGGGAAAGGGGGCAGACCGCTGAGGAGGGGGCCCTGCTGGGCTGGCGCTGACGTCTCCGATGGGATGTGAGGAAGCTATCTCTGCTCGTGTTGGAAAATCTGCACGCTGGCTTCAGCTGCTGCCATGGGGAGGCCTCGCTGCTGCCAGGGTGAAAAAGCATTGCTGGAGTGACGCTCATAGCCACCAACAAACTCCTCTCCATTCTTCAAGACCCAGGTCAGATGTCACCTCCCCTGAGAAGCCTCTCTGATCGCTTCCTCCGGATTGGCAGCAGACAGGATGGAACAAGTCTCGTCTCCCCCTCCAGCTGTGGGGTTCCCTCTAGTGCCCTCACTGGCAGAACTTAGGTCAAGCAGAAATGTGATGTCAGAGACCCAGCCCCCGCATCGCAAAGTGAGTCCGGAAGAGCTGTGGAGCAGAGACGTCCCGGCTTCGCCTCTGGCACAGACGCGTTCTCATTGGTGTTGTGCAGCATGTTCTGCCATCACTCCCATTATGCAGGTGAGGAAGATGAGGGTCTGGATAAGCCAAGGGGATTCACCTACTAAGTCGGAGGGGCAGAGGCTGGTTTGAAGCCAGGACCGGCTGCTCTTAATGGTAACGCTACACCAAGTTTCCTCCACATTGTTATGTTACGAAGGCATCAGGATAGAACAGATCTGAAGTCCCAGTGTTGCTGGGTTGGCAGCTGGGGACGGCTTGGTTGGGGGGGGGGATGCAGGCATCACCAGTAAGAGTGGGGAAGAAGGCATGGGCCGGTCCTGACAAGTGTCTCCCCGTGTACCACTTTAATCTCTCCCGTTACGGTCCCATAAGAAAGTTGACATCTTTAGTCTTTGATCAAAATTAGCCACCCAGCAAACTCCTCTCCATCCTTCACAACCCAGGTCAGATGTCACCTCCCCTGAGAAGCCTTCCTGATGTCTTCAGACCCAGCCCTGCCCCGACGGTGCTTCCACAGGACTGGGTGCTGGCTTGTCTATGTGCCACACTGGATTGAGTCTCCTTGAGGGCAGGCCTGGGTCCGCACAGGCTCTGCCTGGCATGTGGTGGGTATCCAGTGTCTAGTGATAATTATAAAGGCTTGTTTCTTCCAGAAACTTCTGTGGGAGCACTGTCAACCTCAGGACCGGACTTTTTGACTCATTCTCTGCCTTCCAGGTGTTCTCGGTCCAGTAGTGAAGACATGTTGAAAAAGCAACCGCCCCTGGTTTAGCCCCTCACCTCTCGTCTCTTCCAACCCATTCTTCTCACGTCAGTCAGCTACACCCATTCCCCATCCACCTCCTTCTACTCCACCCTGCAGCTCTGAACCCTCTGCAGTTTCCTGAACTCACCAAGCCCTTTGCATGGCTCTTCGCATCGTGGTCTTTGCAGGTGAGGCGTCCTCGAGCCCGAGCCCTGTCCTCTTGCTCCCTTTGCCTGTGTCCCTCCGACTTATCTTTTTGGTCAGCTGCTGAGTCACTCCCTCTGGGAGGTTATTGGCAGAGTAACTTGATGCTGCTGGAGCAGCCTGTTCCTGATCATGCCTCTCATCCACTGAACTGCAGTGGCCTGCATTTGTGGGGTCTCCTCCTCTCGGTAGTGGTGAGCTCCCTGACACGTGGCAGGTGCTCTGAAAAATAGATTCGAATTAACTAGTTAATTAAAAACAAAACAGAAAACTAAGAGAGTTCTCTCCAAGGATTTTGAAAGTCACAGGCTGCCTGAGACGTGGTGAAATAACTCTCTCCCATTGTCTTGGGGCCTCTGAGATGGGGGAGGAGTCAGGAGACTGAGATTGGAGTCCGGGAGGTTCAGGGGCAGCCAGTTTGTCTCTGCGAGTGTCAGTTTCTTCGTCTCTCTCTCTGTAGAGTTTCTTCATCTCTTTCCTCTGTAGAGGAGGAATAAAATCTCCTCTACTCTCCTAGGTTCTCCGGCTGGGGCCCAGGAAATTAAAATGACAAAAGATAGATTAACAAGAGAAAAACCAGTTAATAATGTGTGCATACAGGCAGGAGAAACTCAGTGATGAGTGACACCGAGGGGTGGTGAGAACTCTGGCTGATACAGCATCTTAACAAGGAACATCAAATTTGTAGAGAAGTGACAAGACAGGAAAAGAGGCTTCGGCTTTTAGGGTGGGCAAACATGGGAAGGTAAACATATGGGGGAAGCCGATGGAGGGTGGCTTTAGCGAGGTTTGCTATGAAGCTCTCCTCTCTGGGCCTGCGAGAGTCTACAGTCGTCCCCTGCGATCGAGTCTAGGAAGTGTCCTCCTGGGTCCCCCTCTTCCTGGTACAGGGGAGGGAGATAGCCCGACAGATGGAAATTTATGTTCTGCATATGGGCAAATAGGGGGCAGGGCCAAGAGTCTTTTTTTGATTTCTGCTGTTTCTGAGTTTTCTTCAGCTGAAAATGATCTTTGTGCTCAAGGGACGGATTCAAGGGTGGCATATTCTGATCCCCGACGGTCTAAACTTGCCTGTGCTTCCCAAAACACAGCGTTGTGACGGTACGGCACATGCGGAAACTCTGTGCAAACTGTGAAGTGCTGTACAAACGTCAGGCATAACCATCTCCACGATCGTCGTCTCCAGGAAACAATCCGGGCTGCAGCCTTATCCACTTTCCTCATGGCAGCCCAAGCCAGGCCTGAAGTTTTCCAGCTCCTTCTCCTGGGGCCAGGCTGGGCTTCTCAGAGAAGACAGCAGAGGCCCAGCTGAGGGCTCCTACAGCTCCACATCCTCACACAAGCTTCCTTCTGGAGAGACAGGCAGTCTGGAGGGAAGGTGGGGAAGCTGATCCTAACTTCCTGCTCCCCAGCCCCACCCCCACGCCTGACTCCTTTAAGATAAGCTCCTGTCGTCTGCGTTGTTCATGAGGCCCCTGCCCACTGTGTCTCCTCTGGATTTTTTTAGTGTTCTCTGTGGAAGCCAGAGAGATGCATTGGTTAATAAAGGGACCCCGTACACCCCTCATCCCAGGCCCCCAGAACAGTGAACCAGACAGAGCTCCCTGAACATTATCCGGCCACAGGGATGGGACATTCCAAAGAGCTAAAATCCTCCTGAAATTGAACCCTAATAAGGCAAAAGACATCTATGGACTAAACATTAATGAACCTACTGTATGTCGGATATTGAACAAGTTTCACATCACTTAACCTGATATCAACTATTCCCATGTTATAGATGAGCAAATATAGAGAGGTTTTAGTTAGATGGGTGGAAGGATAGATGAATGGATTCAAGGATAAATGGATGGATGGGAGGGTGGCTGTGGAATTTGTGGCTGAGTGGATGGATGGATGGGAGGGTGGATGGGTGGGTGGCTGAGTGGATGGGTGAGTGGATGGATGGGAGGGTGGCTGAGTGGATGGGTGAATGGATGGGAGGGTGGATGGGTGGGTGGCTGAGTGGATGGGTGGGTGGATGGATGGGAGGGTGGCTGAGTGGATGGGTGGGTGGCTGAGTGGATGGGTGGATGGATGGATGGGAGGGTGGCTGAGTGGATGGGTGGGTGGATGGATGGGAGGGTGGCTGAGTGGATGGGTGGGTGGCTGAGTGGATGGGTGGATGGATGGAGAAGCTTCTTTCCAGAGTAAAGAGGAAGTCGTGGCATCTCCTCAGACAGGCAGAGCTGCCATGTCACCTGTGGTTTCGTATTGAAGCCCCTCACAGGGAAGGGGTGTACCTGTCACTGGACCAGTGGGAGACAAGCCCACACCCTGGACAGCTGCTCCTGGACCTAAGATTATGGAGAGAATTTGTCACCATTTCTACTTGCAGCCCTGGAGTCAGAAGAATCTGAGTCTTGGCTCCACCTTTTACTTAACTGTGTGACCACGGACAAGTCACTGAACACGTCTGTGCTTAGTTTCCTCGTTTGAGAAATGGAGCGCTACTCAACCTCACAGTGCCGCGAGGTTTGAATGATGTCACTCAAACATAAATATTTGTTGAATACTTGTAACAAATACTTACGTTAAATATGAGTCAGTTTTCCCCTCTCTGCTAGGGAACAAGAAAACCATTGCAGAGAGGAGCCAAGAGTGATGAGAATCTCCCTTGAAGGGGGAAAAATCCAGACGTGCTGAGTTGCTCCAGAACAGACCTGGCTGTGTTCTCCTGGGGGTGAGAACAGAATCGTTTCTGCCCAGGTGGCCAAAGAGGAAATGAGTTTCCCCCGTCACGAGGAACTTGAAGGCGACTCCAACTCCGGGTGACCTCTGAAGTGTGGCTTCATTTCAGTGGCTTCTGAGAAACTCCAGTCTAGCCTGCCTAAGGCTCTTTTCTTTCACTGAGAGGAACAGGTAGAGAGAAGTGGAGAAGGGGGAGCAGGAAGGGGCAGGGGCTGCAGACCCACAGCAGCCAGCAGGCAGGTCTTCGTTCCCTGACTCACCCTAAGGAAAGATACAGAAGGAAGATGTACTCCTTAGTTTCCTCCAGGATGGGAGTGGGTGTGTGTGCACGTGTGTGTGTGGCAGGAGCAGAAGGGGACAGCACCCAGAGCTCGCCTGGCAGTGGCCTGGGCTCGTTGAGAGCACGGGAGCCCGCCTGGGAGCTCCCAGAGATGACGCTCATCTTGGCGGGGGAGCAGTTGCGGGAGGAGAGCTGTGCAGTGTGAACCAGCCATGGGAGTGTGCTCCGTAAGGCGTCACTTCCCCAGCTGAACCCCACTCACAACGGCTCTGGAGGCCGCGTTCCTGCCTCAGGGCCAGTGGAGGTTTCAGAAGCGCAGCACAAATGCCGCCCATCGTCCTCCTGAAAGGACCAGTTCAACAAAGAGCCCCGGCTGAAGGGGGAGTGACACTCCTCAGCCGGTTTTGTCCCCCTCGGGCTGCCCAGTACAGCAGGGGACGTCATCTGAGCCGACTCAGGCCAGCCGTGACCTATGACCCAGGGCTCAGCCTAAAAAGGGAGCTGGCCGTTCAGACTGCACCTCAGGAATCCGGACCCAGAACCGCTGAGACCTGCAGGCAGTTAGCAGCAGGGCTGGAGGCCGCAGGAAGGTGCTGGAAGTTTCTTTGCAGTGGAGTTGGAGCTGCGGCCCGAGGAGGAGAGACGGAGCAGCCAGAGGACGGGGCAGTGGAAGGGAGGCGTGGGTGAGACTGAGAAGACAGTGGGAGAGGCAGAGCCGGTGCTGGACCCCTGCCCTTTGTCACTCAGGGACCTGTGGAGAAAGAGGCCTCAGAGCCGCCCTGGCCGCAGGCAGGCCCGCTCTGCCAGGGCTATTAACAGGAGAGTGTCCATTTCTGTCTTAAAATAGCCAGAGAAAGTTATTTAAAATGAGCTTCCAGGTGGGTGGTCAGATCGCCTTTTATTGTCTTCCTCTCAGGAGAGTTCAAGAACTCTCATATTGTTCTGTTTCATTTATAGCAGAACAGTCATAACAGGAAGATCCATTGCCCTGTGTAACTTCCTGAGTCAAGGGTGTGCAGGCTGCCTGCGGGGTCTCACAGTCAAGCGCCACCCCCCACCGCCCACCACCCCTTCACAGTGTCCTTGGCAGACGGTCACCTGCCAAGCACAGGGGCCTCCGGGCTCCAATGGGAGGGGCCTGCCCAGGGGAGGGGCCCTGGACGTGGGGGCAAGGACCTTGACCTAGAAAAGGCCACACTGCAAGCCTAACCGGCCTTTGCGCCTATTCTGAACACCTTATTTAAGAGGGTCCCTGCCTAGAGCAATGGCTTTGTAACAAAAAGTCCCTTCCCCAACCTCACATTCCCCCCTCCCCTCCATTTCTACCCCTCCTTGTATTTCCTGCTCACTCCGCTCCCCAACTCTGTGTAGACATTACACCCTCCAGAACGCTCTCCATCTGAACACACTCCCCCCACCCCGCCTCCTCTCTGAGGCACTCATCATCTTCCTCCTACAGCGGTCCTCACGTGCTCTTTGGCCCCAGAGAAACTTGCTGCCCTCCCAGACCCTCACCCTACACCCCTGTGGCAGAGGTGGGGGCTGGGTCGTCCCAGCTCTTCTTGTCACTTCCACACCACGGCTCGTCCACACTCATATCTTTCTTTGAGCCTCAAGCCTTCCAACCACTCTCCCCTAAACATTTAAACTGCCCAATGCTCACTGAGGGAATCACCCACGGCCTGGCTCTGGGTCTTCCTCTCGGCTCCAGCACTGTGTCCTAACCCTAAGAGATAAGAGATTTCAGTGTCAGGCTGAACCTGCTTGGACTGTTACTTCCTGGATCCTCTTAACTCTGAGGGGCGTCATCTCCACTCCACCCAACCACCACTCCCAGACCACCCTGCCTTGTGTCAGGACCAGGCCTGGCTCATCTAGATTCCAGTAACTTCCTTCAGGGTTGCCTTCTCCCATCCTTTTAGCTATCTCATGACCTCATGGCCGTGACACCTGCCCTTTGACCTCCGAGAGACCCTAGTCCTTTGTCCTTCCATTTCCTCAGCTGATGGTCCAGACCCAAAGGTGAGCATGTGAACTGCACTCACCTCAGTGCCCCCGTTTCCCTTGGGCTGCTCGGCCTTCCTCCCCCAACAAAGTCCAGTTCTTTCTCCGGGTCTCAGTGGACCCCACGCAAGCCCAGCTCCTCCTCCTGGGCCCGCACCTCCGCTGCTCTGACTCCGCTGCTGGAACCTCTCTCCTCTGCCTCAACTCTCCCACTCCGACATCTCCTCTTGGCCCAGGAGTCCGTCCAGTCCGCTCCATCTGAGGGAACCCCCCTCAGCCCCTCTAGCACCCTCCAACTTGACCTCCCCGCTACAGCCTACTCCTGCGTCACCCTCCTCCTCACTTCCTGCACCCTCCCAGCCCTCTGTGCACTGGCCTCTGTCCTGACCACTCCACGTAAAGTGCTTTCTCTAAAGTCATTGTTCTAGGCACTGTTACTGTGGAATAAATGACAAATTATCCCAAAGCTTAGTGGCATAAAACAACCATTTCATTATGCCCGTGCATTCTCATGGTCAGGAAGTCAGGCTGGTCATGCAGCACAGATGTCTGTGGCCAGAGACCAGCACTTGGCTTCTCTTGGGGTTTGGCTTCCTCACAGCATGGCGGCCCTGGGGAGCCTGGCTTCTCACACGGCCCACTCTACCGTTCCAGGGAACAAGGTAGGAGAGGCACTGCCTTCCAGGACTCAGAAGTCATTGTGACTTTTATGGCCTCAGAAGTCCCACAGCACCATCCACCATAATTCATTAAAATGGTCAAAAGCCCACCCAGAATCAAGGGGAGAGACTATAGACCCCGACTCTCAATGGGATGGTGGTGAGGTCACATTGTAGAGGACTGTGTGGGATGGGAAATGTTGTTGCAGTCATCTTTGAAGAACACTATCTGCCACAATCTTCCAATGACTGAATCCAAGGGGTGTTTTTCAATTAACATCTTGATCTCGGCATATTTGTTATCGTTGATCATTCTCTGCTTTGTGAAGCTGCCTACATGCATCCATCTGGACTACCACACTCTTCCGATTCTAGACAGCCCTCTGTCCCTTTCCCACCTTCTTGTGCACCTCTGTCCTCCTCTTAAAGAGAATGCTCCCTTAGGGTCTATCCTCAGCCCACAGCTCACCTCACTCTTTGGCCTCCCTCCCTGGCTCCCATTACCATCCACATGCCGTTTACTCCCAGCTCTATCCCGCCAGAGACGTCTCTCTAAGCATCCAATTATACCCCGCAGTCTGGTGTCTGTGTTCACAGGTACCTCAATTTCCACATGTCCGAACTTGAACTCACCATCTTCCTCTCAAACCAGCTCCATCTCTGCTATTCATTCTCTCTCTTAGGGTACCCAGTTGTCCAAACTTTGACTCTTCCTTTCCCTCCCCTCTCACATCTAATTATTTACCAAATCATGCTCATTTTGTCTCTTAAATACTTCTACAAATTTTATTTGTTATCATTTTACAAATGCAAAGATTAAGAATCAGAGAGGTTGTTGTTTCCGAGGTTAAACAGCCATGATCTATTTATTCCTTCATGTGTTAATCACACACGTGTTCGGTACAACGAAGTTTTAGGAACTGGAATGAAAAAGCTTGTAAGACACGGTCCCTGGTCCTTTCATGAGAAGGAGAGGCAGTCAGCAGTGGATTCCTAGGATCTGTGGTCAGTGCGGCAACTGGGGGAAGCAGGGAATCAATGAATCCAACTGGGGTCGGAGGGGTAGAGATGGGGCTGCGTTAGTGATCTATTACTGTGTAACAAGTCACTCCAAACTTTAGCTGCTTGAAGCAATAAACACGTATCAGCTCAGAGCTTCTGTGGGTCGGACATCTGGGACAGCTCAGTTGGCGCCTCTGGCTCCAGGTCTCACAAGGCTGCCATCAGGGGGTCATCTGGGACTGCCGTCATCTCAGTGCTTGACCGGGGAGGCGTCACCCTGAAGCCCTCACTTGTCTGCTGGCAGGCCTCAGGTCCTCGCCAGCTGTTGGCCAGACACATCAGCGTCTTGCCACGTGGGCCTCCCCCCCACGTGTGAGGGTTGCTCAGAGCAAGGCACCTGACTTCCAAGGGTTCTGAGAAAAGAGAGGGAGAGTAAGGGGACAAGAGAGGGAGCCCAAGATGGAAGCCAGAGTCTTTTTGTCGCCTAATCTCGTAAGTGACACCCATCATCTTGCCATGTTAGAAGCGAGTCACTAGCCCCCATTCAAGGGGAGAGGTTGCACAGGGCATGAACACCAGGAGGAGGGGTCACTGGGACCACCCCAGAGACTGTCTGTCACAGGGGTCGGGCGATACCCGAACCAGACCCAGAAGTGGAGAAGCTGGGTAAAGAGCTCTGTAGGACTGTCCCAGGCAGAACACGCTTTACTTGAAACCACCTGGAAGAGAGAGACAGAGGAACTGTCTTCAGGAAGGCTGGATGTAGGCTGCCATCTACGCAGAGATTAGAATGCAAGCCAGTGTTGTTGAGAGCTGCTTGAGGACTAACTCTGTCATCCAGTGGGTCACGTGTGCCTGTTAACTTCATGCCAAATTCCTTGTTTAATGTGCTATTGTCCACCCTACGATTTAACCAAGTTTTAAACAGTTAATCCACACTGAATATTTCACATACACAACAAAGCTTCATTAGATAAAATGACAAACAAATTGAACTTACAATCTCTTTCCTCTTAGAAAAACCTCAGAAATGCTCAGAACGATTTTCCAGCAGAGCACATTTATAAATCATTACAAATGTGAAAAGCACGACTAGTATTTCCAGTTATCAGTGGGTGGAGACGACCGACACTTTGGAATGCATTTATTTAATTTTTAAATAAAATTTTACATTGAACTATAACACACACAGAAAAGCACGTAAACAAATAAGGTATAATTCAGTGAATTTTCACAAAGTAACATAGTCTTGTAAATATCACCCAGACAAAAAAATAGAACATTGTCACCCCCCTAAATCTCCCTGATGCCACCTCTTAGTAACTCTCTCCTTTCCAAAGATACCCACTATCATGACTTCTGTCATCATAGAGTATTTTCCTGTGTTTGGACTTTATTAAATGGAATCATACAGTCTATACTCTTTGTGCTTGGTGCTCATCATTCATTTTGTGAAATTCATCCATGTTGTTTCATGCGACAATAGTTGGTTCATTTTCACTTCTGTATGATATTCCATTCTATGACCAAACCACGGTTTATTTACCCATTCTACACTGGACATAAATGTAAATTGTTTCTAGTTTTGGGAAATTATGAACAGTGCTGCTATACCCATTCATGATTCTGCCCCATGGCGTACATATGTACATGTTTTATTGGGTCTATGCCTAGGAGCAGACTGCTGGGTCACGAGCACACATATATTCAGCTTTCGTAGATACTGACAGTTTTCCAAGGTGGTTGTACCAATTTCCACTCCGGAGTGATGTTTACAGGTTCCATTTGCTCTAATCCCTGCTAACACTTTGAATTATCAACGTTTTTACTATAAGCTGTTCTGAAGAGTGTGCAGTCATACCTTATCGAGGTTTAATTTACATTTCTCTAATAACTAATGATGTTGAACACTTTTTCGTATAATTGACCTTTCAAATATCTTCTTTTGTGAAATGTGTGTTTGAACTTTTTGCTCATTTTTCTATTGGATTTGTTTTTCTTAGTGCTTTGCAGGCATTCTTTATATTTTGTATTAGTTTCCTGGGGCCTCCATAACAAAGTACATGGACTAGGGGCTCAGACAACAGATTATGTTGCCTCATGGTGCTGGAGGCTGGACGGCTGAGATCAAGGTGTTGGTAGAGTTGGGCCTTCTGAGGCTGTGAGAAAAAATCTGTTCCATGCTTCTCTCCTAGCTTCTGGTGTTTTGCCGGCAATCTTTGGTGTTCCTTGGCTTGTAGGTCTCTGCTTTCATCTTCACGTGGCGTTCCCCTGTGTACATGTCTCTGTATAAGAATTTCACCCTACTCCAGTATGACCTCATCTTAGCTAATTACATCTGCAGTGACTTTAAGATCACAATCTCAGGTACCGGCAGTTAGGACTTCAATATATGAATTTAGGGGGGGACACAATTCAACCCATAACATACATGTTTTGAGAACATCCTTTCCCAGCGTGTGGTTTGCTGTTCCACTCTCTTCATGGTCTTGCGGTAGATTAAAGATGACACAAACTCTCTCTCACTCTCCTCACTGGGAGCCGGTGTTGACTGCTCTCTCCCTCTGAGTCTAGGCTGGCTCTGTGACTGCTTAACCAATAAAACGTGTTGAAAGTGATGCTGCCCCGGTTCCAGGCCTGGCCTCTGAGAGACCGGGCAGCTTCTACCTCTTCCCTCTTGGAAGACGTGCTCTGGAGACCCCAGTCTGTGAGGAGCCGAGCGGCCATGTGGAGAGGCCATGTGTAGGCACTCCTGGTCAGCAGCCCAGCTGTGCTCCCAGTCCGTGGCCCGCATTCACTACCCAGCCACGTGAGAGAGCCAGCTTGGACGTTGCAGCCCAGAGCTTTAGAGGACTCAACCCTGACCAGCATCGGTGGAGCAGCGGGTGGGCCCAGCAGCCCAGTCACCCCCCGGAAGATAAGTGGGAATAAAATGGCTGTTGTTTATGTTAGTAAGTTTTGGTGAACAGAAGTTCTTAATTTTAATGTATTCCAAATTTATCAATGTTTTTCTAAGGTTAATGCTTTTGGTATCTTGTTTAGGAAATGTTTGTCCCTTCTAGGACATGAGTAGTCTCCTGCGTTATGTTCTAGAAGCTTATTGATTATCTTTCACATTTTTATCTAAATGATTTTGTGTATGACATAATGTTTGGGGGCACATTCCTTTTGAACTTAATAACAATGATGACTTCTTGAGTTTAGAATTGTGTGCAGTATAAAACACCAACAGAGTAGTAATTTAACATCACAAGTAAGTAAAAGAAAACTTGAAACCTCCATAATTATTTCATTTATCTGCTACCCTATCGCTCTCCAATAGGTCTCAAGACAATGGAGGTTTAGTTATTTATTCATTCATAAAACATTCACTGAGAGCCAGGATTTGCATTTGTATGTGCCTGATTCCGATCGAGGTGCTGAAATACACAAACAAGATAGGACTCTCTTCACGTAATTACAATCTTGTGGGAGAAACGGGCAATAACACGTCATTTGAATTGTGCTGAGTATCATGAAAGAAAAGAAGAGATGCTACGGCAGTCGAGACCAGGAACTCTCAACTTGTCCCGGGGTCAGGGTCCTCGCAGAAGTGATGTCTAAGCTGAGACTCATGGGATGAGTATTAACTATCCAGACAAAGAAGTGGCAGGGGGCAATTCCAGGCAGAGGAAGACGCTCTAGGCAGGTGAGAACCCAGTGTGTCAGGGGAACTCAGAGAAGTCTCACAGGGCCAAAGCAGAGAGGGCGAGGGGGACGCAGGTGAGAGTCGAGAGGGGGGAAAGGGCTAGACTTGTAACCTTCTCGCAGGAATCCAGGCTTATCCCAAGAGCAAGGGGATGGCTTTGAGGGGTTTGAAGCAGGGGAGCTCACAATCGGATCTGTGGTTTTTGAAGCTCACTAAGGCTGCCTTGTAATCAAGGTAGAATATGAGCCGTGTCTGACGTAGGCTTCAAAATGCCACGGTGGTCCCAGAGATGGAGAGATCCCACCATCTGGGGCATCAGGAAGGCCTTCATGGAGGCACGGTTGCCCAGCAGAATGATTCAGACACGCGAGGATGGGTGTGGGGGGGTGCGGAGGAGGCAGAGTCCAGGCGTAGGGAGCAGCCTGCACTCAGTTACAAAGCCAGATGCGTATGGGACGTGTTTGCAGAGTGGCGAACTGTCCAGTCTGGCTGCAGGATAACGGGAGATACACCTGCAAGAATAGGTTGCCGATACGAAGGCCTGGGAAGCACACATGGATGCATATGTGAACAGCCTCACGCTGTGGATTCCGCACTTGCGAATTCATGTACTTGCTCACTCTGATTTGTAACCCAAATCAATACTCGCGGCACGGTCACAGTCATTCGCCGACCTGTGCTGAGTGATGACCATTTTGAGTCACCTGGTATGCACATTCCCAGCTGGGCTGAGCAAGGCGACCCTCTGCCTTCTTGTTTCAGCTCTTATGCTGTAAACAAGTGTCCTTCTTGTGGTCTATTTAGTGGTAGTTTTTTTGTTTTTGTGCTTTTTGCAGGTGATTTCACTGTTTAAAATAGCCCCAAAGCTCAGCGCTGAAGTGCACAGTGCTGCAGGGTGTCCCCAAGCACGAGAGGGCTCGGATGCGCCTTCTGCCGAGAATTTGGGTGTTAGATGAGCTTCATTCAGGTGTGAGCCACAGCACTGTTGGCCATCAGTTCCATGTTGATGAATCAACAATATATATTGAACATGTAATGTGTGTGAGTGTATATATGTGTGTGTATGTAGTCTTTAAACAAAAACATAAAACAAGGTTATGAATTGATCAGTTGATAAAAATGAGCCCAGAGGCTTGTAGGGACCTAACCGGTGTCTCCCCATGGAGAATGGCTCAATACCAGCAATTTCAGTGTTTGCTGCCACTTTATGGGACTACTGAGAATCATGAGCATTGATCGTATCTGTGCACACATTTCCCCCTGGAGAGCCAGTTGCTAAACACTACCAACACACCACTGACGAATGCAGACCCTGCAGGAGCTGACCTCCCTGTGGAAGAGTCAGCTGACCATGCTGCTTTCAGCTGGGCAGGGCTGTCTTGGGACACATCCCCGTGCTGGGTGCACCTTCCAGGCCCTCAGTTAGAAGGGTGCTGTCTTTGGAGTCACCAAGACCCAAGCCCGAGTCCCACCTCCCCGATTTCCTAGTTGTGTGTCCTCGGGTGAGCATCCTTGACAGGAGAGTAACAGCCACTTCACACGTGGTACCAGGAGTCCCGAGGAGATCATATATGTAAGATGCTCGCCTCAGTTGGTGCCTGGCACTTACACAGTAGGTGGTCAGTACTTGTTAATCCTCCCATACCCACCCCAACCTCCATCGGAGGGTGGGGACAAAGAGGCCCTCTCTCCTCTGCCTGCTGCTCAGTCCTTCCATCACGGAGCTTCTAGCCCAGCACTGCTGTGCCCATCATTCTAAATCGGCTTTTCAGACTCACTCTGCTGGAAGGGCCCAGGCTGGGTCTTGCAGTGGAGATGCCCACCCTTGAGATTCTGGACCTGCTGCTGCAAGGAGTTCTCTCTTCCCGGGACCGCATAGGAGTCCACCCTCTAGTCTGACTCCTGTTATGACAGAAGAAGTGCACAATGCGCTGGCCGGCGTCTCTGTGTCTGTAGCTTCTGGTTTTGTGGGGGGTTGGGAGTGGGTGTATTTGCTTGGTCCGTTTTTCATCCTGTTTCTCAATATCCTAATCTGGGGTTCAGGAGCTCCGGCTGCCCCAGTGCAGAGCTTGCTTTCTCTGACTCATCTGTACCCTCCAGACACAGCTGCTCCTCTGAGTCATCAGGCTGAGCTTTCGAGGACAGCAGTCTGGCACGCCTGCTCCATCTTCCGGGGAAAGGTGCTATGTCTCCACACCCCAGTGCCAGCCCGACGTCTAACTTGGCTCTCAATGCCCAGACACAGGTTGTTAATGAGGCTGGAGGATGCAGAAGGAAAAGGCGCCAGGACCAGGAGTCGGAATGCCTGGGTTCCAGTTCCAGCTCTACCAGCTGGCTGGTGCAACCTTGAGCTAGTCACAGAACCCTCCTGAACCAGCGTTTCCTACAGGGGCATTGGGAGGTACCCCAAACTCAGGACACAAACCCCTGCTCCATGGGCTGGATCTGGTCCATAAACTCATTTCATTTGGTTTGAACAATCTTGACATATATGAAGTGTTTAGCATTTTTAAAACAAGTTATTAACAAATTGGGAGACTTCACTTAAATATCTGGATTTACAGCTTCTCTTTAAAAATGGGAAGGTTGGGCCACATTAATTCCTTGCCCTGAATGACAAAAACGGACTGGAACTGCATAGCATTAGCTCCCCCACTAGGACAGGAGCCCGAAGCTGCCCTCCAGCTCACCACAGTCCCCACCACTCCCTATTGTTTCCCAACACTGAGGCCAAGCCTCGGCCACCATTTATTATTCCTTTAGGGCTACTGATTTGCTTTTAGTAGAGCCCAAGTGGGAGCGAAATCGTTATAATAACCACGTTTCCATCAAAATGAAAATCTGAGAAGTGCCCCTTGCCCCAAGTTATCTCCACCTTCAGGGACTCAAGGTCACAAATGAAGCCTCTTTGGTTAGGTTTTACCCGAAGCGAATGCGCCCTTTGAAAGCTGTGCTGGTGGGTCGAGCTGGGGTTCGAGTCCTACAGGCTCGCACATCCTACCCCTCCCACGCCTCTGTGTCCTCATCTGGACGACGGGTAGTAGCAGCTCTTTTTTCTGGGTTTTATGGTGCACAACGTGTGTAAGGCACTTGGTAAGCTGGTCGTTTAAGGTTAGTGATTGAAATGCAAACATTCCAACTGACAAAGAGCGTTGTGGGAAGTGGGGGTGTGAAGGGAAAGACAGGATTCTTGAGTGTGGCCAAAGCAATCACCGTGAAGGAAGAAAGCAAACGGGAAAAGAAATGACTTAGGAAAGAGAAAAGTTCGGCCACATCCACGCCCACCCTCACTCGCCCACATCTGCTGATTGCGTACCGCCTGCTGCGCTCGGATTCCGTCCCAGGGACTGGGTTCCAGTCGGGCGCGGGCGGCTCATTACCGTGTGTGGTGGATAGAAATGCCCCCACCATGAAAGGAGGCTAGAAACGCCCCTCCTAACTAACTCTCCAGCACGATAAACGCATGTGGAAGCGCTCTGGAAATCTGAAAAGCGCTATACACAGGTTAGGAGTTTTCGGGTCTCTTTTCAAGCGTTTCTGTCAAACTGTATCCCAGGGCTCTTTGAGTTTATCAGGGCTAAGACCCTCCCCTCGGTTTCGCAAGGCTGCCCCTTCCTACACGGCGAGCCGCGCCGCGTCAGGACTCTTTCCCGCGAGCGAAGGCGGGGACTCGGGGTGTGGGCAGCGGCGGCGCCGCGCGAAGCTCCGGGTGTGCGCCCCAAGGCTGTGCGCCCCGAGGGTGCGCCCCCGTCCCGCCTCCGAGGCTGTGCGCCCCGGGCCCGGGCCGAGCGGCCGGCGAGAGGGCGCCCGAGGGTGTGCGCGCCCCAGACGCCGAGTGTGCGCGCCCGGGACGCGGCCCGTGCCCCCGGAGGCTGCGTGCGCCCCGAAGCCGCTGCGCGCCCGCCCCGCCACCCCCGTGGCTCGCCGAGGTAAGGCGCCTGCGACCCTCGCCGCGCGGCACCCGGCCTGCGCCACCCGCTCTTGGCCCCGGCGCGCGGCCACTCTTCTGCGCCTCCGCCGCCCGCCTCGCCCCTTCCCGGGCCGGGTCCCGGCTCCAACAAGGCAGCGGCTGCGGCCGCCCTGGCGTCCCGCCCGGGGGCCGCGAGCGCGGGGAGGGGGCTGCCGGCCTGCGCGAGCTGCCCAAAGGTGGGCGCCGCTCCCCTTCCGCCGCGGCCGGCGCCCGGGTGCTGGGAGGGGAGCCGGAGGGGAGGGGAGGCCGGTGGGGAGGGGAGGGGAGCCCGCGTGGCCCCTGCGGCTCCGGTGGTGCAGCCCCCGCCCAGCGCTGCCGACCCGGGCGCTGCGGTCCCGCATGCGGCTTGCGGGCCTGGGCGCCCTGCCGCCGGCTCCCAGGACTGCCTGGACTCGAGCTCTTCGTCTCCCTCCTTTCGCAAAAGCCGGTCCCCGGTTTACCCCGGTTTCCCCCCGGTGCCTCTCGGCCCCTGGCTGAACTTTCCGGCGCTCCCGTCGGGCCGCAACCTTGGCTGGAGGCAGTGGGGCGGCCTTGGGGCGGGTGCGCCGGCCGCCCAGGGCGCCTTTGCCGAGCCTCCGCGCCGCTGGGTGCGATTCCCTCCCTCTCATCTCTCCCTTAAGGTCAAACCTTTGACCCCAAATACTTTGTACCTGCAGAGTGGCCACTTACTCAGCGTGGCAGTTGGAAAGTCGAGCGCGGGGCCCCGACACCAGGTTTGAATGTGTGCTTGCCCTGGGCATCCACCAGGCCTGCGGGAACCTGCGGTTTTAGGTCCCAAGCGCCCTGGGGTGCAGGCCTGGAGGGCCAGGAGGTGTCGTTTTCCAGGAGACAGAGAAGAGTCCACCCTTTCATGAGGATGACCCCCTGAAGCCTGGGCAAAGTCCTACTGGCCAAGTCGGGTCAGGGGAGGGTGAGATGCAGCCAGTGACCAGGTTGCGGCCTGTGGAGAAAGCCTCTTGAATTAAACCCAATCCCCTGGGTGAATGGAGGACGATTCCTCAGAGCCTCTCAGGACGTGAGGCAGGGGAGCAGGGCGCCACACCTCGAGTGGAAGCAGAGTCCACTCCCATACTGCCTTCCCAAGTCCAGCCCTCCTGCCCTGTCCAAACTCCGCCCTGGACCATGGTGTGAATTATGGGGACTGTTAGCGGCACTGAGTTTGGGGGAATGGCTCAGGGTCCAGACCAGGCTCTCATTCAATCAACAAACACTTTCTCCGTGCCAGGCATCCTGCTAGGTCATGGGATACAGAAAGGAACAAAACTGGCACTGTCTGGCCTCACGGAGTTCGCAGACCAGTGGCCACGACCGATAAATCACTCGAATAAATGTAGGATTCCGAGCAGTGCTGGATTCTTGGAAAGGAGAGAATAAGGTGCGCTGAGAACCTGTGATAGGTACAGCAGTCGCTCCATCAGAGGGCTAGTAGTTGAAGAGGGTGGAAAGAGCCTTCTGGGCAGAAGGAACAGCATGTGAGAGGGCCCTGAGGCGGGCAGTAGAGTCCATTAGAGGAACTGAAAGACTGTTGACCAAGTGACCAGCAGGGGCCCAGCTGGGCGTGCCCTTACTTCTGCATCCCATCGCTTGGGCCAGTCAGTGCCTTCCTCTCTCAGCCGTGATGATGGGCAGTTGGAGTTGCCCTCACTGGGTCACAGTGCAGGGGGAGAGAGGGAGAGACTGGCAGGCAGGTGCGGGACTCACCCTCCGCGTGCAGTGACTGCCTGCACCTGGGTCGGATGGCCCGCGCCTGCTCAGGGTATCAAGGCAGTGGTTCTTTCCTCCAGTTGTTGCGTGTTGCCCACTGAGCTCTCAGCTGACCAAGGCCTCTGCCCAGCATTCAGGAAGCCTGTGCTGGGAGTGGTGGCTCATCCTAGACTTTAAAACTAGAAGGAACTGCTTGGCCACGGTGTAAAATTCCTTAGGGGGCTCCCATGGCATTTCCTTATCTGGCCTGGCCCACCTCTGCAAGTTCTGGTTTCCAGCACCCTGCTGTCTCCCCCAGCCTGCCCCCTTGGCGAGCACCCTCATGCTCTACTCACGGTGGCCCTCGGGCAGTTCCTGGAACACTGCTGCCCTTCGTCTGAAGTGCCCTTCGTCCTTGTTCGCCCAGTGGACGCGCACCCAGCTTCCAGCTCCAGCGTTAACGTGAGGTCCTCCCCAAGACCTTTCCTGACCAGAGTCACATGCTGCCTTCTCTGTGTTTCCAAAGTTGGGACATGCCTCTGCCACCGTGAGCATCAGCCGCTCTCGTCTTGAGCAGGGCGCTCCTGTCCTGTGGTGTCTCGAGTACCCAGCACAGAGAGGGACACGCAGAGGGTGGCCCATCAGTGCTTGTTGCGTGAAAACCGTCTAGTCTGGTATTTCTTAGCTTTTTTCCTGGGTTACACATATCTTTAAGATTCTGATGAAAATTATGGATACTCTCCTCCAAATGCATGTGACCTAAAATATCTTGCACACGATATCTCATGATTCACAGCCCTGCCTTCGACGTTGACCCCATTTCCAGAACTTTGAGCTTTAATTTTACAGGAAACAGAGGCCCAGTGAGGTACAGCGGCTGCCTAGGCACCGACAGCTGGTTGCGAGCGTGTACCCTCCACCCGATCACCCCCGAGCTCCCGACTCTCCGTCCAGGGCTCCTTCCAGCTCCCTCTGCTTCTTTTAACCATGTAGCCTCCTTTTGTCCCTAGCACCTGTGAAGGCCACTGCTCATGGCGGGAAGATGGATATCTTGGTTTTGCTTCAGTTCAGTAGCAGCCTGAGGTGTGACAGGGAGAAAAATCTATTATGGGCAGAGCTGACAGTTAGGAAGATGGATGGGCCATCTCCCTGGCCTGCAGTGTTGTGACATCTGTTTCAGCTGGAGGAGCGTCACGTGCACTTTGCACTTATCTTCTGGGCCCTGGACTGAGCCACGTGGGCCGGACTTGGAAACACTCTGGACCGGACTGTTGAGATCAGGGCCCAGCTCTTGGCCTTGTCAAAGGCGTCTTCCCCACAGAGCAGGCTGTGGGAATGAAGGAAGAGAAGGGGGTCTTGCTTGCTGACTCCGGACCTGTGCCTGCCTGCTTCCCCCTTTCTGCAACAAGACACCTACTTCCGGCTGCTGGGCCTTCCTGTCTGCAGATCAGCATCTCCTTTCATGCAGCAGTTCATTCATTCATCAAACTGCGTTGAGTCTCTGCTCTGTACCAGGCGGTGTGCTGGTTCCAGTTTATAAGGAGGGGTTCGGGGTGGGAGTGGTGATGTCTGGTTCTGCTCTGCGGGGGAGGGAAGACGTCTGTCTCCTCCTAATTCAGCCGTACCTTGGAAGGTGTGCTAATGCCGAGGACGCATTCCCTTTTCAAACTCTGATCGCGTGCAAGTTATGTCCTCTCTGAATTTTCTTAACTGTCAGTTGGGTCTGATAACCATCTTTTCTTGGTTTCTTGCCTCTCTCTGGGCAGTTATACTGATCTGGTTATCGCATTTCTGATGGCAGATCCACTGCACTCTGTATGTGGAACCGGAGCAGTGCTGCATAATGACAGTCCATGTGGGTCAAGCCCTGGCATGTTTAATCCTCGAGATGTTACAGTCGTAATCCCAGATGTGTCGATGAGGCTCAGGGAGGCTAAGTGACTTCCCTAGGGTTGTGGAACTAACAGGTGATGAAACGGGTTGAGGGAGCTCTGTCTCTGGAGCAGACGGCCAGCCTCGCGCCGTTCTGTAGTCAGGCGTCGGGGGAGAGGTGCAGGCTGGGAGGCCGTGGCATCCCGGGATTGGAGCCTGGATCTGCTGCTCACCAGCTGTGTGGTTTAGAACCGGACCCCACCCTCCCCATGCCTCAGAATGCTAACCTCCCAGACCCTGAGTTTGGACTAAGAGGCCTTTCTGGGAACAGTTTCCAGTCTACATGGATAATATTTCAAAGTAGGATTGAAGGAAGGAAGGGGGGCCGTCCTGCTAAAAATAGGCCTGTCGCAGTTTCCAGGATAAACAAACGCTGCCCCCAAATCTCAAGGATATGGTTAGCGTGATACGCAAGCAGCTATACATCGCTGGTGTCTGGAGGAGCTGGCTGAGCCGTCCTTCTCCAAGCAAGAGAGTCTGTTTTTAGAAGGAATGCCTCCCTGTCTGGCTGGGGCCTTAGGTCCTGGGCCCTGCCCTTCACAGAGCTTTCTGGGGACACAGGCATCTTGGGAGAAAACCTAAATCCCACGGCCCATCCCCCTCCCCATTTTTTTCCCCAAAAGTAAATAAAACGTAGAGGCCGGATGTATATTATTGGAATGTGGCTGTGCTGTCGCCGCATGGAAGGATCCTCTGTGTCAGCAGCCCCCTTTGCCGGGTCTTTCCAGTTTGTTGCTCTGGCATCAGGTGATGGAGGGCAGAGGCATATGGCACTGGGGAGAATTCGCTCCGTGCAAAGATGAAAGAGCAGGACGGGTGCCGGTTCCCTGCACAGCTGGTTTCTGCCCAGAAGCCCAGACACTCTCAGTGAAGTTGGTTTTGATTTTCCCAGCAGGGCACCAGGGCTGAGTGCTTCCAGGTGCTGGCCGACCTCATTGAGGGGCTTCCCACCCCTGCCCTCCGCCTGGGAAAGTGTGGCCATCCTGCGCTTGGGGAAGGGTCTAAGGGACAGGAATGTCGAGTTGGGTGGTGGCTGAATGCAACCCGGTGTGGTCAGGGTCTACACCTAGGAGGTACAGTACTGACTGTGTGGGAGGGGGCGTTTTGTCAGCGACACTTGAGTTCTTTAAGAGATCGTTTTCATGTATCATTTGTGTGATTTTAAATAAATAAATAAATAATAAAGCCCTCTGCTCCTCAGAAGAAGGAGGAGGGTCAGAGCGGGCGACGGCTTTGCCCTGTACCAGCCCCTTGAGCGCGAGCAGATGGCTCAAGTGTCCTTGACGTCAGCTTCCTCGTCTGTACCAACTTAGGCTCCTGTGCTACGGAAAGCAGACGCGCTGAAGCTGGTTTTAATGAAGAGGGGGGAGCCACAGACGCAGCGATGGTGTCTAAGCACGGGCCGGAAGCAGGCCAGGCAGACTGGAGGTGGTGCAGAGGGTTCTGAGGCTGAGGCTGTCCCGCTGGTGCAGTCGGTCACTGTCTTCACTGTGAGCGCCTGCGGCTCAGCTCAGCACTGCCTGCCCCACGCCTCATCCTGCTGTCACACAAACCTCTCCTTCGTCACTTAATTCAAGTTCCAGAGGATCCTGCTGTCTGAGCTCGAGTCCCTGGAAGCTGAGGTTTCTCTCCAGGCCGTGTCCCGACTGGTCCCTGGTCAGCCTGGGCCTGGGTGGCTGCTGAGGTGGGCGACCTCCCTGGCCGGTCAGATGGGAGGGGAGGGCAGAGGGGTCATATGTACAGAGCTTGACCTGTTAGGGCAGGAAGGGCTGTGGGTGCAGATTCCTCCAGAGGGAGGTGGAGGCCAGCTGAACTCAGGAATCCGCCCGGTGCGCGCACGTGCTGAGTAGGGACCCTTCACTTGGGGTAACAGCCCTGAGGGGGCCCGTGTGCAGACTTCAGAGGAGTCTGTGAACTTAGGGGGGAAGACAGCATCTTTGTCAAGCATTTTCTTCGGTTATGAATGGAGGCACGAACCGGTGGATTCGCAGTTCCTGTGACATCGCCACCAGTAGAGGTCACAGACACTTGCACATCGCAGTTCAGCTGCTCTGATACCTTAGCTGTGACTCGTGCCCTCGCAGCTCTGGGATTGCCACAATTGTTACAGGGCTGCAAGAGCTCATTGTTTCACGCGTTAATAGAGGACACTCATTACTATATTGCACATGCATTTTAAAAATTTTAGTAATTATTTTTCACTGCAATGTTTTCTTCATAGTCAAGCTGTGCATTTTACCTTATATATTTTAAAACGTTCTGAGAAAGGGTCCATAGGCTTTGTCAGTCTGCTGAAGGGGTCCATGGTACAAAAGGGTTAAGACCCTCCGACAGGAAGTCCCTGAGCTTTGGTTCTGATTCCCAACTTCCGTCCCCTGATCGTTCATATACCGTCCATCTCCGCCTAATTAGTGCAGGACATCCTCAAGCAGCAGTAAATTCCATTTAATAGTTTGGCAAATTTGCAAGAGCACATAATTTGTGGTTTGGGTAGAAAGTTTGATGTATTTCCAGAGGTTAATTTACAAATTACAGGCACACATGGGCGACCGGGTAGGTAATTCCTATCAGCCCACAGACCAGCAGGCTCAGTCCATGCAAACCAGTCCATTGAAACAACCGCGTGGGGGACGTGTGTGTGTTAAGGAGCTTGTGTAGGCTGGTGGGTGACTCGGCTGATCAGATGCGAGCTAGGATCCTAGGAAGGAGGAGGAGTACCTTGAAGTATGTTCTGAAACGCGGGAACGTGGAGGAGGCAGAGGGAGGCGGGAGAGGGGGGAGTCAGGGAGGATGTGGGGGGACCAGCCGGATGCTGACTGCGAGGAGGAGGCTGGAGAGAGGAGAGCCCACTGGAGCAACATCAGAGTAGCAGTTGGTTTTTGCTGCCTTTTACTGAACATGTAGCCTGTGCCAGCTCTGCCCGGCCCTTTCAATAGAGCCATCATTTAATCTCTACCAGCCATGTGATGAGGCCTGAGTGTTACTGTTCCCATTGTGTAGGCGGGTAAAGTGAGGCTCTAAGAGGTGGAATGCTCGCTCTGGGTCACAGAGTATTAAGTGGTGGAGCCAGGAGCTCAGCCCAGGTCTGCTGGTTCTGGCACCCTGGGCTCTTAAACACCATGACAGATGACCACAGAGTCCGGGAAAACTGTGGTGGCCACTCTGTCTCGGTCAGGGAGTGCTTACTGGGCATCCACAGTCTTCCCACCCTTTCCACCTCAGTGCCTCTGCTCTCTGCTCACACTGGCTCCTCGTCCTGTCTTCTTCACCCATGGGCTCCTCTTGGGGGGCTTCTGTGAGCCCCTCATACCTGCCCATGGGCAGCAGGGGTCAGTCCCTGGAGCTGCCGGCTCTGGCCTCAGTGGAGCTCACGAGCCTTACTCGTGGGGCGTCCCCTTTGGGTGTGAGCTCCCTCTCCCCTCCCTGTGCCTCCTGCTGCATCTGGCATGGAGCTCTGTCCAGCAGAATCTTGGTAAAAGCAAATGAACCAGGTCCTTCCATCCCTTTTGCCTGTTGTCCATTCTTAGCACCTGTTCTGGGTCCCATCACCTAGAGCTTGTTGCTAGGAAACCTCTCTGGTTACCTAGAGCACCCCTCTGTTACAGATGAGGACGCTGAGGACCAGTGAGGGCAGGTGCACAGGGAGTGAGTGACTGAGCTGGAGCGAAAACCCGGCTTCTTGCGCCAGCACGCCACGTGGCCCTGACACTAACGCTGAAGGTGTCTCTTCCCCACCGTTAAGCAGGCTGGTGTTTGGGGCGAGGGGACGTGTGTGGGGCACCTGAGGTCACTTCTTCTGTGGTCACTTACTTGCTCCACTCTTGTGCCTGCCTCAGGGCTGGCCTTCCCTGACCTGATCTTCTTCTCCCTCGTTCTACCCCCAAGCCCTCTGCTTTGCCAGCTGCTGAATGGAGCCCCGTGTTAGCCAGGCCGTGGGCGGCCGCCTTCGGGGATGCCCGGTGGTGCCAGAGCCTCTTGCCCTGAGGACCCTGCCCACTGGCAGAGCTGAGGCCTGAAATTCCCCGCATTGGAGTCATTCCTTTGGATTACTTTGTCCTCTCCAGAGAGCTATTGTTAAAAGGCAAATATGTTACCCCGTGGGGAAGCTGTTATCCCACCAGCACCATGGCCCCGTGGAGAGGGCAGTGGCCCGGCTTTGGTTAAGTTGTGTCACCTCTCTGTCCCTTAGTTTCTTGTCTGTAGAATGGGGATAGTAGGAGGGTATGTGGGGGTTACCCAGGGGATGAAATGGAAAGTGCACATAATGAGCAGTCAATAAAATTAGCTTGCTTTTTCTTTCTGAGGTGGTAGGATTATTTGGTTAGTTCTCCAGCTGAAGTCTTGGTTCCTAACAGTGTTTTTAAGTATTTCGTTTATTTAGGTAAAGTGGTCTCCTTTCGTTTTAAGATTTTTTCCCTTTCTAGTTATAAAATGCTTTCGAACTTCATTTTCTTGCCTTTGAAACAGGGGAAAGCTCCTCCCTTGCTGGTTTGTTGGGCGTTGACCCAGCTGAAGTGCCCGCGGATGCCAGCCCAGGGCTCCCGCTGAGAGCCCGTGGTGCTGAGTTATTCTGGGGTGAGGACTGGCAGCCCCTGGGACGGGGGGAGGTTCTGGGTGGGTCCCCAGGGAGGAGATGGGGAGCAGGGAGGGAGGAGAAAGGGAAATGAGGGGGACCCTGCCCCTCCGAGGCCTTTGCCCAGATCTGCCGCCCTCTCGGCAAGCTCTCTGAGGTTCTGAAGTCCCTGGAGGAGCGGTCTCCTAGGGGCCCCCCCACCTCCCGCCCCTGGTGTGTCTTGGAGAGTGGGGTGGAGGAGGCCAGACGTCCCCCCACGCTTTTCATCTCACGGGGTGTCGGCGGGGGTTGTAAATTGCTCCTTTGAGGGGGCACTTGGGATTTTGAGAACGTGCACCCGGCTGGATTCTCTGTGGTTTCTCCTGAGACCAGGATGGTTCTCTGGGGCCTGGGCAGGGCAGAGGGTCCAGGAGCAGGAGCAGCCTGGCCCAGCCTCCTGGCCTGTGAATGGGGTGGGTGGCTGCGTGGGGGCAGCATCATAGGAGTTTTCTGGCAACCGGCAGAGCAGAGAGCCTCACTTCCAGGGGTTCCTGGAAGAGGGTGCTCCCCTCCCCCCAGACTGCCTTGGGCAGCGAGAGCCCTTGTCAGCCCTTCTCCTGCTCTGGCCTCTGCGAGCTCCTGCCAGCCTCTGGGGAGGGCTCCCCCACCGTCATCTATCATAACTGAAGTTAAGCCTGCCTGATGCAGGTAACCACCTTCCCGAGGACCAGAGACCAGGAGCAAAGAGTGGGGGTGGATGCTGTTCCTGGGGCCCCAAGCCAAGCAGCACCCTGCCACCTGCCTGCCCAACTCGGGGACGGGCAACAGGGCGGGGAGAAGGGGGTGCAGCTGGAAGCTTCCCAACGATCTGCTTTGGGGCTGGAGCACAAAGGAGCCAGCATCAGTTCCAGCCCAGGCGTGGGGCTTGGAGCCATGTGGTTCCATACACCTCATGTCTGTTCATTGCCTGCGGGCTGTCACCGTCCTTTCTTCCTTCCTTCCCTCTTTCTTCCCTCCCTCCATCGTTCCTTCCCTTCTTCCTTCCTGCCATCCAGGAAATACTGACTGATCCCTTAACTCTGGGCCAGCGACTGTGCAGGGCAAGGAGCTTGCAGTCAACAGAGGAGATGGAGAATCAGATAGCTCATTACAAGACAGTTGGAGGGATGCTCTGAGACGTTCTTACAGGGTGCCCTGGGAGCGCGGAATTAGGAGAGGGGGCCAGCCCTCACTGGTGTCTGGAGAAGGGGAAGGTGCTGGTGGGAAAGCTGTGGCAGTTGCCAGATGGAGAAGGAAGGAGGAGGGACCCGGCACGTGCGAAGGAGGTCTGGGGCATGCAAGGCTGTGCTGTTAGCCGGAGGCTCAAGCAGGTCACTTGTCCACTGGGTTTTAGTTTTCTCTGCTGTAAAATGAGGCTAATACTACCAAAGTCACAGCTGGCACAGAAAAAATCCTCGCTTCCTTTTTTCCAATTTATGATCTACCAGGAAGATTTAAACATGTGGAAGTCATGGCAATGAGAGGCAGATGTGAGAAATGCTGGAATCAGTGGAAACACAATGGCGGGAAGTAGCTTTTGAAGAGAACCTCAGAGGGTGGGCAGTGTTAGTTGAGATTCGTATTGAGGATCAGGAGGAGCTGGTGGATGGGAAGACTCTGGTAGAGAAGACAGGAAAGGCCATCTGCGGGTTTGTATGGTGTGAGCAAAGGCACGAGGCACCCAGGCACTGGGCCGGGGTCGGGGGGCTGGGTGCAGTGTGGAGGCTGCCTCTGTGAGGGCAGGGGCGTGGAGACGAGGCTAGAAAGGTGAGCTGAGACCACTTCAGTGCCTCACTGGTGGGCATCTGGGCGGCATTTGGTTCCCATGGAGGTTTTGTTTGACCTGCACAGGTTAAAAAAGAGAAGAATTAAATCAACATTTAAAAATCAGATTTTACATAAATCCACATTCCTGGCTTCTTTTGAAAGAAATCAGGTCTGGCAACACGAGCCTTGACTTCATCCCCACGTGGCAACAGCTGGCCGGGAGGTGAGTGCTGGGCATTCAGGCGGCCACTGCCGCCTCCAGCTGCAGGCTGCATCTCCCGCTGGCCAGGTAGCTTGCCTGAACCTCCACCATTCCAGTCACTCTCGAGTTACTGCAGTGTGTTCAGAAAGCTCCTAGAAAATGCTAATGCATTAGGGGGGAGAAAGAAAATTCTAAACGTTAACACTGTCATCCCTTCATCAGATTAGGCAGGGAGTTTTACTGCTCCCCGCGGAACATTGTCCTTGTGGAGAAGCAGTGAGGAGGGGAAACTGGGAGGCTCCAGGCAGGACAGTATGGGAAGCGGACTCTAGGAAGTGAAGGGGGGTGGGAGGGGACACCTGCAAAGAGGGGATGTCAGCCTCTGGCCAGTCCTCTGCCCGCTCCCCTCAGCCTCGGCGTCTGGCATCTCTATGGGGAAGAACACTGAACACCTGTCCCCAACAAATACTTACTGCATTGTAAGACGGTTCACACCTCACGTTATTGCCCTTTAAGCTTAAAAAATGGGCCCCTTGAAGGACAAGGTGAAACGTGTGTATGTTTTTTTTTTAATTCATAAGGAAACTAATGGAAAAGAGAAATTGTTTCCATTTTTTGAATAATTTTTAGAGTGTGTGTGTTTGTATGTGTGAGCAGGTGGTCTTTACAATTTGAAACCCCACTGGGAAATTTTTTATTAAAAAAATATTTTAAAAATCATACTAGTTAGTAGCAAACATTTAAAATAATATAGAGGGGCTCGCCTGGTGGCGCAGCGGTTAAGTTTGCATGTTCTGCTTCCACAGCCTGGGGTTCACCAGTTTGGATCCCGGGTGCGGACATGGCACCGCTCATCAAGCCATGCTGTGGCAGGCGTCCCACATATCAAGTAGAGGAAGATGGGCACGGACGTTAGCTCAGGGCCAGTCTTCCTCAGCAAAAAGAGGAGGATTGGTAGCAGTTAGCTCAGGGATAATTTTCCTCAAAAAAGAAAAAAAATAAATAAAATTAAATTAATATAGAAACTTAAAAAGGAGAAAACTCCGAACTGTCAAAAATTGGCGGCGAGGGCGTTGGGGACAGCTTGGAGTGTATATGCCTCTAGGAGCTGTAACTGTATCCTTACATAGATATGTATCCACGTATATGTATCCAGATAGAAAATGTTTATTAAAGTGAGGTTGTGCACACAGGTCTGCTCCGGCTCCCTCCTACTGCTCTGTCTCGAACACATCTCAGGCCTTACGTCCCCTCCAAGCCCGCGGTGGAAGACACTGCTGGGTGGGAGGAGCTCGTCGTGAATGCTGTCCCCTCCAGCCTCGGTTCCCCACTGTAGAATGGGGTAGTCATTCCTCCCCTCCAAGCTTAGGATGAGGGTTAAACAAATGCAGATGTGCTCAGCACAGCCCATCTGCCGTCAGAGGCAGCCAGCCCTGCTCACATCCTCCATTCTTGGGATTCCTCGTTCTCCACCCTTCACCCCTTGGGAGAGGAGTGGGGGGAGCGGATCTGGGGTGAATTAGACCTTTTTTCACAGTGGAATTTGGAACCCTCGTTTCGGTGCTGAGTAACGCTGAGATCGCCAGCGGTCCACTGACGGATGCGTTTAGGTTTTGTTGAGGTTTTCTTTGGACTCTCTTGCGTTTACTCAGCTGCAGGACGATTCCTGAGGCCAGGTGTGGACAGGAGGCGTGTCTGACAGGAGGCCACGACCTGGGCCTGCCCTCCGGGGGGCCCTCTCAGTACAGGGCTTCACCCTCATCTGTGCACGCTGCCTCCCCTCCTGCTCCCCCTTCCCTCGCTCCCGCCCCTTCCGCTCAGGATGACGGCTTCCCTGTCATTTGTGTGACATGCCTGACAAAGCCTCTCACGCCGCTCTCCCCCTGGACCCCGACAAGTCAGTAGATTTAGGTCAGTGTTATTATTGACAAGTGAAGCAGAGAAGTTGTGATACGACTCACACTCACACAGCAAACATTGGACGGGTCTGGGTTTCCTGGCCTGTGGGCTGTGCTAGTTGTGCTGTATCACGGTGCCTCTTTCTAACTGTGGGCAGGAGGCTCCTGAAAGCGGGGCTACCTGAGGGCCCCTCGCCCAGGCCAGCCGGGAAAGCCTTTCTGGAATTCGTGAGGCTGTTGGGCGTCTCGTGTTGCGAAACTGGTGGGAGCAGATGCACGGCCAGGGTTGGAGGGCACCCAAGGTCATAGGAGGGGCGGACGGGAGCTGGGAGGCTGAGGATGGCCTGGCGCAGAGCTGGGATGGCAAAGGAAGCTGGCCTTTGTCCTCGCCAGTGGTTTGTGGTTTCTCCAGCATTTGGCCTCACGTTGGCGGTTTGGCCCTTTTTGTGCCCCAGGGAAGTGGCCCACCATAACATCCCTGCATCCTAATTCAGCTCGCATCCCTAGCCCTCTGTTCCTACATCCAGCAATTCAGAACTCCCCAGTTCTGTTTCCTGTTCTCTCAGAGAAGCGCTGGGAGGGCTGTGGGCGTACGCTCACGGGGGCTTGAGCAGGCATCCTGGCCTAGCCCGATCATTCAGCCCACGTTTCATGTCACAGTTGCCTCATGGACCAGCTCTTGCCTAGAAATATAATGCGAGTCACGTTTTAAATGTTCTGGTAGCACATTAAATGAAATAAAAAGACAAGGTGAAATTAATTTGGAAGACATTTTTATTTAACCCAATATACCCCAAATTTTATCATTTCAACATGTAATCATACCAAAAAAAAAAATTGAGATATTTTACTTTCTTTTTTTCATACTAAGTCTCCGAAATCCAGTGTGCTTTTTCCCTGACAGCAGGTTTCACTTCAGACTGGCCACATTTCACGTGCTCCATGGCCACCGTGGTCTTGGCCAGCGTCATCGTGGGCTTGGCTGTTTAACCAAGCAGACTTATTTTGGGGTGAGTGGCGGGGTGTTTTCACGCCCTTGTGCTCAGGGCGTCTGGGGTGGGGTGGCCGGTCAGCAGGGCTCAGTGACAGCACAGTGTGCTACTTGCCCTGCCGGGATGGATGACAAGGCGTTGACATTCCCCTCCGTTCGCGCCACGTGTCTTCCCCTGCACCCTGCAGTCTCCCCTCTTAACACCTTTTGCTTTTGTAACCCACAGTCCTAGACTAACTTTACTGTCCGTTTCTCTGATCCCGCCTTGGGACTGCGGGATGTCTTTTAAATCCATGCCCTTTGACCTCAGCCACTGCTTGGCATTCCCCGTGTTTGTCTTCGTCGTCTCTCATCCCAGTCTCCTCACTGACGGTTGCAAACCTTGTCTGCTCTCCTCGAGCTCCCAAATCGCTCCACATGGGCTCCCTCTCAGCATGCGGCCTGTTCCTGCCTCAGCAGAGGCGGAGGTCGCAGCAGAGGGGGAGGTCGCGTGGCCTCAGGTCTTAGCTTTCTCCATCTTTGCCCTCCCCTCCCTCCCTGGAGCCCCGCCTCAGAGTCCTCCCTTCCCACCTCTAGAAACACTCACTCTCCTTCAAACTGGCCATGGGCGTTGGAGCCAGAGCTCCTGGCTTCGCATCTCAGTTCTAGGGCTCACGCTCCCCGTGGCTCGCCTTTCTTCCCGGGAGCTGCTGCTCATTTCTCTGAATCCTACCGAAGTCACACACAGCAGCCCCCTCCTGCTGCTCCCATCTCGTCAGCCCTTGGCCTCTGCCCTGCTCTGTGGAAACTGGGCTCAGGCCTCGCCAGCTTTCTTGACGCACCCCCAGTGATGCCTGGGCTGCAGGCCCCCTGGTCCTTCTTCCCCAGGTGACTCCTCCTCTGCTGGCTCCAGCTCCTCCCTCCCCTCGCCTCTGCAGTGGTCGCACTGACATGGATGACTCCAGAATCCATACAGCTAAGCTTCAGGTTTCTCCCCTGTCCCAGGCCCACCTTCTCCACTGTCTGCTGGGCAGCTCTCTTTAGATGACCCTCTCTGTGGGGGAACCCCGGTCAGGCACTCCACATGCCCAAGGACAGACTGTCCGTCCTCCTCCTCCCAAACTCGGTTCTCTTCCGATTTTCCTAACTCGCTTCTTGTTGCCACCACTCTCCAGTTCCTGGGTTGGAGGCCCTGGAGTTTCCGATGCCTCCCTCCCTGGTGCTCACTGACCCCGGGTTGGATGGTCGGTGAATCTGTGGCTTGCTCAGGACTCCTGCTCTTTCTCTCTTACTTCCTCTTTAGTTCATCACCTGTCTGTTCCCACTGCAGGCACTGGGATGAGCATCTGATATCTTCTGCCCTACAACCCCATAGGGAGGGAGCTGTGTTTTGCCTGTTTCAGGTATGTGCACACTGGGGCTGGGGAGCTGCGGGAACTGGGAAGTGGCAGGGCTGGGATTCAGATGCTGACCCACATGACGCCAAAGCCCACGCTCTCCACTTCTGCACGCTCCTGCCTCCAGCAGGTCCAGCACCAGGCTGAGCTCCTGATGCTGAATGTCATGGGTGTGCGTGCACACATCCTTCTGTGCCCGTCGCTGTGTGTCAGTGTTGTTGACCTTGCTGTCATCCAGGCTCGTCACTGGTGTATTCAGAATCTGTGCCTCTGTGCTTGGTGCTGGCACCTGGGAGTCTGGACTGTGAGATGCAGGAGCCTAGAAGGAGGAATGAGAGCACATCTTCAAATAGGGCATGTGCTTCCCTTTCTCTGGGTCTCAGTCTCCCCGTCTGTAAAATGAGAGAGGGGGACCAGTTCCTTGCAAGAGTCCAGCTCTTATGCTCTGTAACGCTGTTTCCTGGCTCTGCTTGTCCGGGGCCCCCTGTGTGCTCAGCACACGATAGGGGCTGCTGGGCAGGGCAGAGAGCATGCAGGAGGCAGTGCCCAAGGTCGAGGGGCTGCCAGAATCTTTCCAGAAGACAAAGCCAACATTCAGGAAACAGTGGAAGACATTATGCAATTATGCTTGCAATCTCAGATTATGTACATTTGCAATAGTTCAATAAAGGAGCAGAAAAGCTGCTGTTCTCTTAAAAGAAAAAATACATAAAGGGGGCAGTTGGTGAGAAGCATTGTCGGGCGAGACTTCTCTTCAGACTTGCTATCCTCTTCCCTCTCCTGAAGTTGTCTGTTCGTTCTGTGGCGAGCTACTGTCTGCCGATGGGCCGGGCTCTGGGGCGGCTGCCCTCCCCGCGCACTGCAGCCAGCATTGTGTCCAGAACCCGCCTTCATCCTCCTCCTCCTCCGTGGAAGAACCTTGCAGGGCTCCCGCTCTCCACGGAATAGAGTGAGCTGCCCCCTGCCCCTGCCGTCCTCATCCTCTGCCCTGCCCTGCTCCCTGGGCCTGGTGCGCTGGTCCTTTCTCAAGCCCACCATCTGTGCTTTCGTCTCTGAGCTGGAGGGCTGCTTCCCCAGTCTGCCTGGAGAACTTTTTGTTCAGCCTTCAAAGCCCAGCTCAGATCCCTTGCCTGGGATGCTTTCTCGGTCCCCTGTCATGCCTTCGCCCACCTCTGTGCACCGTACGTCCTTGCTTCGGTCTCTGGCTCCCATTTTGGACCATGAGTCCTTAAAGGTTCTTTATCCCTCATTCATGAATCCACAGCACCTGGCCTTCTGCCTGAACAGGAATTTCTGATGAATGACTGATTTTTGAACAGACAGGGCTCCCCGGCACCCCTCAAGCTGCTGGGCTGTTTCTCTTCGTGCCCCGTGGCCTGCAAAGGTGACTGGATGACTGAGAAAGCATCACTGTCTCCAGTCTGCAGACTGGTGTGGGAGACAGGCCACAGAGCCTCGCGTTGGCCCTGGGGGACCCTCCAGGAGGAGCGGCAGCTGGATCGCGTGCGCGGGGCGGTGGCAGGGAGGCTGCGGCGAAGGGGGCATTTGTGTTGGGCTTGGCAGGCAGGGATTTTGTGCTCCAGAGCACAGGCTCCCGGTTGCACCCCTGCCGAGGGGCCCAGCCCCAAACGCCTTCCGCCCTGGGAAGAAAAGGAGGCATTGTGTGCGCTGGCTGCGCTCCAAGGGAAATATTCCTGTTGTTCTTCTATTTTGAACTGCTCCCTTTTTAAAGAGGAAAAGTCCAGAAGTGAAAATCTCTCCCCAACTCCAACACATCCTGCCCACCAATTCCACATCAGTTGCTGCCTCCAAAATGTGAACCAGTCTGTGAATCCGTCAGTTCACTGGTCAGTTACAACTGCAGCTGCCGTCGCCAGCACTGTCCAAGGCTCCAGGGAGGTGGTCCTCGGCCCTCCTAGGCTTTTCCTGGTTGCCGGGGTCCAGATCCTTGTCGAACCTGCCTGGTTGCTGCTCTCGGGCCTGAGGTCCCTCCAGGCTCAGCGTTCCCGCCTGCATCCTGCACCTGGACCACCACTTACCCCTGCACAGAGCCTCGTGCAGTCAGCCCGCCACCCTCCCCTCGACTCGGGCCTTGCGCACAGGTATGGACAGAGCAGGCCTCCGCCTGGGCGGTGGGAAGCTTGGCAGGAAGACCCGAATGCGCCTCTCGCTCTGCCTGTCACAGTCCCTGTGGCCTGGGCCGAGTTACTGAAGCTCTCTGATCTGCAGAACAGAACAGATCACACCTGCCCTCGCACACAGAGCCCCCCGAAGAGGGATGACAGCAGGTGCCTGGGTCACAGTGCCTGTCACGCCATACGGCTGCTCCCGATAAGTAGTAACAATGAGCAATTGCTGAGCGCTTACTAGTTTCGTCCGTCCTTCCCTCAGAAACAACAGCAACCACAGTTCTGTTGGAGTGTTTTCGACATGCCAGGTGCTGCCTTAAGCACAGGCCTGTGGCATCTGAACAGCCTTATAAGGTGCGTAGAGACCCTTTCACAGCCGAGGAAACCGGCTCAAAGAGGTGGAGTGACGTGGCCAAGGTCACACGGCTAGGAAGCCTGCCGGGGCCGTGGGACTCTCCTCGCCCTCCCCAGCCAGACACACACCCATCACACGCCTGGAGGCAGCATCTGCGCTTTAGCGAGCTCTTGGGGAGATGCACGCGCATCAGTTTGAACAGCCCTGAACCGTGGTTTACACGGTGCCCTTGGAAGTTGGTTAGGGCAGGACTCCTCAAACTGTCTTGTGTGTGAAGATCGCCTGGCGGGCTTGCTCACACGCAGGTTCAGCCCCAGTGTTGCTGACTTTGCTGACATTGCTGCTCTCCTCGCTCGTGTCTGTTGCCTTCGCTTCCTGGGCTCCTCCGAGTGCACAGCGCACGTTAGTGGGACCCGGGCAAACTCCAGGCTCAAGGCTTGGCCCCAGGTAGCTCATGCTCTATGTCTGCTGGAGCCTTTAGGGCAAATCTGAGCTGGACCCGGGTCCTCCCTGAATCACTGCCACGGCCTGCCTCTCCTTTGGGGGAAACTGCCCCACTGGCAGGGAGGGACGTCTCTCTCCTGAGCCACACAAGGCAGGAGCCTGGACCCCGCGTCAGCCCCGCCCCCACCCCCGCCCTGGTGAACAACGGACAAAGGAAATTAATTTGTAACCCAAAACCCTTGTATCTGGATTGAAAATGCATCTTTCTGATGGAAATTTTGACCGAGTGCTAGGTCTGCAGAGAGCATTTTCTCTGAAATTGATGTCTGTGTAAGCCGGCTGCTGCTCGCTGGTTAAATAGCAATTAAACACCTCAAGCCTCCTTGGAACTTTCAAAGATTATTTGAAAAGTAATTGTGTTGTATCGATTAAATAATTTGTAAGTTAGTTAGAAAGTCACTGCGTTTTTTAGTCTGTTCTTTTGCAAACAAATTTATCTTATCTATAGACCTATTGCATGCCCCCAAAACGTTGTTTATATTTAATAATCATCTAGTATTTAATGAGCGTGGCTGGTGGTGGAATTAACGCGAGACTCGTTCGTTTGCCAGATCCTTTTATCTGGTTCCTTCTCTATTTGGGCTCCACTGGCAACGGGCTTCACAGGCGGTTGCAGGGCTAAAACTTGGAAGGCAGTGAACACTGTGGTCAGGGCTTGTCTCTAGGGCCAGACACCCCTCACGTTGAATTCCAGCCCTGCCCCTGAGTAGCTTTGTGCCTGGAACCTGTCGTCCGTGCAAAGGATAAAACAGCACCTCCTGATACAGTCACTGTGAAATTAAGTAGGTTATCTATCATTTGTACAATATCGGACGCTGTCTGGCTAGTAATCACTATCATTATAATAACAGCATAATTATTCGTTATTAATATTATTATGCCTCAGGTTCTCATCTGTAAAACAGGTGTGAGAGAATAGAAATGTTAACACGTGAGCAGTCGAAACTTCTCTGTGGAGCCTTCAAGTAATGCCCTTCTAAGGAAATGTCTGCATGGTTTGCTTGGCTGTTGTCCCTCGTTATCATGCAGACTGTGGTCACCCGGTGATGAGAAAGCAGTGCACAAATGGGGCTAATGCTGGAACTCCTGACGGGTCGAGAGGCTGGCAGAGGATGGGCGAGCAGCTGCCTGAGGTGCGAGGCGATGAGTGAAGGGTGCGTGGGAGCTGGAACAGAGCACCCGCCTCCAGAGGGCGGCGTTGATGGAAATAGGTCCCAGAGGAGCAGAGAGTGCGGAAAGTGTGGAGACCCCGCCTTGTGCTCAGACGCCCCTCCCCTCTAGTGTCCTCTCTAGAGGCCGCCGGAAGGTTTGGAGGGCCTCCAGTCCACTTTTTCCTCCTTGATGGCTGTTTCTCTGAACACAGCACTGAGCCGAGTTTGGGCTGGGAGGCGGCCTTCCTGCCTCGCTGATGGGGAGTCGTGGCGGTAGAGCCCAGGGCCGAGGGAGGAGGGGAAGGACTCAGTGCAGAATGAGGGCTTAAGTGGCGTGTGCGCAGTTTGCCGCCGTCTCGCCACAGTAACGCCGTTGGCCCATGGGGATGCCAGCCACGTGGTTTGGTTTCAAAGACGCCATCAATTCGGTGTCCACCCTGCAGACCAGTGCCGCCAGCGTGAGGTTAATAAAGGAAAGCTGTGGATCAGGAGTCTAGGCAGCGCTGCTGTGCGGTACGGGCAAGCCACTGAGCCTCGGTTTCCCCACGAGAAAGTGAAGGTGATAATGTCCAAGGCCAGCTCTATGTTTCTCTGCTCCCAACAGTGGCAGACCAGCAGGACGGATTGGGCCCCGGCCACCTGCAGGGCCCCAGGCTGGTGCCCTCGAAGATACCCAGAAGCATGAGAGAGGGGCCTGGACTTGAAAAGCCCCATAATCTGGCTGGAAGGAAAGATGGCAGCATCGCTGTTATTCTTTTTATTAGTTACCTAATGAAAGTCTGTGCTGTGTTCCAAGTGCCCCACCGTTCTGTGACACCTCGAGCTGCTGTGGGGGATGCAGACGTGGGATGTGAATCTCAGCAACACCTTTTCTTAGTGACTTTACTCCCGTTAAAACCAAAACCAAAGCCAAACCAGAACAGCAGGTGGCTTTCCTCTGTATTGCCAGCTGGTACCCTGGCAACGAACCCCATCTCCTCCAAGGAAAAGTTGACGTGGATGGAAGTTTCTGGAGCCTTCTTCTCTCACTGTGTCTCTCTGGGTCGCCTCCGGTACCTGCTGCTGGGGCTGAGTGCTCATCCTCCCTGTTTGACCCACATCACTGTGCCCGCTCCTCTCTGGCTGTGCTGCCTAGAGGGCCAGGTGGGGCCTTGCAAAATAATAATAAACGCCTTCCAACTTGATGAAAAATCTGCAAACATCACTGGCTTCACCCAGGTGTCTCAAGATTACTTATCAGGCTCAGTTTGCTTTCACTGACTTTCCTGAATGTGCAGGCTGTGCCAAGAAAAATCTTCCTCCCAACCCAGAGGGCAGATGCCACGGCCCCCGCCAGCCCTGGGGTGTCTGCACCTGCAGCCGTGCTCTGGAGCCGGGTGACGCCTGTGACGGCGTCGCTGGATTCTCACCAGGCTCAGAGCTGCCAGGGGTGCTGGGGCGCTGCACTGCGGAGGCTGTGTCTGTGCCTGCCCTTGAGGTGACCTCACTGAAGCGACCCAGGAGGCAGGGGAGGCTGATTCCTCGGTTTACTCCACGTTGTGGTTCCCAGGCCCTTTTGACCATGGCCCAGTTCAGCCAAGACACAAAAGACCTTGTGGCCCACTGAGCCCACTGACACCCACTTTCCAGTGGGAAGGAATTTGGTGACAACACAGGATGAAAGGGGAAGAGAGAAATAATCAAAATGGTCATGCAGCAAATGCTCAGGACAAATCAACAGAAACTCCGAAAAGTAATTCTACCAGTAATGTAAATTAATAGAATTGAGGCGATTAAACATCAAGCCAACGCTGATGCTGCATTGTAGCGGTCAAGGGTCCTTGCCGCAAACAACAAGCCGATTAATTCTAGCAAGCACGCGTGGAGGAGGAATTCATTAAAGGACCGGGGGTCGCTCCACCGCCCTCCCCAGCATCGCTTGCCCGCAGCCTTCCTTTTCCAGAGCACTTTCTTCCAGACAGAGGCCTGGCCTGGGCGCCTCTCCCTGCTGAGCGTGCGTCCCATGGCTCAGCCCCAGCTGTGAAGGAGGCTCGTGCTGCAAATCCTGCTTTCCAGCCTAGGGAGGTGGGACTCCTCAGGAAGGAGATAAGCTAAGCCCAGGATGGTGTTTGCAAGTTGCTCGGTAGCCCAGGAAAGCAGACAGGTGCCTTCTGCACTGATAACAGAGCTCGTGTCTGAGGACCGTGGGCTCCGGCTCTTGGCCCGCATGCACGCACAGGAGCTTTGCAGGGTTGTCTGGTGAGGGATGGCAGCCACACTTCTTTGTAGGACAGAGAATTAAACTCTCAGTAAATGCTTTCAGTGAACTAATTTTTGTTTATGAATGCCAAGGTTTATTAACTCTCAATAACTCACTTATATTCCTAGTTCCGTCTAAAAATGAAATCCCACATATGAGGTTTTTTGGGGAGTGGTGATGAAAATGTTCTAAAATTAGATTGTGATCTTTTCAACAAATGGTCCTGGGGAAACTGAATATTCATACGCAAAAGAATGAAGCTGGACCTTTATCTTAAACCATATACCAAAATGACCTCAAAAATGGATCAAAGTCCTAAACTTAAGAGCTAAAACTATAAAATTCTTAGATGAAAACATTAAGGAAAATCTTCATGACATTGAATTTGGCAGTGATTTCATGGATATGATACAAAAGCACAAGCGACAGGAGAAAATACAGATGTACTGGACTTCGTCAAAATTCATAACCTTTGCGCATCAAAGGACACTATCAAGAAAGCAAAAAGATGTCCTACAGAATGAGAGAAAACATTTGTAAGTCACATATCTGTAAGGGGTTGATATCCAGAATATATAAAGAACTCTTACAACTCAACAACAACAAAAACAAACAACTCAGTTCCAAAATGGGCAAAGGACTTGAACAGGCATTTCTCCAAGGGAGATATACAGATGGCCAATAAGCACATGAAAAGTGTTCAACAGTCATTATTCATTAGGGAAATACAAATCAGAACCACAGTGAAATAACACTTCATACCTACTACACTTACTAGGATGGCTATAATAATTTTTTTTTAATGGGAAAAAAAAACTGTTAGTCAAGATAGGGAGAATTTGGAACCCTCATGCTTTGCTGGTGGGAATGTAAAATGGCGCAGCTGTTTTGGAAAACAGTTTAGTGGTTCCTCAGAAAGTTAAATATAGAATTATCATATGACCTAGCAATTTCACTCCTAAGTATGTATCCAAAATAAGTGAAAGTAGGAACTTGAGCAGATATTTGTACACCTATGTTCATACAGTATTATTCATAATAGCCGAAAAAGGTGGAAGCAAGCCAAGTGTTAATTGGTAGATGAATGGATAAACAATGTGCTACTTACATATAATGGGATATTATTCAACCATAGAAAGAAATGAAATTTTGATGTGTGCTACAGTTTGGATGGACCTTGAAAACATGCTAAGTGAAATGAGCCAGAAATCCTCTCCAGCTCTGGGTCTCTAGGATCCATCTGTTCATCCATTTATTTATTCGTTGATTCAACACTTTTTTGTTGGGTTCCCGTCACACCAACTGTTAGGAATAGGGTGGTAAATAACACAGACACGATCCCTGCCCTTGCCTCGCTTAAAACACTGTGGGTTTAAAAAGTAATCATAGCTAACACTTAGTGAGCCTTATTACATCGCGAGCACAAGCGCTTTACACACTTATCTCAGGCGGCCCCACAACCGTGCACTGAGCTGGGCTCTTCTTGAATCAGGACATTGCTCGAAGTCACACAGCTGGGACTTGAACCTGTCTGCCTTACCTCAAAGCCATGCTCTTAACCGTTCATCATCGTAAGTGGCAGCTGGGTTTTGGCCACTTGGAACGGGGGACTTCCCCCAACACCTGCCCTGAGCCCTCCTGTCTAAGATGGCGGAGTGATCCGGGAGCATTGAAGGCAGAGGTAAATGTGAGGTGGACTGACCTCCACGATGGAGTGGGTTTGGAAAATAAGGCCAAAGTCAGTGGACTCTGCAGAGCCATTTACAATAATCATTATAAAGCACGTGTAACTATATTTTTAAATGGTTATGTGATATAATTTTAAATACAAAATTGAATTCATAATTGAAGTTATATTATTATAACTAATATGTTTATTATTTATTGAACACAGACTATATGCCAGCCTCTGTTCTAAGTGGTTGATGTGTATTATCATCTTATTTAATCCTCCTGACAGATCCACGATGTGAAGAGGGTATTACTATTCCTATCTTACAAGTGAGGCAGCTGAGGCACAGAGAGGTTGAGTAATCTATTCAGGGTCACACAGGCAGTCAGTGGCTGAGCTGGGATTCCAACTATGGCTCCTTGAGTTGGAGCCCAGACTCTTAACCACCATAGAACTTGCTCTTCAATTAAATTAAAATATGCAAAATAGGTGGACATGAAACTACTTGCATTGAGGTGGTAGGTTTATGGTGATTTCCTACCTTTTTCCCAAAATAATTTGTCTTTTAGTTTCCAAGAATACATCGTACTAGCGGTGTTTTTTAGACCAAGAAAAGAACTCACATGTCACTGTGACCTTTTTCATGTGCTTACTTCGCCGTTTTACTTTGTTGTAGTGACCGCTCGGGCATGGACTGGGAGATGCCCGTCCTGCGTCGGGTGTGGGGCTCCCCTGTGGGCTGGGCTGCCCCCACTCTGTGGCAATCTTCCCGAGGGGCTGTGTCCCCTTCTCACCACACTCTGATCAGCACTGAGGACCTTCCTTTGAAAGGTCTCTTTCTGACTTTTAAGTGCGTCTGCGTGGCACCGCACACGTGGTTAGAGCGGCACGTTCACGGGTTTGGGTTTGGCTCTGGTCCCCGCCCCCGGCAGCCGCTCCGAGCCTCGGCTTTGTCCTCGCATCGTGGAAGCAGCGGTGCCACTTCAGAGGGCCGTTGAGGAACCTGAACTGGGGGTGTTTGTACTGTACCCGGAGTGCCTGGCACGTGTGGGCTACATTAAGACCATGGTGCTGCCGTGTTTACCCGGCATCTGTTTGATTACTGACTCATGCGGTTAAGTGTTTCAAATATTAACCGCTGGTATTTCTTCTCTTCTGGGTCGCCTGCTCACGCCCCTTCCTCATTTGTCTGTTGGCGTCTCCATCCTACAGTGTGTTTGCCAGGGACCAGGCACCTTCTGGAAAGGTCTAAGTGGAGGGAGGGACGAGGGGTGCCGTTTTTCCCGTGGCCCTGACGCCTCTTTTTCTCCGAGGAGCATTTGTCCCGGTTCGCGCAGCTGCCTCTCTCCTGCAGTTGGTCCTGTTTCCTCTCTGAGAAGCGTCCTCCGCTTCAGAGGGTCAGACTGGGGACTCCCCGCCGACAGGCCCCCAGCAGGCCTCACACGTGATCACTCGCTCCCTCTGTCCAAGTTGCACCGGGTCAGGATGGTGTGGCTGTCCCGGGCTGCTCAGGGACCTGACCAGCTCACTCCTCCTCCGCCCCGTGTCATCACACAGACGCCCAGCGGCTGACCTTCCCGAGCAAAGTGCAAAAGCCTGAGGGACCGCAACATAAAAGGCACATTCTTAAAATAGTTCTGGCTCTTTCCCTGCTCACCGAGTGCCCATCTTGCCTGGCTCGGACAGTCCACCTTTTTTCCATCCTGGGGCCGAAGGGACCTGGGCCGTAGAAGCTGGAGGTTTCTCTGCAAAACGAGGCAGCGCCCCCTCAGCCAAATGATTCTTGCCAGAAGAGCTCCTGTGGATAAACGCATTTGTGCAGGAGATTCTCTGGGGGGCTTGGGGTAACATGAAGTTGGCCACTAGTCTTCAGACGTGTGTTGAGGGAGGCCCAGGGGTGGGGCGTGCCGGCATCCCAGACATGGCAAGGGTCAGGGGTCATGGAAAGAGTCCCCCAAAAAGAAGCATGGACTCCCCTAGAAAGAGTGGTTGGGGTTTCCTATGAAGACCTCCCCTAAACGTGAGGCCCCTCCTGCCTAGACAGCCCCAGCTCCGAGGCTCACTCCTGGTGTTGGTGTGTCTCTGGCATTCCCCTGCATACCCGGGTTCAGGCGTGTGGTTTGGGGGAAAGGGGACTGGACTGGGGGGCAGAAGATGTGGGCTCCAGTTGCCTTTTCCAGCTTTGTAAGCTTGAGAACCCACCTTGCTTCCTCCTCGGGCAAACGGGGTAATGTCCCCGGTTCTGCTCACCTCCCTGCTTGACTGTGGAGTTGAGTGAGTGCACGGCGTCAGTCAGAGAGACACGGAAGACAAGAATCTCTCCTCTTCTTAGAGCTGTGGCAGTCAGCACGGGGCCTGTCCCAGCGTACCTCGTGGAGCCAGGAGCTGCGAGTGCCGCTTCTCTCCAGAAAGAGGTCTGAAAAGAGGAGGAGCTGGGTCAGGGCTGTGTGTGCTCCCCGTGGGTCTTCTGTCCTGGCCCCTGAGCCGGGCTGATGGGTGGCCCTCCCGGGGCTGGTGGTTCCTCCCCTCCTTCCGCTGTCTTTTTAATTGAGGGGAGGCCTGGAGCCTCTTGGAAAAGCAGGGGGCTCCCCTGGTCCTTAAGGTGGTATCTGGAGGGGTCTCCTGGGTGTAGAGCCATCCGTATTGTGGGTGAGTTCCGTTTCACAAACCTTGTGGAGTGTCTGGTTGGGGAGACGCACACAGAGGCAGCAGTTGGAGTTCAGGTGACTCCTGCTGCAGGAGAGGGCAGACAGGAGCCATGGAAGCGGGGAGGCTGGCCGCTGCCCCTGGAAGGGATGCCGACCGAGCTCAGAGGACAGGTGGGGACTGGCCAGTGTTCCCGAGGAGTGTTGGGTCTTGTGAGAAAGGCACAGCTCTACAAGTAAGCCTTGCAGCTCTTTCTCTTGGCTAAGGAAGAATTTATCCCCGGAGAGAATACTGATCTTCATCACACGGATAAGCCAGAGGGGAAGAGTGGGGGGCCGCAAAGCCATGGGACCTGGGAGAGTGGGGCGCTCTTGTCTCTCAGCTTCCCGGTGAAGTGTCAGCTGCCTCTGGCCTTCTCTAGCTGGCGTGGGGGGATGGCTACTTTCAGTCTATCAGGGAGGCAGTTTCCTCCTCAGCGTATTTTTTCATAGAACCTCAGAATTCACGTTATATTTCTGATTTCTTTTTAATTCTGCTGATTTGTTCTGTGTAGTTAGTTAACACAGAAAAATACTTTGAGCAGCTGAGAAAGTGAGGGTCGGCGTTCCATAGTCTTGTCCGTGGCATCATCCTCTGCCCTTTGGCAAGTCTCTTAACCTCCCTCTTGAGCAAGATGCTCTGGAACCTTCCAAGGAAAATAAGGAATGTGATCCAGTGTAGTGGGGAGAACACAGAATTCTACCCCAGGAATCTTCATTTTAATCCAGATATCCTCCTGGGGGAGCCAAGGGAAGGCACTTGGACTGTCTCTCTTCCCCAGTACGATGGGGATGCTCAGACCCATCTGGCTGCCCCAAGCTGGCTCGAGGATAAGTGGGACCCAGGATGTGCATGCTTTCTGGGCATACTGGGCCGGATGCAGGCAGCATTTCGGAGTGATGCTCGGCTCTGGCGTTGTCTCAGCGTGGGCCCGGCAGGAATCTGCCCCGACCTTTGAAAGCTCATCTCTTTGACAGGCAGTGTCTGAAGGTCAGAGCTGCTGGGACATGCCTTACTGACAGGGCTTCATTTCCCAGGAAAGCCGCGTTTGGCGAGAGCCTAACCCTGAAATCCTCGTGCTGAGCCGGCCCACAGGAGCCCAGACGCTCTCCGGCCCCTTTCTGACCGCCCCCGCCCTCCGGATCTCCTTCAGGTCCAGCAGTGGTGCTGGGCTCCGCGAGCCTGGAGCTGTGCCCGCGCCTCACACCTGCCCCTGCCCCAAAGAGCTTCGGGCAGCGGGCTGGCTGGGACTGCCCCGGCGCCTGCCCGGACACGGACCTTCCTCCGCACAGCTGCCTTCTCCCTGGCTCCCGCGCCCGCCCTCTGAAGTCACTGCTCCGCACTGCAGCGAGGGACCCTGCCCGAGCCGGGTCCTGCCAGGAGGTACCTGCTCGCCTTTCTTTCTGCCAGGATTGGGGGCGTTTCGGTGCTCGGGGCATCTGACGGGGAGAGCGGCAGGGAGCAGCAGCGGCCAGTCTGGCGGGGACTCACCGGTCTCGTTATTTCTTGCTGCTCGGCCGGCGGACTTCCAGCCCCTGAGTGCCCAGGGCAGCCCGCGGTCTGGGATTGCTGAGGGAAGCTTCGCGGGCTGTGGGGCTGCAGGAGGCGGTGGGGACAGGGGGCGAGCCTGGAAGAAAGAGAGGTACCACGGGAGGGTTTCAACTCCTAAGGAAGCTGTGTCCTTGTTAGGAAGAGTTTTACTAATGAGCCTCATCAGCTGCAGGAAGGCGGGAGGAAAAGCCTAATTAACGGTGAGCGCCTCGAGGCGGGGGGAAGCGGGTGTGTGCTGTTTCGCCGTCTTTAGATGTGTCCTTCCCCAGTGCTAGCAGCTCTGGGAACTAACTTTCCAATGGAAGGATTTGCGCTTTCTTGCTCTTTCTGCAAGATCCAGTAGCAGCTTATTGAGCATTGAATGCCTTCCTGACCTCACTCCCCTCTTCCTGGGAGCGAAAAGGAAGCCAGGATTTGCTTTTCCAGCAAGGTCACGGATCACCTGACCAGATCCCTTAACAGCTGGGAAGCCGATGCGGCCGCGCTGAACTCCGGAGCAATCGCTCCGGTCCAGCGGCAGCCTCGCCCTCGGGGAGGAGCCGGCTGCTGGCTCCAGGCTCTGGCGGGGAGGATGCCAAGGGAAGGTGATGCGGTGGCAGCGTCCCTGCTCCCAGTTTCTTCTTCTTCGTGAAGCCCCGATTCAGCTGCTGCAATGCAGGCAAAAACCACCGGCACTTGCAGAAAAATGTGGGGATGGAGTTAATGAGGTTGTGTTAATGTGTCGTTTATTGAGCGTGAGTTATCTCTTTGTGTCCCGGGTCGGCGGGAGGAGAGCCGGCTGGAGAACTCGTCTGGCGGAATCTTTTCCAGGAGTGCGTCTCACCCCGTGTCTGGGCTGCAGCCCTCCGTGTGGAGCAGCGCTGTCAGGTGCCTCCTGCTTCTTAGCACAGGGCCCTTGCGCTGGGGGTGTGGGCCCTGGGATAGGGGACAGGAGGCTGTCCTCATTTTGGCAGGATTCTACGAGGTATGGGTAATATTTTTTTCTCTTTCGGAAAGAGTGCTTTGTCTTTGCAAGAGATCATGCGGGAACTGACAGGAGGGCTGTTGGGTGCGCTACCTTGCTAAATATTTGACTTTGTAAGGTTGAATTCTCCAAGAATTCTCATGGCAATAAGGCTGTGCTCTGAGCCAAGCTTTCTTTTCAAGGAAATCCAAGGTGCTGTTTGTTTTGGCATGTAGCCCGTTCTGAGATGAAATACGGCATTTTTATTATTGCAGAATAAAGAGAGGTTTGAGGAGAACAAAAGTACAGAACTGGGTTTCGGTTTCAGGACTGAGGAAGGTTTCTTTGCATTCGGTTTTGAGGTTAGAAATGAGATTGAAAATGGCACTATAAGGGAAATAAATGTGGAGGGGGATGGGAGTGGGCATATTCAACGGAGTTGGGCTGACCCGGGGAAGCCACGCTGCTGGGCGTGGACCCTGCAGAACCGTTCAAGGAGGTCTGGTGGTTACACGTGGCCCCACTAAGTCTGCCAGTGCCGCCTCCTCAGCGGGCTTTGAATGGGGAGCCTCAGTCCCCCCTCTTCACTGCCCATTGGCTTTGACGGCCATGTGGGGTGATGGAGTCGCACAAATGGTCCTACCCCTAGTAAACCGGGTAACTGGATTGGCCACACGGCCTCTTTGTGACTTCGTTTCCTCATTTGTAGCTTGGAGATGGTCCCGTGGACTGAGTGACTGCCAAATGTTAGGAGACAGGGAGTGTGGAGGTGGGGGAGACAGAAATGAGTCCTTCAGGAGTTCTGACCTTCACAGATTCACAGGGAGAAGGGTTAGAGAGAGATAAAGCCGTGTATCCTCAAACATCTGGGATAGAATGAGCTACTGAGAGAAGATGGGACCTCATCGGGCATCCCTGAGCTGGGATAGGCCATAAACAGATGAAAAGTTGCATGACACCAGGTACTGCAAGGCTCTGAACGTGCTTAACAGAACGAATAATGAATTGCTTTATGTCAGAATTTTAAATGCTCCAGAAGGTTGCAAAATTCCATTTTAAAGGGGATTTCTGTCCAACAAAGCGATTCCTCATATTCTGTTGTATTGCAAACGAAACAGCTTGTGTTGATGTGGCAGTTACTTCTCCCTTCCGCTCATTGGACCCCAGCACACGCCCACCCGCTGGAAGAAAGCCCTCTTAGCCGCATTCCAAGGTGTCCGCCGCAAGGACCGTGGGCCAAAGTGGAGAAGCTGGGGTGGAAGGGCTGGAAGGGCCTTAGGGGGCTGGCAGCTCCCCTTCCCTCCTGAGTTGAGAGCCCTTTAGAGTGAAAGCCTGCTGGGCCCTCCCCTTCAGAGCCGGGGTGTCAGCTCCGTTTAATTTCCGTAGCCTTGGAATGATTAAATTTCAGTAAACCTCAAGTCAAAGAGGACTATTAGAGGTCTCTATAGAGTTCTTTTTAATGGAATTTGACCTACTCTGCGCTGTGTAATTGTTTGGATCTCCGTGATGTGACGTACGAAGGGCTGAATCCTAATCTAACCAAAGGCAGTGCTTGACTGAGCTCCCCGAGGTGAGGGTGAGAGCTTGTGCAGCCAGAGCTCCAGCTGCACCAGGGGGCCCCCTCTGCTTGGGGGGGTCCTTACTGCTTGGAGTCCAGCCTTGGAGAAGCCAGCCACACCTCTGGCCAGAAGGCCCTAGGAGGGCAGTTCCCTGCCTCACACCCAGAGGGCATTTCAGGTGCACTTGTGGGGAATCAGAGGAACATGGCTCAGGAGCGCTTCCCTCCCGATGAGAGCTCAGGTCCGTCACAGCAGCAGGCCGCCTCATGGGGCGGGCAGATGTTCACAGGTCACTTCGTCCCCAGCACAGGCTTGACGTCGGCTGGACTTGAGGGCACATATTCTCCAACACTTGCTCGTTATGCGTCTTGGGGAGCCCTGTTACCTCCGCCAGCCTCAGTCTCCCTATCTGAGAAATGGGACAATAACAGTCCCCTTGGGGTTATGGTGAGGATCGCTTGAGACAATCTGTGCACATCCAGTGCTCTGAGCCTGCCCGGTGCTCAGACATGCTATGGGGTGGGAGGAAGGGGCAGAGGGGAGAGGAGAGGCCGTGATGATGGGGAGGCAGGCCCGGGGCCCAGCTTAGGGCCTGTGGCCTCATGCTTTTCCTCCCCAGGCTCACCCTGGAGCTGCTGAACCTCTCTGCCCACTGCAGACCACGGACCTGGGCACCGAGAGCAGCTGCAGTGACCTCTTATTTTTCTAATCGAGATATAATTGACATACAACACTGCATTGGTTGTAGGTGTACAGCATAATGATTTGATACAGGCGTGTATTCTGAAATGCTCACCACAATAGGTCTAGTTAACATCCATCACCACACGTATATCAAATGTTTTTTTCTGGTGATGAGTACTTTTAAGATTTACTCTTAGCAACTTTCAAATATACACTACAGTATTATTAGCTATAGTCCCCATTGCTGTACATACATCCCCAGGACTTATTTATTTTATAAATGAAAGTTTGTACCTTTTGCTCCCCTTCACCCGTTTCCTCCCCCCCTGCACCCCCTGGCCTCTGGCAACCACTGTATCTGTCTGTCCTCTGTATCTGTGAGCTCGTTTTTTCGTTTTTTAGATTCCACATAGAAGTGAGATCATGCAGCATTTGTCTTCCTCTGTCTGACTTATTTCCTTTAGCATAATGCCCTCAGTCCATCCATGTTGTCACAAATGGCAGGACGTCCTTCTTTTTTGTGGCTGAGTAGTATTCCATTCTTTATCCATTCACCTGTCAGAGGACACTTGGGCTGTTTTAGAACCTTCTCTTTCTAATAAGGGCGACCTCCCTCGCCCCAGGTTAGAACTTTCCACCCCTCTTGGTGGCCAGTGTCCGCCTCCAGGACCGCCTCACTCCATCTCCTTATCCAGGTTAGAACTTTCCACCCCTCTTGGTGGCCAGTCTCCGCCTCCAGGACCGCCTCACTCCATCTCCTTATCCCTCACCCCTCCTCTACTCCAGCTCTGTGCCACCCAAACCAAGTGCTTGTCGCCTCCAAGGGGAGCGGTGGACTCAGTGTTGGCATTCCCTCTGTAGGGAGTGTCTCCGTCTGCCCTCCAGCCGTCACACGTGCTCAGGGAAGGGCCCCTCTGGTGGCCGTGTGCCCGTGGTTTGGGGGAGCCAGGGCTGGAGCAGTGCTCACGGGAGAGGGCACATGGACTCCCAGTCAGGCAAGCCTGGGACCACCTCCTCTTTGGTGGGCCTGCTTTTCCCCGCCCTCTTCTCCGGTTTGCTTGTTTGTTCCCTCCTTGTGCATCCTCGGTTGCTGGGGACCGCCCCTCACCCACCTGTCACTCCCAGTCTCCCCGAACCCTGGAGTTCATTGTCAAGCACATTGGAATTCCTACAACAACCCCACACCCACAGCTGACTTGTCACAGGCAACTCATTACTCCGATGTGCGTGGAGGTGCGACCATAGAAGACTGATTTCCTGAGGGATTTATTGTAATGGGGGCAGGAGCCACTTTGTTTACCGTTCAAAGAAAGAGTCCTGGGAATGGATTAAAACTTTGGGGAGAATTTGTGATTGAACCTCAAGGTACCCAAATTCAGAGCCAGGCCAGTGTTCTGCTTGATAGTTCCTGATGTCCTCTGGCCATCCAGGTGAACACAATCAGAAGTCACCTCTGGGTGTCAGCTCCCGGTCAGAGCCTATAATGACATCATCTCTGTCTTGAATCTGATTGGGATGTCACAGGTCGTTTATAGGTACTCTGATCCCAGCTTTCTCACAAAATGGATTGAAGTTCTTTTACCATGATGGGCTGAGTCGATTTCAGCTCTTGGTGTGGTGTAGAGCACCGTGCTGGTCGTCAGAGCCCTGGCTCTGGCTCCAGCTCCTTCACTATCGTGTTGAGGCCTTGCACAGAGCAGTCAACTTCTGAGCCTCAGTTTCCTCTGCCAACTGAGGGCTTGGACCAAATGTTCCTTTGCTGCCAACCATTGCTACCGTTCCATGAGGACACACCCAGGATCGGACTCCGGGGGTGTGTACAAGCTTTTAATCTCCCTTCCTGGAGGACTCTGAGCTCATGGGCACCCCTGGGAGAAAGGCAGGGATGGGTGTTACTTTCTCAGGTGCTCTGTTCCCTCCAGACTTATTCCAACTCTAGTGAGAGTCTCCACTCTTCTGTCCTTTCTTTCAGGGCTCTCTGGTGGATTTTACAGACTTGTCAGATGAAGAGTGCCTGAGAGACTGACGGTCAGCGTTCCCTACGATGGAGAAGACAGAGGGTAGGCAGGCTGTGGGCTATCCCTGGGTTAAAGTGGGCAAAAGGGGTTGGGAAGGGATGGGTACCATCAATCCTGGAATAGCCCAGGGGACCTGCAGGACACGGTCCACACACAGGTGGTGCTGGGAGACCCAAACCATATATTTAAGGTATGAACAAGAGAAGGCGGTAAGGAATGAGCATGAAGCCAAGTATTTATTTCGGACTTGTGTAATTTTCAGAGTGTTTTTGCATCTCGTCCATGCACCAAGGAGGGAGCAGCATGCTCTTGCTCATTACCCTCATTTTAGACATGAGGGACCTGTGGTCTAAGAAAGAGGCTCAATGTGGTGAAAGAGCCTCCACTCACACCTGTGTGATTCTCCAAGTCATTTACCCTCTCTGAGCCCCCGTCCCCTCGTGTATCAGTTAGCTTTGCTGTGTAACAAGCCACTCGAGTTTATTGACTTAAAGGTATTCATTATTTCTCAGAAGATTTTGTGGGTTGGGCTGTTATTCTGGTCTGGGCCGGCTTGGCTGATCTTTGCTGGGCTTGTTCACGTGTCTGAGGTCTTCTGGGTGACTTGGCTGGATGGTTTAGAATCGCTACCCTCCCATGTCTGGAGGTTGGCCCCATGTCTCCTGGGGCATTGGTGGTGGTTTGGCCACGTCTCTCTCGCTGTCCAGCAGGCTAGCTGGGGTTTGTTCACATGGTGGCAGAAGGGTTCCTAGCACAGCAAGAACAGACAAACCCCAGCGTGCAAGCAGTTTTCAGCTCTCTGCGTATGTTACATTTGCTGTGGACCCACTGGCCAAAGCAAGTTACAAGGCCAAGCCAGGGTCACTGTGGGAGGGGAGCACCCAGAGGTGGGGTATACTTGTGGCTATTTTTGGAAACAGTCTCCCACACCTCATCTATATGCAGGTATTAACACCTACTGCACAGGGTTGGTAAAGGACCAAATGAGATAATGCACGTAGGGTTGTTCAGTATACTGTCATCTCGCACAGTGAATATCTCCATCAATGTTCCCCCCCCCCCCAGGAAACTTGCTGAAGGTCATAGGCTAGCCCCGCATCTCCTGACTTCTAATGAAATGCTTTTTCCAGATCACCAAATGTCAGGAAACAGGAGAGCCTATAATCCCCCTTGAAGCACGTGACCCTTCGCTGGCTGGCGCAGGACTTAGGGACCAGACAGCAGCTCCAGCCCTGCCTCTTCCTTCTTTCCAAATGCAGTCATCGTATATTTCAAGAGTCTGCCTTTCTCCCCAGAGAGCTGCCTTTTCAGTACATCCATGGAAGTGGTGGCACAGAACCCCAGCTGATTCGCTTAATGCCCCCAGGGCCTGTCGTCCTTGCCTGCCTCATTTGTCCCTGCTCAGCCTCCCGCACTGCAGCTCCCCACGTGATCGCTCACAGCGCGCCCAGCACAGGCCCGCTCCCCCAGGCACACACGCACACACGTCTCACAAAATAAAGGCAGGAGAGTGAGACGCTTCCATCGCTGTCTCTGCTTGTTAAAGAGGCTCATTAAATTCCCCTTCTTTCCAGCTGTATTTTTGGCCACTTTCCCTCTAGTTTCTGCTTTTCCCATTTCCTTCAGAAACTGATATAGGCTTTTGGACTTTTTTTCTCACTTTAACTGCCTCTGATTGGTTCACTCACCTGTTGCACTTCACTTTGTCCCTCAAGATAATTACGGGGTCCCTCCCTCCTTCCCTGTGCCCTCCCATCCCCTTTCCCGCGTCTGCGTGCAGCTCTCAGCCAGTTTGGCTCTGTGTTGGTTTTATCTGATGTGAAATTCATTTCGAGCAGAGATGGTCCTCCTAATTAATTCTTGCCCTGGCCTCGTGCCCGGAATTCCGAGCTCCTGCATACCCGTCACCAGGTAGAATTAAGAGGGGCAGAGCTCACTGGGAGCGCAGGTCTCCCAGCCTATCCAGTCAAATACGCTCATTCAAGGTCCAGCTTTCCTCTTGCACTGGGAGAAAGGGACGCAGAGTGGCAGCTGGCAGGCACGCAGCACAGCCGATCACTCCGTGTGTGTGTGTGTGTGTGTGTGTGTGTGTGTCGGTGTGTGTGTGCACGATGCCCTGTAGGGCTAGTTTAGGAAAGTGTGGATTACACCCATCATCCTGGATAGCTGCTCAGGCTCCAGACGCCTTTGGTTCCCCTCGGTCTCCCTTGTGGAAGATTTTGCCTTTGAATCTGCAGTTTCTTATTTGATGCTATTATTGTGTTTGTGCTCTGGACCTGCTCCCAGAGGCCACTCGGTAAATCAGTGCATTTCTACTGAATTGAGGCAATAAGCAGATAAATAATGCAGCCTCTCCTTTAGAAGAGTTCGTTGCCTTCTGGGTCATAAATCTACTCTCTACTTAACTGTAGACAAATTCCTCCTCTCTGACTTGGCCTGTCCCTGTAATCTGGAGGCTGCTGAGCGGACCTGTAGGCCAGGAGCACAGCCGGGTGCAGCTGGGAAAACTGACAGAGGGCAGTTGCTCTTATTTGCTGAGACTCCCAGTGTGCCTCTTCGGGTGAAGGCAGATGGGTAAACAATTGTGTGGGTGAACGGGGACTTATTTGGAGTTTTTTGGGTCCTGGAGGAGTGTTTACTGCTTATCCGCCTGGAGTCCAGGTATCCGCCACAGCGGCTCTGGAACCCAACAGGGACCACCCCAGGATCAGCACCAGTGCCTCATCCTGTCCCCTGCTGCGGTCTGAGGTCGTTGCCCGCAGGCGCTGCAGCTCTTGTCAGCATTGAGGTAGAAGGCTTGATTGTCATCACCCTTGGGGGAAATGCAGCCAAAATGTGCCCCAGGTAACACCATCATTCCACCTTCTCTGTCATCTGCCCCTTTCCCTCCATCCCTTCGGCTTCTCTCACCTGGACCGCGTCGACAGCCTCCCAGCTGGTCCTCGGGCCTCTGGTGTGTCCTTGTAATGCTCTACAGGAGTGCTGCACTTGACCAGGTCCCTCCCTCGTGTGAAGCCCCCCGAGGCCCCCCTTCCCCAGAGTGAAGTCAAAGCTTGTTGCCATGCACATAAGATGCTCTGTGACCTGGCTCTTGCTGACCTGCCAATGGTGTCTTTTTCTACCCCTCACCTTCTCCGCCACACTTTCAGTTCCGGCCATGTCAATGGCATTTATGGAACCCCGAATTACTGTGGAATTGCAGAGCTCCATGCCTCCGCACATACTCTTACATCTAACTAGAATCTGTCCTGGCTCTCTATTGTTGCATAACAAACCACCCGGAAACTTAGTGGCTTGGAGCAATCATGGATTGTTAACAGAGGCTCAGCTAGGTGGTTCTCACTTGGGGTACCTCCTGTTGTTGAAGTCAGATGGTGGCTGAGGCCACAGTCATCTGAAGGCTGTTCTCCTCCTGCCTGGCACCTGGGCTGGGATGACTGGGCATCGCCCCCCCCCCCCCCATCACCTCTCCTTGGGGCCCCTGGGCTTCCTCGCAGCACAGCAGTCTCCGGGAAGGTGAACTTCTCAGGTGGCATCTGGCTTCCCACCGAGTGTGCATTCTGAGACCCAGGAGGAACTTACAAGCTTCTGTGACCTAGCCTTGGAATTCTCTCAGCATCATTTCTGCCTTTTTCTTTGGTCAAAGCAGTCACAGGCCAGCCCAGATTCAAAGGGGGGAGGAAACAGGCCCCACCTCTCCATGTGGGGTTCCATTGCCTGTCTAGAGGCGTAGGAAGTGATGGTGCCATCTTGGAGGTGGACAGCTACAATGTCTTCCACTGTCTTGTTCCCCTGGAAAATTGCTATTTGTTCATTTAACACCTAGTCGTATGCTACTTGTGAAGTCATCCCTCTGCTACCAAGGCAGAATTAACCTCTAAGTCCGAGAAAGTTATTCTGGAGAAACTGGGACAATAAGTCAGGAAGGAAGACTGTTCCTTGAGCCTGTATCTGTTACCATCCTTGTCACACTGCATGGCACTTGGTGTTTCTCCTATGTGACGAGACATTTTTTAAGGGCAGGGCTATGCCTGATTCATCTCTGTGTCCTTAGGATCCAGCTTAGCAGCCAACACATAGGTGCTCAAAAAATAGTGGTTGAGGTAAGTGGACTGAATTACTGCTATTTTGTAATTTTGCCCCCAGGGCCATTGTCCTTAGCAGTCAGTCAGTCACAAAGAATTGGTGGAGCCCTTCCTGTGTATCCAGCAAATCGGCTTCCATTATGGGCCTTCAGTTCTCTATGTTTTGGGCTTCCACAAAGATAATGACTACAGTAGGGAGCATGTGTTGAATGTTTATCATACGCTAGGCATGGTTCTAAGCACTCTATGTGTATTAATTAATCAGTCCTCGCAATGATCTCATCCTACCTGTTACTGTTCCCATCTTACAGGTGAGGAGGCACAGGGAGGTCACAGAGCTGAGACACAGACCAGGCTGCAGAGTCCATATTCCTGGCCTCTGTGCTCTCCACGAGCGTCCTCTCCTGAGCTGAAATGTGGTATTTTTTCACTTGCATGAGTTTTTTGGGAGTGAAATTTGTGATTGTTAAGCACTAAGCAGTTTTCAGGTGGCAAAGAGCATGGGCTGTGCACGATTACGTGTCCCAGTTCTCTCTGATCTTCATGCATCTAGAGGCTCAGGCATCTGAGGAGGCGTCAATGATGTAGAAGGCCTTGATATTGCTGGCTTTAGCAAGATTTACTAGTGTTTACCTATTTGAATAATGCAAGGTTCTTTTTCAATGTTGAGACAATTGTGTATCTCATCCTTTGAAACCATCTGTATTCGTAATTAGTACGTTGATTTAGCAAATTCCTGGCCACTTCAGTTCAGCAATTACATGACTGAAACCCGGGAAACCAGCATGAGACAATTTTGTTTCGCTGGTCTGCCGGCAGATTCCATGGTGATAACTGAGATGACACACTGCACACTGGAAACCGTTCCCCCTGCTTGCTTCCTTGCAGACACTGGCTGAGTACACACTGTTTAATAACATGGTTTCTCCGCACGCCCGTGAGGTGGTGTGCACCTCGGAGAAATTAGAGGCAGGAACATTTAGGAGAAGTCTCACGTGAGAGGGTTAAGTCAAAGTCACAGATATTGGGCCTCACGACCCTGTAATTCTTATTAACGTGTGCTGCTTTTTTACGTGTGTTTTGTCTCCCAGCCAAAGACCAGACCTCTCAGGGGGATGAAGAGAAAGAGCCTCCCAGGAGCCACCCATACTCCGTGGAGACCCCATACGGCTTTCACTTAGACCTGGACTTCCTCAAGTATGTGGATGACATCGAGAAGGGCAACACCATCAAGAGGATTCCCATCCACAGGAGGGCCAAGCAGGCCAAGTTTAGCACCTTGCCCCGAAACTTCAGCCTTCCTGACAGTGGGGCGCGCTCCCACGCTGCACCTCCCCACCAAAACTGGTCCCCAGTGGTGCCCAGGAAGGTGTCGCTGGGGACAGAGGAGCGAGCCCAGACACTGCCACCCGGGGACCACCCCCAGGCCTCCACCAGCGGGAGTGAGCTGAGCTTCCACAGGAAGACCCTGCTGGCTGAGACTGCCAGGCAGTGGGAGGCTGCGGCTCCCGTGGAGGCTGAGCTCGCCTCGGGGGCCGGACGGCCCCAGCTTCTGAGAGCATGCAGCATGCCAGCCACGCTGCCACAGAACAGGGCTTCCGAGGACCCCAGCCTAAACTCAGGTTCCCCCACACCCCCGACGCTCCCTCCACTGCAGGGGGAAGGCAGTGTCTGCGATGGCACCTTTGGCCCTGCGGAAGGATTTGCGGGTTTTCACAGCTCCACCCCACGAGCAGCAGCCCACCCAAAAGTCAGAGAGTTTAGAGACCTGGTGCCAGGGATCCCGGAGCAGGTCCGGGAGGGGGCGGAGCATCCAGAGGTTGAAGAAGAGGCTGTGCATCACCTCTGTCTCCCAAGTCCTCCTTTCTCTTCCCAGAATGCACTTGTAGTCCTAGAGGATGCACAAGGTGAACGCGAAACCAGGGAAGCCGAGGTGGTGGTCAGCCCTGAATCCCCAACGCCAAGCCCCCCACCTCTGCCATCACCCATTCCTGAGAATGAGCTCCCCCTGGACGAGATCGAGCTCAACATCAGCGAGATCCCGCCACCCCCACCTGTAGAGGTGGACGTGCGGAGCGTTGGCATCCGGGTCACGGAGGAGAGCCTGGGCCTTGCCACCGTGGCCCCGGGCAGCATCTCCAGCCTGAAGCAGCAGCTCTCGGACCTTAAGGGCGAGTTGTCTGGAAGAGCTGAGGAGCTGGCCCGGGTCAGAGCTGCTCTGCAGCAGCAGGAGGAGGAAGTCCAGGCCAGGGGGCACAGGATCCGGGAGCTGGAGTGCACTGTGGCTCAGCTGGCAGAGAAGCTTAGCCACAAGGACACCAAGGACACTCAGAGCCAGACTGACGCCACAGTCAGCACTGACCCTCTCTGCGCACTCCTCATCAGGGAGTCATGTGACAAGAGCACAGGGGTCAATCTTCTGGGTAGCACGGGATCCGAAAACTGGGGGGTTAGAGGAGAGGAGAATGGCCCTCTGTGGGGACAGGACAATCACCAACAGAGGGATCAGAGCCTAGCGGAATTTGTGCCACCACCCCAGCTGTCACTGCCACAGGGACCCGAGAGGGTCCTCACCCCCTCTTTGCGTAGCTGCCTCTCCACAGAGCTCAGGATCGAAGAAGCAGGCTCTGAGCAGGAGGGAGACCCTCAGCGGGGAGCCGAGGGTCTGGGCAGGGAAGCAGAAGGCACTTCATGGAGCAGTGACAGAAAGGCGCCTCCAGCAAGGGGGGAGGAGACCAGCTCAGAGCCCCCAGGGAAGGACCGCCCAGGAGGGCCACCCAGCTCACCCACAGATGCCACTCTTGGGCAGTACGTGAAGAAGATCCAGGAGCTCCTGCAGGAGCAGTGGAGCTGCCTGGAGCACGGGTACCCGGAGCTGGCCAGCGCCATCAAGCAGCCTGCCTCCAAGCTCAGCAGCATCCAGAGCCAGCTGCTGAGCTCCCTCAACCTGCTGCTGTCCGCCTACTCGGCCCAGGCTCCGCCCCAGAAGGAGCCCACGGCCCCCTCCGCCTCTCCACCAATGGGTAAATACTGGTGGCTGAGACAGGGAGCCATTTCTCCTTTTTATGATGAGTCAAAGGGAAAAAGGGTTTTAATTGCATGCATATGTTTTTTAAAAGCTTTAAACCCCTCCAGGAACCCTGTGGGATAAAGACTGATCCATGTAACAGTGGGGGCTCCATTCCGTCCCCTCGTCCTTGCTCTAAAGTTGGGACTGACTACAGGACCACCAGGTACAGCTGTTCACATAGCGCAGGGCACGAAGACACCAGCCAGGGAGGGGCAACGGGAGCTGAAATCCAGCCCACACGTCACTCGCCCAGCCTGCAGCACAGCACCCACCGAGAGGGGTGCCTGTGTCCCAGCTGCACTGCGCAAAGGCGACATATGGGATGAAGGGCCTGGCTGTGGGTGCCGCCCACCTCGGCCCCTTCCTCGTTCCCTGGGCTCTTACATTCCTGTGGTCCTCACTGGTTCTTGCACACCAGGGGTTTTCTCTAGCCTGATTTTGGAGGAACATGATACCGAGATCTGAAAACATTTCGCTGAGTATTTTGTGTGCGTGGCGGGGGGGGGAGGGGCGTGTGGGTGCAGGAGAGAGACTGAGTGATACGCACGTGTGGCGGTCGAGTGTGTGGCTGAGCGGGACTTCCGCTCGTCAGCGATCACGTACTCTTCTCTGACGAGTAAAGTGGAACCATACTTGGCTCTGCTCAACCAGCAGCATGCAAGTCGGCTTCCTGCCACAGATCACAAACCTGCTGCTGCCTCAGTACCTGGTGCTGGTTCTAGTCTTGCCCCCTGTCCCTTTGAGTCCAGCAGCAGAAGACGTGTGCCCTTGCTCGTGTGTGTGCCCTGCCTACCCCACATCACAGGTGTCGCCTGGCACGTGACCCAGGGAGGACGGCATAGGTGCCTGGAGCAGAGGCAGGAGTAGGAGTCTGTGAGCCGAGTTTGGCTCCGGCTCTGCCCTTCCCTGAGCAAGTCTGAGCCTCCGATGTCCCAGCTGTGAGATGGGGACAACAAAGGCACCCACAACACCTGGCCCTCCTACAGAGGGCTCCAATCTGTGAGCCACACAGGGAGGGTGTGTGTGATCAGGGACAGCTCGGCTGGCGTTGACCAGAAGGCTGGCCTCCTTGGGACCCTCCAGATATTTGATTGACATCATCAAGTTCCTTGTCCCCTTCTGCCTCCTCACACCCTTCAGTCTGAGTCCTCTCAAAGCGAGAGTCTGGTTTTGCTGCGTTCTGGGGCATCCCCAAGATCCTTCTAACCTGTGATGTTGTGTCTGCCTAGAGATCTCCCCGTCGACCAGCCTTAAATCCATAATGAAAAAGAAAGACTATGGCTTCCGTGCAGGAGGTAATGGGACCAAAAAGAACCTTCAGTTTGTTGGGGTTAACGGTGGGTAAGCATCGCTCGCTGGCGGAGCCCAGTCTGCCCCTCCACACTCGCTCTCCCGCGCTGTCCTCGCTCTCTCTTTTCCTAGGGGGAAGCATCTGGTTTTCATTCTTCTTCGAGGGAATCAATCTTAACGGCCCTTTAAACTCCATCTCGGGTTTGCATGTGTTTGTGCCTTGCCAGTGGTGGTGGTCTGTCGGGTCCTGTGCTTTGAATATGTCTCGGCTGTGGTGTGCCCCCGGGGCCAGGAGGCCAGTGGCTTCTGGGAGTTTGGGGGGAGCACATGGCTGTTTAGGGAAGACATTTTATCTGAACCACAACACTGAAACTGGGACAAACTCTTGATTTGTTAAACTTCAAACTTCATCCATTTAATTTTTTTCTCCTTTTACTAACTTATTGCAAACCAAACCAATGTTTTTTTAGGATGAAGAAAAACAGCCAATGTCTATTGACTCAGAGCGTGAACCACACCTTATATATTCTAGAGAGTAGATCATTGGATTTCGAATATTTCCTATATCAGTCATTCAACAAACATTTATTAAATGCCTACATGTGTTAGGTGGTGGGTATAAAAAAGCCAAATAAATCATGGTCCCTGCCTTTAGCCCACGGTTGTAATGTGGGCAGAGATAAGACAAGAAGTGGAGACAGTGCTGAGACGCTGAGGGGAATTCCAGTCGGGGAGGAAGCCCACAATGGGGTCCCAGCCAGTGGAGGGCCTGGGAGGCTGTGTAGAGAGGCCGGAACCCTGCTAATTTGGGTCGGACCAGAAGGAAGACACCAGATTCAAACAAGGGTGATGTCACAGTTGCAGGTTCTGTGAGGGAAATGTCAGAAGCGATGGAACGGGATGTCAGGAGGGTTGCTGTTCCCACGCCCCCTAACGTCAGATCTTGGGGCGGGGAGGAACCTTTGTCTTGAGCTGTCCGCAGTTCCCGTGCAGAAAAGGGAATCAGCCTGCTCTCACAGTCTGAAGCAGGCACTAGCTCTCCCTGCTTAAACAGCCCCACAGTTTTTGTACCCAAACCTGGAAGTCCATCTCCCGGCCGTAGCCTGCCTCGGCCCCTCCCGCCGGCTCCTGCCTTTCTTCCCTCTAAGGTTTGTCAGGCCCGTCGCAGGCCCTTTGCATCTACTGCCCCGTGAGAAGAGCTCCTCCCCCGGGCAGTCCTAGGTATTTGTCACTCTGGTGCAGTGGCTCAACCTTGGAAACCCCGGGCGAACCTTAAAGAATACTGATGCCCAGGTCCTCCTGGAGACTCTGATTCAGTTAGTCTGGGGTGCGGGAGACGTGTTGGGGATTTTAAACTCCCCCGAGTGATTCTCCTGTTGAAGACTGCTGCCCTGACTCAAGCAGCCCCTCCCCCATCACTCTACCCCAGGCCCTTTGCTGTGTCATTTGCTGTTCTGATCACCATCTGAGTGCTGTTTACAGGTTGATTTTCTGCCTTTCCTTGCTCGAGTAGAAGCTCAGGACAGGGACTTCGGTGCCGCATTTAGATCAGCACCTGGCACAGAGTAGGTGCTTAATAAATTTCTGTTGAATGAATGAATGAACTTCCAGGTGAGGTTTTTTGGGAGCAGTTCTAAGACAAGCACTGCTGGTTAAACGTAATATGTCTCCCACTCTCTTAATCACAAAAGCAAAAAGTTGTTCCATGCACAAGAGAGGAAGAAATAGCTGGGTTTAAACAGGACAGATCCGAGCATAGCAGAGAGTGGCTGGGTTTGCAATTCTACTGAACCCCGGGGCCACATTCAGAGAGAGAGCTGGGGGCTGCGTGGAAGCGTGGCCCCTGGTCTCTGTGGCAGGGCCCAGGGCCTCAGAACCTGAAGTCTTCCTCTTAACCCTGGCATCCCCCATTGGGGTCTCCTGTTGACCTTAAGCAGGGGGACCAACAGATCTCCCAGGGCTCTCTGGTCTGCCACCTCACCAGAGTCGCGTGTGAGTAAACGTAGGGATCACTGCTAAGGAGGAAGAGCCACACGTCGGAGGCCTGTGCCCTCACTTTTGCTGTTGCACGCAGCAGTTTAAACAGGCTGCAGCCGAGACAGGCAGAGGCTGGGTGCAGGCGTCCCGGAGCTCTGCTAGGAGGGGACGCAGGTGGTTCCTCCCTTCTCAGAGGGTGTAAGCTGTGCAACAGCAGAGGGCCCAGAGCCCGCAATTCAGACCTTGTGGCAGGTAGGGGCTGCCTACCCAGAGACTGGCATTAGGATGGCAGGAGCGAATGCTTTTGTGCAAACCTTGCCTGTCTGGATCCTCCGAACACAGAGGCCACTCAGGGCACGGGCTGTTGGTGTGTTCTTGGCAAATGGCTTAGTTGTCTTTTCTCCTCAAATGGCCTCCAGCATTCGAGCCCGAAGCCCTGACCGCCTGTTTCCCCGACACTCAGGTTCTTGGGAGTCCCCTCCGGGGCCTGTGGGTGTAGAGAATGGAGGATGAGGTTAGGAAGCTGGAAAGTGTCAGCTTTCCACCTAGTCCTCATTTGTGTTCACACGGGCGGGCATTGGGCAGGACGCACAGACGAGTGACTGTCTCTTTCCCCAGCTACGAGACCACCTCGAGCGAGGAGACCAGCGGTGAGGACAGCTCCCCGGAGGACCTGTCAGACAGTGAGGCTGAGAAGAAGTGTGAGGGCGCGGAACACAGACGGGGCAAGGATGCCCACCCCGACGGCAGGGCCGGGCAGGGTGTCTCCGAGGGCATCTGCCGCGTAGGCCAGGAGAGCGGGCCTGGGGAAGAGCTCCCCCACCCCAAGGCTGAGAGGTGAGTCAGAGGGCACCCATCTGGGCGCTCAATCCTCAAGAAAGGACAAGGGCGGTTGTTCACTCTTTTGTCCAATTATTCATTTGTCCCCTCAGCAGTATATTCTTGAGTGTCTGTTCTCTGCCAGGTACTGAGCGCCGGTTGGACTGGACAGATGTGACTCCTGCCTTCACGGGCTGTGTTGTCACAGACCGTCGTGTCTACATATAAAGCTAACGTCGTCCTGACTCTGCAAACGTGAAGCACTTTACGTGTAGTATCTCATGTGACCCCTTGAACAATCCTGCAGGGTAGAAAGTATGACAATCCTCACTTTAAAGATGTGGAAACAGAGGCCTGGAGAAGTTAGGCGACCCAGCTGGCAGAGTGGGGTCCCGACCCCGGCTTTTCTGATCTTTCCCACACACCTCCTCTCTGCCTGTCCCGTTGGCCTTGCTGACACCACCTTGCCTTTTATCGTGGGGGGAGGTCGCGTGCCCCATGAAAGCGTCCACCCTCTTGGGTTTAAATCCTCCGGCTGCGCGTGTTACTGGAGACAAGGTGCTTAAGCCGTGGTCGCCTCACTGTCCTCATCTGTAGCATGTGGCTGATGGCAGCCTGTAGGGGTGTTCTGAGGACTGGATGAGAAAAGTAAGGAAAATGCCCAGCACCGTGCCTGCCACACAGTGGGCTCTCAATGCGTGGTAGAAGTCGGAATAATAAGTCCCATTGTCATCGTCGTCACCATCCCCAGCCTGGTTGCCAAAGGGGTGATGAGCAGTGAGTGTGGCTGATGGTGCAGCAGAGGGGCAGGGCTGCTCCAGGTGGCAGCCCCGTAAAGATGAGATGAGAGCAGAGCTCCCTGTGACCAGTGCTGTCAAGTCCCGCCCTGGCCTCCACTGCCCCGTCTGCCCTTACACTAACACGGGAAGGGCGTTCGCCATCGAGTGCGCCCGGCGTCATCGATTTTCCTTGTATTGACTCTATTAGCACTGTGGTGTCCTTCATGGAGGAATAACCTGAAGAAATTTGCTGGTATGCATTGGGTTCTTTGGATTTTTCAAGTTGCTCAAGCAGAAAATGTTTGATCCAAAGTCAGAAAGACCTTTCCCGGTGTCAGGAATTGCCGTTGGGCCCGTGCCCCTCACTTCGGTGGGCCACACTTGGTGATCTGCTCCTGACCCTTGAAAACAGCAGGGTGAAAAGGGCAATGGGCTTGACTCACACTTGAGGTGAGTTTGGAAGCCTCGTGGCTAGGAGGCTGTCTCCACCCGTATTTCTGAGGAATGCCCCTTGCCCGGGAAGTTGCCCAGTTTGGGTGTTTTTGCTGCTGAGAAGTGAAAGTCGAGGTAGGGCTAACCTTCTTTTTCATCAGCTTGGCGACTGATATAGACATATATTTGTTTTTCTTCAGATATAAACCCTCTGAAGAATTCCTCAACGCGTGCCGGGCATTGAGCCAACATCTGCCAGAAACTGGGACCACCACCGACCACCTCTTGGTACCCTGACTTTCGTTCTCGTGTAGAGATTTCTGTTCTGTTTGAGCTGTTAGTTCCCACTGGGCGGCTCTGGTCCCTTGCCACCGGGTCCACATGTGGCTGTGCACGCAGGAGTCCCTTTCCGCTGGGCGCTCTCCCATTTGTGCAGGGTCCGCTGCCTCAGGTGGAGGACCGTGCTGAGAAGGCGGGAGGGAAACGACTGCATGAGGGCAGACCTGTGCCGGGGTCTTTACTGACTGGCGTTAGGCATTGCACCCTGGATGTCTGTCATAAAGCTATTTGTGGCTTAGCTCAAAATTGCCTTGAGATCTGAGAGAGCTATGGGTAGAGCGGAAAAGAGCATCTGGAAGGGGAGCCGCGGGCTCTGTTCCCTGGATCACCACCTGCGAGATGCTGGGCAAAGTGCCTCAACTTTGGCTCAGTTTCCTCATTCATAAAATGAGGGTGGTGACCAGCATGTCTCCATTACCCCAAAGCCCTGGCATTTAATTCTGTAGTCCTCACTGGTTTTCTTGAAGTCTACCTGTAGGTCAAGAGACCACAAACAAGAAAATACACCTGTTTGCTCCTTAACAACTTCCTGCCCACGGAGATTAAACACAGAACGAGTGGGTTCTACTTGTAATCAAGAGATACTGGCACAGACACATTTTCCCGAGTTAGGAGAGCAGCTGCTAAGACCCAGCACGTAACAACTTGTAAGCATTTTTAAAGCCCATTTTGTTCTTCTTTGCAGAAGAGCCTTAGGAGTAAAAATAATGGATTCAGCCCAACCCATTTTTGTTATTTCACCTTAGCTGATTTGGCAAATGACTGTTCCCAGATTGATAAAGAGCCGATATGCAACGTGGATGTTGATCAAAACTCCTGTTACTTGTTCTTAAGTGAATTGCAGAATAACTTAATTCCTAGCTCTTCATTTAAAATCCATCACTGTTTCTTAACATTAGAGTCTTTCTCTAGATTCCCTGGATCAAGGAGATATTCTGATGTCTAAAAAGTGTTTCAGCCACAGAGGATTCCACTGTTTCTGCCTAGATGAGTGATCAGAGGCGCAGATCTGACACCACACCAAGCCAGGGTCACAGCCCCGCTTAGAGACAAAGCAGGCGTACAAGGGACCTCACTCCAGAGCCAAGGGAAGTTAGGCAGCCTGCCCCTTCTTCACCTCCACTTTGTAGATGAGACAAGTAAGGTTCAAAAAGGTTATACGGCTTCCAAGGTCACACAGCTGAGCCAGGACAAAACCCTGGCCACGGTGGTTCAGTGACTCCCAACCCAGGGCCTTTTTCACGATGAGTGTGACATCATTTCTGATAATCCCGTCCCCGTAGTTCCTCCTTCTCTTTGGATAAATGATCTAAACTTGCTCCATGTTAAACACTTAGGTCGTGTCACACACAGAGGGGATGTCGTACACTCTGGAACTCTCCTCACTCGTGGTTCCGAAGGAGCTGAATACTGCAGACACTGGGGTCCCGCCATGGGTTCTTAAACCATCTTCTCTGAAGGTCATAGCAAAGCTTAAAAGCCAAAAATAATTCAAGCACAGCTGTTTGGGTTTTATTTCAAGCATAAGTTGAGCGTGCTGTTTTTCTTAGCTTTCAGCATGCATTTTTCCCATTAGTAAAATGTTGTGGCTTTCCAGCTATGCCTATTCAAAACACACAGAAATCCTGGTAGAGTCTGGGGCGAGCTCAGTACAGGCTGGCTGTGTGCGTGTGAAAGACAGGGTCTTGGTCGTCCTGTGCGTGCAGGGATGTGATCCAAGCCTGCGGTGGACACAGTCACCACCCAGTGAAGTGCTTCGTTCCTGGTAGTTGTGCTGCTCCCCCAGTGCTCCTTTCTGCCTCAGTGGGGGCCAGTTGCACAGGTTCACAGTGTGTCGCTGCCTCCCCAACCCCACCAGCTCTGAGCCCTCCAGGAGTAAGTTGCATGGGAAGTTGGAGGAACAGAGGTGAAAGCACCCAAAGCTAGCTTTTCCCAGTGGAAACTAACGCCCCAGCTGGAGCGCCCAGGCCGGGTGACCTGCTGGACTTGGAATCTTTTCGTGTTTCAGAGGCAGAGCTTGAACACCATCAGTCAAGAGTGGTTCCGCGTCTCCAGCCGGAAGTCGTCTAGCCCTGCTGTGGTGGCCGCCTACCTTCGGGGAGTCCAGCCTCACTCCCAGCGCATCCTCAAGCTGCTTGTCAACCTGGCTGATGGCAACGGGAACACAGCCCTTCACTACAGCGTGTCCCACTCCAACTTCTCCATCGTGAAGCTGCTGCTGGAGACAGGTCAGAGACGGCTGCATCTGTGCAGCCTGGGTCCCTCCGGGAAGGCAGTTCTTGTACCCACTTCTTTCCAGCAAGGAGCTTCCTCGCTGTTCTGAGTTCCTCCTGTATCCTGTGAGCTGGGCGAGACCATTTTGCCTTTATGGTATCTTTTATTCTTCACAACATTCTCGTGATGTGGTTACTAATATTCTCATGTTGCAGACGAGGAAACTGAGGCTCAGAGAGTTATAAACTTGCTCAGGTCACAAGGCTGGTACATGGTAGAGTTGGACTTTATATACAGTCTGTCCAGCTCCAGAGCTAGACCAACTGCCCCTAGGAGAGGCCACATTTTACCATCTTCATAAGTACTTTTTAACAAGGCCAACGGCTCCATTTGATCAATTTGACTTGATCAATTCATTCATCCTTCATCAGATAGTTGTGGACTACACATGCGGTCCCTACTGGCCACCATCAGGGAGGCAAGGTGAGCCAGGTGGGAGCTCTCTGCTTCTCAGGAGCTTACAGCCTGATGATCAGGTGGAACAGGGGGGCAGCTCCCAAGAGAGAGGTACAGAACGTGATTCCAGGGCTCAGAAGAAGCGAGATGAGGTCCCGTTCTGGGAACAGGGAAGGTGGACTGAAGCTGGTAGGTTCCAGCAGAGAGAAATATCCCAGGAAGGAGAACACCGGAGAGGTAAGAAAGGGGAAAACCGGAGACCAGAAGGCTTCCAGCTGGACTGGGTGTGAATTCAGATTGGGGAGGTGGGGTGGACGCAGCGTGGGCCTTGAGTGCTGGGCTGGGTAGCGAGAGCCCGTTTGACAGCACCAGGAGTCAGTCTAGGGTGATGAGCGGCGAGCGCCGTAACCAGGCGAGCTCCCTACAGAGTGAATTTGCTGGTCAGGGTAAATTAGTGGAGGAAGCAGGGGCAAGAGGGGGCGGGCCAGACAGGAGGCCATTGCAGGGTCCACAGAGAGGCAGTGAGGGCTCACAACAGGGGAGGGGAGCAGGAATAGAGAAGCAAAAGGCCACTGGGGGGTAGTGATGGACTGGCTGAGGGGCGAGGGGAGCGGGAGCTCTCTGATGTGGCAGGCTTGGATGGCTGAGAAGGCGGTGCAAAAGGAGGAGAGGACACGTGTGGGGAAAGCAGAAAGGATAATTCAGTTTGATGCAGATTTTGAGTTTCCAGTGGGGCGTCCAGGTGGAAATGTCCGGAAGACGACTGAGAATTCCAGATCCAAAATTAATGGGCAATAGAGTTTTGGGTGAGGCCAGCTAGAGCACAGCCAATGGAGTCCTTTAGGAAAGGAATGTAGATGGAGAAGGAAAGAGGCTGCAGAGAGAAGCCCTGTGGGAGGCCTGCATTTAGAGAGAGAATGATAGAGGCCAGTGGAGGAGACGCAGACGGAGCTGTGTGAGAAGCAGGAGAAATAACAGGATAGTGGCCGATAGGGGCCAATGATGAAGAAGGCGTCCTGAAGAGAGAGTGTCGTCCACTGGGTCGAATACTGCATTGTCCCTGAGGGATGATGCCTGGCCGTGGCAGATTTGGGAAGGGGTCACTGGTGACTTTGGAAACAGCTCTTTCATGGGGATGTTGGGAGGAAACCAGGTTGCAGAGGTGAGAGGAGTGAAGTGCGTGGGTCGGGAAGGCAGTGATGTATGCTGCAGCTGAAGGAGGAGGAGAGGCTGCAGAGAGTTAGCATGTGTTTGCGGATAGAGGAAACCTGAGCACGTTTGTTGTCTGAGAAGAAGAATCCGAGGTGGGGTTGGGGGACAGAGAGAGAGACAGAGACCAACAGAGAGAGAGATTAAAGATACAAAGGAGAGAGAAGCTTGATGGAGCCAGGTCTTGGAGGAGCTGGGAAAACCTGGAATCCACAGCAGAGGCGGATGAAGTCAGCCTAGGCAAGCAGCTGGATAGCTGTCCCTCTGAGAGGGAAGCAAAAGGAAAATAAGGTGGTAAAGGTCCAGAGAGATGTGGGGGAGGGGAGAAGGGAAGTGAAGTCCCCTTGCTTCAGATGGCCTCGATCTTCTCAGGAAAGTGGAAGCGGGATCCGGGTTGTGGAGTCTGGAAAGGGGTGGTTAGTAGTCCAGCCAAGAACTCTGCGTGGTTTGCTGAGCGGCCCCATGGCCCGCTGAGACTAGACCGCAGGGCTTAGAGTGGACTTTCAGCAGAGTGGGTGACATCAAGCCACCTGGGAGTGACGGTGTGGACAGGTGGGTGACGGGGCTGGCTGAAGGTGTGCAGGTCCCTGTCGGACGTCATCTTGAGTTAGGGAGGCTGTGTGAGGGATACCAGGAGGCTACTACCAGATGCTCTCCACAAATTAGGCCCTCTGCTAAGCACCTGGCATATGAGATCTCATTTAATCCTTGTGACAATCCCATTAATAGGGATGATTATCCCTGTTCTGTGGATGATGAAAGCTCAGGAAAGTCAGCAGACTTGCCGGAGATCCCATCATGACTAAGCGTGCTGCTGGGGTTGAGGTTGACACCCGTTGAGTTGTTCTTCTCATTCCTGGCGTCCAGGAAGTGGAGCCCGTGCCAGATCTGTAGGCCTTATTAGGAGGCTGGACGGGGAGTTTAAATGGGCATCAGGAAATCTGAATTCTGGATCCAACAGCTTTCTCCCAACTTGGATCTCGTCTACCCGGCTTACGTTTCTCCCATAGCTTCCCGTTGCTCTTAGAATGGAAGCAGCCTCCTCAGCGTGGAGTCCCAGATGGCTGGCTGCCACCTGCCTTTGCTGTCTCTGCCAGCAGGCACCTCCTCCCCTCCACTCCAGCCACGTGGCCTCACACTCACCAAGCACGTTCCCTTCTTGGGACCTTTGCATTTTCTTTCTGTCTGGCCCTTTTCCCTGAAACTCTTCTCATGATGGCTCCTTATCATTTGAGTGACAGCTCAGATGCACCTCAGTGGGCTTCCTGATGAGTCCATCTAAAGTGGCCGCCATGTCTCCTCCCTCTAGGGAAACACCTTGCTTCTTTCTTTCGATGATCAGTGCTCGTCACTTCTACCCAAGAGAACTCAGCTCAGTCACAGGGACTCCTCTCGTCTTGTCCCTTTCAGTGTCCCCAGCACCCGCACCAGTTCCTGGCTCGTAGTAGGTGTTGAGAGAATATACCTGTTAGATGACTCCTGGGAGCTAGGTGAAGTTCCAGTAAATTTCCAGTTCTCCAAAGTTGCATCCAGCAGCCTTGTGGCTCTTCCCCTGAGAGGGTAGGTGATGGACGCGACGACAGCCCCCAGGCCTTTCTGCTTCTCACACCATCAAGCGAAGACGAAGATATGGTTCTAACCTTGAGGCAATTTTATTGGGTTTCAGCTCTTCATGGATTCACGGGTACCGTAAGAGTGGTAGCTCCACTGAGGAAGGCACATACCTGAGTGGAACATGCCTCGTGTTCTGTTTACCGTGTTCACTGTCAGAGGCTTTCATTACAGCACATGAGTAGCAACATCTACTGCTCTCTGAGTGCCTTTCCCCACCAGTCACAGTGCCAGGTGTGACACACATGTGCACGACCATGTACGGTCCTTGCAGGGATTGTGAAGCAGATATGAACTGCATTTTCCAAGTGAGAAAACTGCGGCTCAGAGAGGTCAGGTAATGTGGTTGGAGTCACAGAGCCAGTCAGGAGCTAAGCCAGAATTCCAACCGTGATCTCTCACCCTCCCAACCTGGGCTTTTTCTACTACGGCAAACTAGGTTTCAGGGACAGTGTGAGACCTCAGGAGCACCTCGTGTGTGCACCAAGAATCCAGAGATGGGTCACGTGGAGCTGTCGTCTTAAGTAGCCACAGACGTGCAGCCTGTTAGCAGTTCTCCAGGTGGGCCAGGCCAGGCCAGAGAATGGACTACTTAAGATTCGGCTGTTATAAATTTTCGCCGATGTTGACTGAGAATCCATTCTGTACTCATCAACCCTAAAGTTGCTTGGAAGCTTTTCCCTTTAACATACCGAAATAGCTGAACAGCCAGGGAGCATAAGGTCTGAAAGGGGGTAGCAAGAACAGACTGAGAGTGCCATCCCTTCCGCTCCCTGTAGAGGGCTGAGGAGGGGACAGAGGGTCACGCTCCCGGACCTGGGCTCCCTTCCCACGCAGTCGTGAAGCATCAGGAAAGTGCATTACAAACTGCAAAAGGCTGCACAGAAGTGGCCTGTCATGGTGGAGCGCAGAGCTCAGTCCTTTGTGAGCCGTCCTTCGTTTCGCCAGGTGGCCACCACGGAGGAGAAAGCTGACTGAGTCGGAGTGTGCTCAGCGAGAGCTTTCCCCTCCCCCCAGGCTCCCTGGTGGCTGCCCAGGAGCTTCTGCTGTGAGAGCCCTGGGTCCTCAGCCCCTTTTCCGAGCCGCTGGGGAGGGGCTGGGCCTCGCTCTGCTGACCTACAAGTCATGTTCACACCTCTCAAAAGCAAGCAAAACCATCAGGGGGTTAAAACAGAAAAGTCATTAACAGGCAGTGCGGACCTTCCCGTCTTTACCAGGATGGAGCTGTGAGGCCGTGCTTGCAGTGTGATTCTGCCTTCCTGGCCCAGCTGGTCGTGACAGTGGTCAGGGGGCCTCAGAGAGGAAAGTGCTGATCAACGAGCTGAGCGGGGTTTCTCTGTATCCACTGGCATCCGGGTATCACTGTGGCACATTGCTGAAGAATCGCTGGAGTGAGCTGGAGGGAATGTCAACCAGTGTTGGTTTTTCCCTTGCACGGAACTTGGAAGTAGCCCTGACGGACATTTTTTCATAAACCAGATTTGTTGCAATGAATACCTAAGTCTTCAGGAGCAAGTAGCAAGGATAGAAAGATAAGAATACCGTTCTGGACAGTAACAGGAACAACAGTTGACACTTTCTGAGTGTTTGCTTTGTGTTAGGCGCTGTTCTAAGTGCTTTTGAGATATGAACTCATTAAAATTCTGTTATTATCCCCATTTCACAGAGGAAATGTTAAGAAAGGCCAAGCGACTTCATCTACTGAGGTGGTTTCACTGTTGCCCAAATAGGCTCTTCGGATAAGCAGTAGTACAGGGAAGATTTGCTTTTCCACACGTACCGCCCCTGAGAGCGGGATGTTTCTGCAGCAGATAATGGGCTGCTAACCTCCCTGCGCCTCCTTTGGTGGGGAGGCTGGGAATGCACATTGCCAGGGTTACAAAGCAGAAATTTCCTTGAGTTCTCTTTTAGTACTTCATCTTAAAAATATGCCAGTTTTTCCTTCTGTTGTGAGATGTATATTCTTAATGGCTTTAAAATAAAGGTTGATGGAATTTTTTTCCCCTCTGTTTTTCAAATGAGATAGTTACTCCTGGAATATTCCCCAGGTTTACCCTGTGGCGTTTTTCATGCCCCCTGGTACATTGCACAACACATCCCTAGGCCTTCGGAAGGACCTGCAAACACAGCCATCTGCTTAGGAGGTACAGCCAGACACAGAGAGAGTGAGACCTGAAGTCGCATCTCTGGGCGATGTGGCCAGGAGAGTGGTGCGTCTATGGCCTCATCTCACCTTCGCTCGGGCAGCTCATGCAGCTTCCCTGACCTTCAGTGTCCGCATCTGTAAAATGGGCACACTGTCTTGTGCTCTGCTTTAGGAGAGAAAGCCGTGGTCTTTGGCCCCCTCGGCCATCTCTGACTCTGCTGTGGACCTTTCCTGCTAGGTATCCTCAGAAAGCTTGTAAAGAAAAGTGGCCACTTTGAAAGGCTACTAAAAATGTCAAAACATTGATTCCACCCCTAGGAAGGGATTGCTGTATTCCGTGGCCTTTTAACCAACCAGCAGGCAGCATCCTGTTGAACAGGCTAAAGCAGACTGCCCCTCTGGCCCCTCGGGAGCTGTTCCAGTGCGCGTTGCTTCTCTTGCAGGTGTCTGCAATGTGGACACTCAGAATAAGGCTGGCTACACCGCCGTGATGATCACTCCCTTGGCGTCCGCAGAGACGGATGAAGACATGGCTGTCGTCTGGAAGCTCTTAAGGGAAGGAAATGTGAACATCCAAGCTACTCAGGTAGGAGATGTGAACACGATCTCCTCTTTCATAACTGTGGACACTTGCCAGTTTTATTCTGCCAGTGGGGTGAGAAATTCCATGCAGATCCATTTAGGGTTTTTAGCCCAAGAAGTCTGGGCTCTCCAAATGGCATCTGTCCAAAGCCTGACCATTTGGTTTCCTCAGAGGCTCCCGAGATCCAGAGACAGACCAGGACAGAGGTCAGTGAGCTTGTAATCCAGTCTGCAAGTGGGCAAACTCCAGCTGGACTCGACCTCTCAAACCAAGTGTTCCCACAGGTAGCGCCTTGAGAAGGCATGAGCTAGCCGGCTGCTCCAGGAAGCCGCTGCAGGTGATCCACCGTGATCATGACTTACAGCGCAGTTCAGAGACTGGGAGTCTCTGTTCCGCCTCTGGGCCCCTCTCCTTGAGAACACAGAGTAGGGTACGTCTTTACTCAGCACGGCTTTCAGTAAGACAAGGCTCCATATAGAACAACGGGAACTCCTCAAAAGGCCGCTTACCCGTCTTTGACCAATACAAGAACAGGTAGAGTGCATTCAACTCTCTGTTTCCCCCGAGAGTGTTCACAGGTGTAGCCTAACTACCTAAAACTGAGAAGGATCTTAGCTCTCACTCTACCTTAAAGCTGCAGGTTAGCCTGGTACGTCATGGATACTGGCAGAAGACACGAGACTCCTGTGCCAGAGACAAGGGACTGTGTGTTACTCAGAGTAGGAGCAGTAGCCACAACATCAACATTTACACCACTTCCCTGAGCCCCAATTCCCAATTCCCACAGGGCGATGTGGGGAGGGCCAGATCCCTGTGCACAGAGTGGGTTGTGCTGCTGGAGAGGAGCCCTGAGCTTAGGAACCTGAATCTTCTATACCGGACAGTAAGCATGCCTGCCCTCTGCCCTGGAGGAGACAGCATGTCTACCTTCCAAGGCCATTGACTGAACAAACACCCTTAAAATGATAGTCTAGAACAAAAGGGCAGATAGAAAGTCTAGAGACCCGTGGAAAATTGTCTCCCAACAATATTTTAACTCCACTCTTCCCCACCCCTCCCCCAAAGTTATTGCAGACAGTAGCCTGACCTGATGGCAAAGTCACTTTGCACCCTTCATCTAGTAGCAATCCTACTGATGGTAAGAAACAGATGTCCGCAGGTCACATTCTGGTTTTCACAGTATTTTCACCCACCTGCAACTCCTACCCCATAGGACTCAGTAAAGCTGTTTTCATTTTAAATAATGTGTTTCCCAAACACATTAATTTTATTTTCTAAATTGGCCCTCGTGCAAGAGGATGCTCTCCAGTGACCAAAATCAACCCCCTTGTTTTATAGAGGAGAAACTGATGCTCCTTCCAGGTGGCCAGAGGAGGGGCGGGAATTCACAGCTGCGGCTCCTCCCATCAGCCCCGCCTAGAGCCTTACCTCTGAGGCGAGGGGCAGGTACCAGGTCAAATGGGAGTGAGCTGGGAGGCTGGGAGTCTCCTGGCTAAGCTGCTTATCTCCCCTCATATCTCCAGGGTCAGCGCAGCGGCTGACATAGCCATGCTCTGTAAATTGCTGTTGAATTAAACTGTGTTGAACTGGACCAGGAGGGAGCGGAGGAAGGAAGGATCCCCGGTCAGGCAGCTGGGCAGACGTGAAGACGGTCTGCATATGCTGTCTGGCTTTAACTCGGAAGGAGGGGTCTGGATGGCACCCTCGGGGTCTGGTTGGTCCAGTAAACCAACCGTCACCTCAGGCTGAGTATGAACAAACCAGAAGCAAACAGCCTTCTCTGGAAAGATCTGTCTGGGTTCCAGGGCACCTGGTAAGACAGTCCCACATCCTGAGCGTTTGCCATACGTTGTCCCCAACGCTCAGAATGACAGCAGTAGCTCCTACGTACAGAGCGTTTGTTGAGCCCGCGGGTCTCATGACAACCCCGTGAAGGGCCCACCTTGTTAAGCATTCCCATTTTACCAGATCAGGAAAAGTCTTCGAGAGCTTAACTTGTCCAGATTCACAGGTCAGAAATGGCAGAGCCAGGATTTCTGTGATTGCCCAGCATCCTGGGCGGGAAAGCAGAATCCATCAGAGACTGCAGACTGGAGCGTAATCAGTGAACACATCAGCACACACGTCCTGTGCACATTTCACGTGCGAGACGCTGCGCTCAGAGCCATGGGGGGTCTGAAAGGAGAGGAAGCGTGGTCCTTGCCTCGTTCTCGCCACCTTACCAAGCCTGATGTCCAGTCAGAGAGGCAAGCCTGACCTGCCTGGAACCCAGGACAACCACAAGGGCAAAGTATAATCAGTCCTGTGAGAGGACTGTGTATCTACAGGAAAGTCTGTGAGGAATGATGGTCCACTTGCAATCAGAAAAAGTACTACTGTACATTAGTGCATTCACATCTTTATCTCATTTGATTCCCAAAGAGCCTTGTGAGGTGTACCGGACAGACCATCATTATGTTAATTTTTAAGATAAGAAAAACCAAGGTTCAGGGAAGACAGCTGCCGTGGCCAGCGTCCCACACTAGGAGACAGCAGAACCAGAGCTTGTCCTCACGCACCTTCTGGTGCTAATCCATTGCCACGTCCACTGATGGTTACAGGGACGTAAAAATTATTGTCAGTGGCTGTGGATTAGAAATGACCACAGGACCATGCGAACAGAGACCGTGTTGAGACAAGAGGGTTCCGGGTCTCATTAAACGGAAAATACCAGAGGCATTCAGAGCAGACCAAGGCTTTCCGGAGGAAGTTGGGCTGGGGCAGGAGTAGGAAGTCGTGGTACTGAAGCATTCGACCCTTCGTTTATCCCCTTGTTCGACATTTGTCAGCACGTACTTGGTGCTAGGCACTGGGGTGACAGACATAAAGAGGACTGGGTCCCTGGGAAGGAGCGAGGTTGACAGGGTGCAGTACTAAGAGCTGAGTGCTGTGCTGTGAGCACCGAGACTGGGGCGTTAAGAGGCGGGCTTTAGAGAAGGTGCAGCGCTGGACTAGTGTCTGGGAAGAGGAGGAGAAGTTTGCCAGGCGGAGGAGAATGTGTCCCATACAAGGGCAGAAGGAGAGTCAGGCCCAGGGTCATTCTCTGGAGAGGTCTTCCCAGAGCACACCCAGGCTGGAGGGGGTCCCTCCCGGTCAGCCCCCGCCTCACCACACCCCTGTGCTCTGTGTGCAGGGGGGCCAGACCGCGCTGATGCTGGGAGTCTGCCACGACCGGGGGGACATGGTCCAAGCGCTCCTGAGCTGCAGGGCAGACGTCAACCTGCAGGACCACAACGGATCATCGGCCCTCATGCTGGCCTGTCACCATGGCAACGCGGACATGGTGCGGCTGCTGCTGGCCCACCCGGCCTGCGACAGCAGCCTGACTGACAAGGTGAGACTCACAGGCAATTAACAAGTAGGTGTTTCACTTCTCTTCCTAAAAAGTGCCCTGCCAGCCAGCAGAATTCCAGGAACCATCTGGCAGCAGCCACAGAGTCAGCTTCCTAAGGCTGTTGTGGGATTTAAATGAGGTGATCTGGGTAAATGCTGGGAAACCCCAAACCCTAGCCTTTCACGGCATCCTCAGGGGATGTGCCCAGGCCTGGCCTTGGCCCTGAGCTTCCTTCAGTCACGGCAATAACAGCACGTGGCTTTGAGGTGGTGGCTTGGACGGGGACCCCCGCTGTCTGTGGGCACTCTCGAAAGGCTGGGTGAAGGAGCCAAGTGTCCACGCCCTGGCGGTGACTCACTTACAGGGTGGCCCCTCCATCAAGCCGGCTGCTCGGAGTTGTGTTGTAGACACACGCTTCTCACGTAAACTGCGTTGTGAGGCGACGGCGGTGATGATGGCGACGGCTAACGTGCAACAGGAGCTCATTGCCAGGTGCTGTTCTGAACGTTCCCCTTGACTGTGCCATTGAAATCCCACACCAGCCTTGAGAGGTGACCTCTGCGGGAACGAGGGGACAGAGCTGTGGCTCGTGGTCGGGTGGCAGACCCAAGATGGCACAGCGGGTGGACGCAGCCCATCACACTCTGAAGCCCACACACAACTCTGCACCATCGTCCCTGTTGTCACCCTGTGGGGTCCACGCCTCTGGTTCCTGCTGAATCCCCAGCACCAAGGAGAGTGTCTGCCACATGTCAGGTGCATGAATCGACATTGAATGAATGACCGCTGGAGCCTCAGAGGTGAACTGTGGGGCGTGACCCTTTGGTCATCACTGTAGGCTGTATTTCTGGAGTCCTCACGGGATCTTGCCTCCCTAATCCTCTCAATCACACCGGGAGGTGGGGACTTCGGGCCCCGTTTTACCACCAAGGAAACAGGCCTGGAGAGTTTATGAGGCTGTCACAGGTCCAGGCTGCTGATCACCGGGGCAGGGACTCAGGCCCAGGCTTGACTCCAGTGTCCTTAGTGTCAGCACTAGAACAAAACGCTTTCAACAGACTCCTCCGTACTTAACATCCACAGTTCAGGGGAACAAGGGCCTGGGGAGGGGAGAGCATCCCCTCCCTCCCACTGGCAGCCCTCGTACTAGACCACATCTGAACTGCCCGAGAATATTCCATCAGGACTCAAGCTGCTGGTCCCTCACCCACCCCCAGGAGCAGCCACCCCAGTCCAGTGTCTTGGCCAGTGAGCCCAGCTCCACCCAAAGCCATTTCTGAGATAACGAGAGAGAGCACAGACCCTCCTGGAATGCGCGTGGGAACGCGGTGGGCTGCTGGAAACAGGAGCCTCCTGTATCGGCATCACTCAGTCAGACAAAGGATCTGCGTTCTTGAGCTCCGCAGGGTCGCCTGGGGCAGAAGGAGGCGGCCCTCAATCTGGAGTGGGCCAGGGCCCCCTTAGTGGCCACGGAGGCCTGAGAGGCGGGCCCGTGGACAGGGCTCCCTGGTTAGCTGGCGGATGGGCAGTGAGTCTGGACGCCTCTGCGGGTCGGTCACAGACACAGCTCAGGGGCTGTATTGGGAGGCGAGGAAGGGCCGTGGTAGGAGGGCTCACCATGCCTCAGACAAGTGGAGCGATCGTGAGAAGCAGGGACTTACACACTCGCAAGTGTGAAAGTGCGTTCAGTGCCTTCGGGCGGGTCACCTGGCCACTCTGAGCCTCTGGTGCTCGTCGGTAAGTGGGGTCAGCAACAGGCCATCCCTGGGAACGGGAATGTTGGTGAGGCCCGTGCTTGACACCGAGAGGCACTCACTCGCCGGCAACTGTCCCTGTTATGGAGGGGCCGACAGTGGTGGCTGACGCGAAGCAGCGGCCACAGGACTGAGTGGGGCCTGGGCGTTTGTCCGCAGTGCCTGGAGGAAGCAGGGAGGATGAAGGGTCTGGGGTTAGGGAGCCAGTTAGAGGAGCCTGGCCCCCAAAGGGAGAAGCGACCCTCATCCGGGTGATTTTGCCCCCCGGGGGAGACTCGGCAATGTCTGGGGACGTTTTTTTTTGTCACAAGTGTGGGAGGGGTGCCCCCGGCCCCCAGTGGGTAGAGGTGGGATGCTGCTAAGCATCCTGCAGTGCACGGGAACACAGAGAATTACAGATGATCCCACCAGCACGTCAGGAGTGCCGCGGATGAGGAGGCCGGTGTAGGCAAGTGCCGAAGTCCAGGTGGTACCAGGCGGCCGCCTCGGTCAAGTGCTGGGTCAGGGAGAGCCGGACGAGGGTCTGGGACCAGGCCGGCTGCAGGTCCGGGCTCGCAGCCTCGGGGAGGAGGGGACTGACCGCCCAACAGGAGATGGTGGCAGAAGCTTGCCATTGTGGAAGGTGGACAAGTCAGGGCAGCCAGCAGGCTCAGGGTACCCAGGTGGTGGGGCAGCAGGCCCACAGGGTCTGGACCCCACTCATGATCCGGGCACCTGCTGCCTGCTTGGTCAGGGTTGACACAGGAGTCACACCCCAGTTGCCCAAAGGGGACCTGGGGAGAAGTTCCCATGGGAGGTGGAACCGTTGACTAGCCAAGGAGCCTGGAGCCCTGGGCTTGCGTCTGCGGGGGGAGTTGTCCTCGTCAGGGCCGCCGCATCATGTCAGTGTTCATTTTCCCACGGAGGCTTCAATGTGGCCTAGATTGTTCGATCATCCCATGGAAAACTGAGAGAATTCAGGACCTGAAGTTGGTTCCTCTCATCCTACCAGCATTTGATGGTTGATGTAAATGCAGAGCCCCCAGAACAGCTGGCAAGGCATGGCCCCTGGGTTAGAAGGTCATTCAAGAAATTGGTCACCTGGCCTCCTGGGGCTGCCAGGGTGATAGGACACGAGGTGGTGAGGACTGAGCCAGGCCCAGGCTCACCCTTGAAGGCTTTTTGGCAGCCGCCCAATTGAGAGCTTCCTGAAGGCAGAGACCACGCCTCCTCATCTTTGTGCCAACATGGTGGGTTCTTGGTGAGCTCTGCTGCTGTCGAAAGATAACCCCCCACCTCCTACACATGCACGCATGCACACACACACACACACAGGTCTGCTGGCTGCCGGGGCCCCTTGCACCTCTCGGACCTGCAGTCTTGCAGAGCAGGGCTCGCCATGCCTGGTCACACTGGCGCTGCACACCATAGGCTTGTTCCCATGGGAGGGACACAGGCTCTCAGGTGGTCTCTCTGGCCACACTTTCTGAGCTGAAGGTGGTCCCTTACTCTCCAAGTCCGCAGCTGGGGAACCCGCAGACGCAGGCTGTCATCTCCACGCGGGCTGTGCTCAAAGGTGCGCGTGCCCCTGGGCCTGGCCCCGTGCTCTCCTGTCGTAATGGTAATTGCACTGCCTGCGTGTTTATGTGGAGCCTTGGGGTTGACAGAGTCCAGGGCTGGAGGCCAGAGTGCAGGGGGACGGGCCTAAACAGACCAGGCCCCTCTCTCGTGGGCCTTTTACAAGACTCCTCCGCTGCAAGTCTGGGCTTTGTTCCAAACGTGTCCAATCTAAGAAAATACTCATGAAGACTTTTGCTGGGCTGGTTCTCCATCAGCTTGAAGGGGATAACTCTGATATCATCCAGCTTCCCCTTCCCCACAGAGCTGATCGAGGGCCGACCAGAGGCAGGCGCTGGGCCAGGTGCTGGGCCAGCAGGAAGAGGCCGCAGCCAGTGCCCGACCTCGTGGAGACAAGACAGCTGTATCAGATAACCCACGACAGCAGCTCATAGAGGGGGTGAAAGGAAGGCATGGGGGGCACGGGGCCTTTTCAGAGAAAGAAGCTTGTATGCTTTGTGAAGCCCGTGTGCCATCCTTCGGGGTCCTGCTGAAACACCCCTTCCTTCCTCTGCTCCGTTCCCCCTACACACATGTGCACTCACACACACAGTGGACAAACTCTGTTCCTCTTCTGGAGTGCTTGGCCTTTTGCCTGCATTATAGTTACTGACACGTGTGTGGAGCCCACGGCAGCTGGACTCCTCCTGGTGCACAGAGAAGAGGCTGAAGCGTTTTGAGCTGAGTGTGAACCCTTCCCACCTGCTTCTGTGGACGTTTCATGTTTTAGGAAGCAGGCCTGCTCTTATGCAGTAAGAACAACCTGGTGGGTCTTGGGTGCCCCCCACATACCAAACCCACTAATGTTTATGCAGCAAAATGCAAGAATGTTCACAGTAGGCTGAATAAGGGTCATAGACAGCATCAGGTCGGGTTTCACCTCCAAAGGAGTTTCCAAAAAATTGGTTTGTGGAGCTGTTTAGATTTCAGAATTCTGGCTGTGGGATTGACCCCACTCCTAAGAGACTGGCTGCCCTCGCAGAGCCCACCATGCACTCATCCTGTCGGCCGTCCCCTCCTCTCTCTGGAGAGAGTGGCCGGCGTTGCCGAGAGCCCCTTGGACGGTGGCTGCTTTAGGCAGTGGGACCAGCAGCTTCCTGCATGGTGGCGGCCGTGTAAAAAGCACGCTGGTGTCCTGCGCCACGAGGTCAAAATGTGCATGGTCTCATAGTGGTTAAGTTTACATGCTCCACTTCGGTGGCCCAGGGTTCACGGGTTCGGATCCCAGGTGCGGACCTGCACACCGCTCATCAAGCCATGCTGTGGTGGCATCCCACGTACAAAGTAGAGGAAGACTGGCAAGAAATGTTAGCTCAGGGCCAATCCTTCTCACACACACACAAAAAAAGTGCATGTCCTTCCATGCTGTGAGCCCACTTCTACAAGTTGGTCCTCAGGAAGAAATTAGAGATGAGAAAATGCTTTCTGTGCTAAGTTTATGATGGTGAAGACTTGGAAACAACATAAGTCTGCAATAGAAGGGAAATAATTTAGTAAATTATGGAATATTATGTGGCCACTAAGAAAAATTATATCATGGCTGTGTAAGAACAGGGGGGAGAAAGGATGACTGAGTAAGAACAGAGAAAAATCTTACAGCATACCATAAGTTAAAAATGAAAGCAGGGGCCGGCCCTGTGGTGCAGCGGTGAAGTTCACATGTTCTGCTCCAGCGGCCCAGGGTGTGCTGGTTTGGATCCTGAGCACAGACATACACACTGCTCATCAAGCCATGCTGTGGCAGGCATCCCACGTATAAAGTAGAGGAAGATGGGCACGGATGTTAGCTCAGGGCCAGTCTTCCTCAGCAAAAAGAGGAGGATTGGCAGTGGATGTTAGCTCAGGGCCAATCTTCCTCCAAAAAAAAAAGCAGATTCAAAATTGGTACACACTATCATTCCTGTTTAAAACCCAACAATGAATGTGCACAGGAGAAAAGACTGGAGGGAAACATATGAAAATGCGAACTTTCATTTAGGTCCATGTAATGGAATAATGGAAGAGTTCTTTTTTCTCTTTTTCCCAATTTTTAAAAAAATGTATTAAAAGCCAAGCAACACGTCTTTATTTCCATTGCACGGATTCCCAGGGGTGAATGCCATTTCCTGGAACGAGGCCCATTGCTCACGGGCCTCATGGCCTAGGAGCCTCCTCGACTCCGTGGGTCTGGGGACACGTGGAGTAGAGCCACGCCCCCTGCACGTCCCCTGCTCCCAACTCTCCCTTCCTCTCTAGGGCAGGGATGAAATTTGTTTCTGCTTTTCTTTCTCCTCTGCAGGCTGGCCGGACGGCTTTGTCCATCGTCCTGAAGTCACCCACCCATGTGGAAATTGCAGGTCTTCTGCGTGCCCACGCGGAGCGGGGCAGGTCCCTGGGGCCATAGGGGCTGCGGAAAAGCTGGCCAGGGGAACAAAGGGCCTCCTTTCTGGATCCTCCCTCGCCCCGGAGAGGGCATGGGTAGGGGTCGTAGCCCGAGGGCCACCCCTCAAGAGAAGAAATTATGTCAAATATGCACATACATTCCCCTCATATAATTCTGCTCATTAGGATGCTTTGTAGTTTTGCCTTAGGCCAAGCCCCCCACCATGCGGCTGCAGGCAGGCTGCAGGTGCAGGGGGCACTGGTATCTGAGCGGCCCAGACATCTCTAGCCTTGAGTTCCTTGTGCCTCTACCCTGTGTAGCGCCGTGTAACACGCAGCCGGGCAGGAGCACATTAGCAAAGCAATACTTTTGACATGGAATTTTAAAGTCCACCGTCTTTTTGTTTTTTGATCAGCTGTATATGGGCATGTCCTGCTGCATATGCATGTGTAGAGAGGAGGGGTCCTGCAGCCACCCTGGCCGTCCTCCTCTAGAGGACCCAGGGAGAATCGCCACGTGGACGGGTGAAATGCAACAAGCCCCCTTTGGGGCCCTTGTTTGGTTGGGGTTGACAGAAATCTTAAATTCAGACGAGGTAGGAAGAAGCACATTGGTGTCAGAGCCAGACATACAGTCTTGACAATGTCTGAGTCATCGAGTGGGTCCAATTCGCTCTAGGGAAATTGGAATTAACCAAGAAATCCAATCCAGTGAAGCACACACTCGTATTTAGGCAGAGTCCAGTTACGTCTGCTGTCCTGAATCTGTGAAAGAAACAAATGGATCAGAGTGAGCATCCTCCGGGCCGGTTATGGTCATCCAGAAGCCACAGCTGTACACATGACCTCGTGGTAATGCCCCTCCTTGCCCTCATAGCCCTTAGAAGTGAGCTATGAGCCCTCCTCCCCAGGCTCTGAGGTTTCCAAGACTCCAATTGCAGGACCTGCTGGCCTGGGCTGCAGCACAAGTGTGGGACCCCGGCAGGGCCCGCCCTGGGCTGACATCTCTCTCCACGGGACAGTTCTTTCTTAAACTTTCATCATCCCAGGGGGCCACATGTGCACAGCTCATGTTCAGTAACTCACACAAGGTTATCTATGAATTCGTTCTTTCCTGAGTCTCTTATGCAAAAAATGTCCCTTATCAAAAAAGGAAAGACGTCAAAGTTGGGTGCATCCGTATCACCTTACAAACTCCGAAGCTTGAGTTCTCATTCTGACTCAGCTGCCGATTTGCTTGGTGCCTCTTGGGTGAGTTACGGAGCCTTCTTGGGCCCCAGTTCTATCTTCTCTAAAAGTGGGAATCACCCTACAACCGTCTGCCTGGGGGTGTTGTGCAGGAAACCGCTGATGGAGGTTTTGGAATCCAGTGCACAAAGACGGTACGGAAATAGTGGGAACGTCCGTGTCCGTCGTGGTTCACAAGAGGCTCAAAGCCCCAGAGCAGGATGGTGTGACTCAGGGGTGGAGAGAGTGGAGCCAATAATGAGCTAAAAATGCTTTAAATGGGTTTATTTTGACCTCAAAGCACATTTTAAAAGCAAAAACCTAGCCCAGTGCTCCTCCAACTTTGATGTGCGTACAGATCACCTGGAAGGCTGGCTAGGTGGCAGCAGGTCTGGAGGGTCTGAGAGTCTGCATGTCCAGCCAGTTCCGGGGGTGCTGATGCAGCTGGGCCGCCCCACACCCAGCGTAGCAAGGCCCTGGCCTGTCCTGACTGTGTATTAAAATGCTGCCTCTCAATTTTTTATCTCAAAGTTTCTTTGCTTTTCTCTGCCCGTGGTTCTCGGGCAGTTGCGTGGGGTCCTGCTGTCGTGTGTCTGCAGACGGCAGAGGGGCGTCCGTGTCCTATGTTGCCAGCTTGGGGTCTCTTTCTGCATCTCACTTGGGGGGGGAGGCAACTTTCATCTGGGCACTTTTTTTAAAACAAATCTCTCATTTGAGTCCAGCTGTTAAAATCTGCATATTTACTAGAGAAGGCAAACTGGTTTTCCTAGAGATCAAAGCCACGGAGTCATTATCAATAAGACTTTGTCCATCTTTTCTGAGATTTTTAATGTTTCTTTTAATCTTGAGTTTGGAATGTGAACACATGATCCCTCGGGGGTAACTGTCCCATTCGGATCCAGGAACACGGTAAGATGAGCGGCCTCCCTCCCTGTCATTCTCCTCTAGAATCCAGTCAACAAACAGCCATCAAAACTGACCCACACTGGCCTTAGAAGGCACCTTTGGCCCCCCTCTGCAAAAACAGTATCTGAGTTACCATGATCCCAAACCTGGGCTTTCCAAGACCCTAAGCCAATTCTGCTGACTAACACATGTGTCAAGCGCCTGACAACACAGCCTCCAAGCAACGTGTCAGGCTCACCAGGGACAAGGATTGAGTTCAGGCCTGGGGAGAGACCCACAGATAGGTCCGCCCCTCACTGCCCTCATGGAGTGAACACGCCGCTGTGGAGGACAGGACCCATATGCTGACAGTGAGGAATGAGGCCAGGTGACAGTTCACTCCACAGGCGTTTCTGGAGTGCCCACTGTGTGCAGGCGCTGGGCTGGCATTAGAGACGTCAAGTGACATGGTTCAGACTGCCACCTCACCATCTCTTGGGGAAAATAGCATGGTGAGAAAGAGGCCCAGAATACTGCCGAGGCACCCAAAAGGGCCCCAGAGCTGGTCTCAGGAAGCCGAGGGAAGCTTCCTGGAGGAAGAGGTACCTGAACTGCAAACTGAAAGATTAGTGGATTAGGCAGAATCAGAAGAGGAGTGGGAGGTGAGCGCGTGCCAGGCAGCGGGACCAGCACTGCGAGGCTGGAACGTGGGGACCCTCCTGCAGTTCAGTGGGACTGCCGCATACCGTTTGAGACGCTGCGACCAGAGGGCGGACTTGGAGGAGAGGAGGCTGAAAAGCCGTGGGGACCGGATCGCAAGGTGCCTGCAGCCGGCGTGAGGCTTTGTTCTAAAGGCAGTGGAGGCCATTGAAGACCAGATTTATGACTGAGAAACTCATCCGTCTAACCCTCACTTAACCCAGACCTCTCAGCTACCCGCCTCCACCAAGTACCGCGTGTGGGGCTGGGGCCGCGCTGGTGGGCGGGGCGGACGCAGAGCTTGGGCTGAGCAGGGAAGGAAGATGCACAAGGCACTTTGGCTCGGTATAAGGTTTGTGGTAACTGTGGAAGACGAGGTGCCCTGGGGCTGCTCAGGGGAGCCTGGCCTGTCTGAGGGTGCGAGGATCCCAAGGGCTTCCTGGCGGATAGTCAGGCTGTCTGAAGGAAGAGCAGGCCTTAGCCAGGCAAAGAGCCGAGGAGGAAGCATGCAGAAAGCCTCAAGATGAAAGGGACCACTGACGAGGGGCGTCGGAAGAACCAGACACCAACCACTGCCTCGAGCTGAGACCCGAGAGAAAGGGTAGGGCAGGGACCAGCGCTCACACCTGCCCCTAGAAAGAGCGCTCCCGTGCGCCGGGCACGAGTGACACTCATTCCACAGACACCGGGGGACCGTCTCTTCTGGTCCTGCGCTCCGGGTTCGTGGGTCGGTGGAGGAGAGACGTAGGCTGACAGTAGGGTGTGTGGTGCAGGTCCGAATGGTGTATGGAGACTGGCTCGGCCACAGGGCATCAGGGATCCTCACAGAGCGGTGGCTTTTGAGTCAAGACGTAAGGATGCGTAGGAGTCCGCCGGGTGCTCTAGGTAGAAGGGTGGGTGTGGGGACATGGAAGTGACAGAGCGTGCCCGCTGAGCAACAGAGAGAAGCTCCGAGGGACTTCAGGTTCTGTGAGGGAAGAGCTGGGGAGGAGACCTGGGGGATGTCGGTAGACACGTCTTGTTTGTGTGTTCAGAGAAAGCATTTGGACTTCGGCGTGGAACTGGAGGGGGAACCACAGACCCCTTTGAGAATCTGAAGCCTGCTTCAGAAAAATGCACACGTGCAAAGTTTGCATGTAATTTCAGGGATTCAGAAATCTGTGGTTAAAACCTCACTGCTCTTGGCCGCGGGAGCCGTTGAAGAATGTCTAAACAGTGGAGCCACATGATCAGATTTGCACCTCAGAATGATCACAGAGGGAGGTGGAGAGAGAGGGGCTGAAGGCAAGCGACCAGCTAGGAGGTTCTCAGGGGACCCTGGGGGTGGAGCTGTAGGGCCCCGTCCACGGGGGCATCAGTGGGATGAGGAATAGAGCCCCACGAGAAGGCATCAGGAGTGGGGATGAGCCAGGAGGTGACGACAACAGGATGGTGGGGAGGGGGCAAAGATGAGTGATGGGAAAATGGTGGAGGCACTGTCCCCAGTATTTATTCTTCCTTTCCTCCTTAGAAACAGACTCCCCAACTTTCAGCTGGGCACACGGCCACCCAGACTAGTGACTCCGTCTGCAGGCCTTCTTGTGGCTTGATGTGGCCGCGTAATGTGAGCAACTCTGGCTCCTGCTTTCCAAGGAAAGGGAGACGCATGTCCCCTTCCTGTTGGCCGCAATGTGGTAGTGACGCATCTCGATCTGTGAAGATGAGGCCAGAGCCCCAGGGACTGTAGAACAGCAAGTCAGAGGGAGCTCGGGTACCCAACGCCACAGTGCCATCAAATCCACTCTGGACTGGCTCTTCCCCACTTCCTACGCGAACGAGAAATAATCCTCTAATGTGTTTAAGCTGTCATACGTTTGAGTCTCTGTTGCTGCAGGAGCTGGACAAATGCCCTCAGCATCCCAGGCCGTCTCAAGGGATGCCCGGGAGGGAAAGTATGAGAAGGCTCTCGGAAGCAGCGTCCTGTCGGTGGCCACTATAAGGGCTGTTTCCGCACGGCACCGCCCTGTTCCACGCCCACGTGGAGTCACCCAGCCACGGCCCTGCTGGAGGGGGGCCTTGTGTCACCCCAGCAGATTCCTGAACGCAGGCTCTGCACCACAAGGCAGCCTGTCCCAAAGCGAGACAGCCTACGAGCTGGCCTGGTGTGGAAATAAGGGCAGAACCGTTGAAATGTCTGAGAAACCTAGATGAAGAAACACGTGGGGTCTCAGGCAGTGGCGACGGGTTGCGGTTCGGGAGGGAGAAGCGTGAGGGTAGTGAGGTTGAGGCGGGATCCGCGTGCACAGAGGCCAAGACGGAAAAGTACAGGAAGGAGGAGTGCACGGAGGCAAAGGTGGAGAGCGAAGAGAAAAACGAGCCATTGAGCAGACACCTCTGGACTGTCCACCAGCTCCCCCTCTCCGGGGCAGCCCCTCCCCAGCCCCATCCAGCACCCATGTGACTGCACAGGACCTGCCACGTTCCCACGAGAACACTAGGTCTTGGCCGTTGAAGGATGGTCATCGGACACTGCTTGGGCCCTCTCCCAGGAATTTTGGAGCTGGGATTAGAAGGAGAGAGATTCAGTCCCTTCTGGGTATCTGGGCTCAGAAGCTGCTAGAGGCCAGATTCAGCCTGTGGACCGAGGAGCAGGAAGACAGAAGCCGACCCCTGGCTTCAGCGGAGCAGCCTTGTTCCTTCCCTGAGGCCCCAGGAGCAGCTACCCCTCAATACCATAAACACCCTATGTTGTCCCAGTCTCTCTCGGGGCTGGCCAGCATGGGGGAGGCAGCAAAGGGCATGGGGTCTGGAACCGACAGTCCCAGGCGTGGAACCTCAGCTGGACTGCTGTAATGTAGGGGACGGCGGTTCCTCCTCTGTCCTTGTGAGCAGTTCATTAGGAAGGCCCACAGCATGCTAGCCCTTAGACAGAGCTCCATACACAGAAGAGCACTTCCCCGTTCCCCTAGAGATTTGACCCTTTTCCCTAGACCTGGACCCATAAAAACAGCAGCTTGCCTTCACTGAGTACCCAGGCATGAGTTTTAAGGGCGTTGTATGAAATAATTTACTCCTCACAATAACCCCAAGAGATAGGTACTAAATTATCCCTGTTGTACATATGAAGAAACTGAAGCACAGAGAGGTTAAGGAACTCAACCAAGGCCACACAGTTGGTAAACAGCAGGTCTGGGATTTTAAGCCCGGAGATCTGGCTCTGTGACGACTCCACACTGCCTGCCGTACACCCAGAGCTCTTCTTGCTCCCTTGAGTGACCCAGGCTTGGGAGGGGTCCCCAGCAGCTGCGGGTGGACACTTCTGAGGGAACAAAGCTGCTTCAGGGACCAGCATTAAGTCAGCGGCTGACCTGCAGTGGCCCAGCACAGAGGAGACAAACAGTGTTTGGGACTGGAACAGCTGAGGGGTCGGGACCCGCTGTGCTCAGGATTCCCAGGGAAGAAAGCAGCCTTCTGTCCAGGGCGCAAGTGGTCTGAACCCACATTGCCTCCACTGCCCCTCGGGAGGAATTCCCTGTGCTTGCAAATCAGTTCCTTCACCCCTCTCCCAACCCAGAGGGAGACGGCCTGGAACAGAGGGAGCCCAGCAGTGTCCGAGGGCCCCGCTGACTTCCTGTCTGCCCATCTCTCCACATCCTGCTTCCTCACTCCCCAAAGGTCTGGAAGCAGCGCTGGGCTTTTGCTCCGAAGCAAACCACCATTCTGTTGTGGAGTGGGGTTGGGGGAGACGTTCTCCAATCCTCATGTTGCCTTGGAAGTGAGGAAATTTCCACTCTTCTCCCCAGAAGGGAAAGTTACGGGAGGAAACCGTCCCAAGAGCCCCTCCCCTGTGATCCCAGCGGTCAGGCCCAGAGCAGGAAGGGAGCAGAGCCCAGGCCCTGTCTCTGCCCTGCCTGCCCACCCAGAGAGGACCACACGGGTGTGATCTCTATCCCCGGTCAGCGCAGCAGGGCAGGCCCGGCCCTGGGGGCACAGAGATGCTGATCACCAACCCCAGTGACGAGGAGAGGGGTTTCCCCACACCCAAGCAGTTCTCTGACACCAGCTGGGCATCCTGCAGTTCAACTCAATTCTGACGGTGTCTACCCGGAGACAGCGTCAGATCCTAAAGACCGCCCCCGACTCACTTCAGACGTCAGTCACAAGTCCAGGCTGTCATCGGGGCTTCTGACGTCTTTCTTTTGTCTTTAGCTGGAGACATTATTTAAGGCGATGGCGTGGGCCATTTCAGAGAGCCACTCAGTGTTCGTGGGTCTCTCCCATGTATACAGGAGGTATACATGTTATTAAGCTTCTGTTTGTTTCTCTTCTGTTAATCTTTTTATTACAGGGGTGTCTCGGCCAAGAATCTAGAAGGGTAGAGGGAAAATTATTTTGAAACCAATAAAATAAAAAATAAAATAAAATAAAATATTATTAAAACAAATACAATGGTGTTTTACAAAAGTACTGGTCTGCAGTGGATTTGGGGGCAGAAATTGGTTCATAACCACAAACTGTTTAAGAAGAACTCTCTATATAATGTCATTGCACATAACACGTTGTATTTTATCTGTTTCTATTTCTCTCTTCCCCATTAAGCTGTGGACTGAGGGCAGGTAAGGAGACCTCAAATTGCTTCAGCTTTTAATTCCCACTGCCTGGCTTCTGACCTGAAAAATGGTAGACGCAATAAATTGAATTAACATGTAGACCCAGCCCGGATCACCCAGGGCCATGTATGCTGAATGTAAGACTGAGGCCCTTGTCCTGCTGGACGAGTCCCTCCAACCCACATCCCCTTTGTCCAGAGTCAGGACAGGCTCCAGGACCTGGGAGAGGCTGAGATGACAGGTGAGGCTGTGGAAGGCTGCCTCCCCACAGTACACCAGAACAGCCTGCTGATGAGACGCGGCCGCTTCAGTCTTTTCTCAGTAGAGTGAGTCTCAGCAGAGTGGTGGAGGGGAGTGTGTACGAGGCTTCGGAGTCTGGTGTAAGCAGGTCTTCCAATGCGGGCTGGATCAGGACTGGGCAAGGACCACAACGTAGCTCAGCATCAGTGGCCACAGCAAGGGGAGCATTTTTAAGGCGAGGAGCTCAGAGTCTTGAGGAGTAAACTGTCATTTGACGTTTTCTGTTGAAGAGTTGAACCGTTCGATGATCATTTAAATAGTTTTTTGGAAACTTCCAGGAATAAACGAGAGTTATTTCAACTTTCATCTTCTGGGCCAGAGTTTCCTGCAATAGTCAAGTTATGTCGATGGAGACAACAGAATAGGAAAGTCGTGTTAACATGGACAGTCGCTGTGTGGTGCAGATGGTTTCAGTTCTCTGGACTCAGGTGGCCCATCTGAGGGAGGAGAGAGCTGGGGAGGCTCGGGGCTGGGGGGCCTGGACACCTATTGATTGCTTAAAAATAACCCTGCGGTGGGAAACTCCCATCCCTCATAACCACATAACACAATGATGCCACTGGAGTGCACGGTCACGGCTCTCCTGACACTAACTTTTAGTCACTGGCCCCATGGGAGCCATTGGGTCTTTCTCCTCCATCTTCCCTCTCCCTCTGGCCCTGGTTAGCCTTGACTCCATCATCGGGCTAGAATAGGTGCCCACGATCTGAGTTGGCCTCCCGGTCCTCGCAGAGCCTCCACGGTTTGTGCGAGTATTTGCCTGTGGACCGGTGACCTTTTCCACGCGCCTCCCGGTCTGCGTGCCGTCTGGAAGCAGGAGGCCTGCCCACAGCTTCCAAAGTAATTTCGCTGTTGCAGACACAGGCAAAATGAGCAGGCCTGGCTGCGTGAGTGCTGACGCTGGCAGAAAGGTCGAGCAGTGCAGGTGAGCACGCGGCCTCTGGTTGGGAGAGACAGCCGCGTCTGGCCCAGGCAAGAAGGCCTAATCTAATTTCTGAGCAGGAAGATAACAGCTCCCTGTGACGAACACCAGGCCTGATTCGCCCAGAAACGGCTGGGAGCGAGAGGGGGGATGGCTAACGTGTACTGAGGGCCTGCAAGGCATGTTTACGTGCCATTCCATGGAAAGCTCAGTACGCCACAATCTTTGTAGATTGAATAATATTTTCTTTTTTTTTTTTAAGATTGGCCCTGAGCTAACATCTGTTACCAATCGTTTTTCTTCTTCTTCTCCACAAAGTCCCCCAGTACATAGTTTTATATTCTTGTTGTGGGTCCTTCTAGTTGTGGCATGTGGCGCAGCGTCTCAGCATGGCTTGATGAGCGGTGCCATGTCCACGCCCAGGATCCGAACCAGCAAAACCCTGAGCCACTGAAGCGGAGTGTGCGAACTCAACCACTTGGCCACAGGGCCAGCCTCTGAACAATATTTTCAACACCCTAGGAGAGACCTGTTTAAAGGAAACTTGGAGCAAACCTTCTCTGAAATGGAGGACATATTCCCTGTTTTTGTGTTTTTCATCTAGTTTGATGTCTCTGACAAAATCTGTTATCTAGAGAAAGCCCCGGTCACTATTTTCTGCTGAATCTGTGCTACCCAGCTAGGAAAGGTGAACTTTGACCTCCCAGTCCCAACAACAGCGACAGCAATTCTCTAATACTCTGTTTGTAATTTGAATAAAATGAGAAGATCTGAAGAGCCATTCCTTCCAGAACCCAGGTCCCCTCAATGCCTCCGCTCTGCCCTGTAACACTCCTGCGCTCGTCAGCCCTGAGCCTGAGGGAGCCCTCCAGAAAGGGGTCCTCACCAGCGCTGCTCCTCCTCACCTTTCTTTGCCCCTCCACCCATGCCAGCTCTGTCCCTCGGCCTCTGTGACTCTGCTCTCTGGTCTCCTTCTGCAGGTCTCGTCTCAGCTCCTCTCTAAATTCGTTTGAAAGGTCCCATCCTCGACTCTCCTTCTCTCCCTCCTCTCCCGTGGAACCCTCAGGACTTCTGTGATTCCTTTCGTCCACACCACCTCCACTCCCACGGCTCCGCCCTGACGCTCCCGACTGAGCACGGCACTCGCAGGAGTGCCTGCTGTCCTGCCCCGTCCACTGCGTCTGACACCCTGGTCCTGGCACCTGGCTGAGCCCCTTCTGAGCTCATGGCACCCTGCCCCAGACGAAAGCCATCGATGGCTCCCCACTGCCCACAGAAAATCTCCGAACTCCAGCCTTGGATCAAGGTCCAGTGGTCTGGCTTCTGAACAGCTGACGACTCCTCTGTCCTTCCACTGCCTCTGAGCACGAGCTCACAGTGGTTCCTCTGCCATCACGGTATTTTCCTACAGTCTCCACCCAGATCTCACCCAGGGTTCTTATCTAGTCCTCCGGGTTAAGGCACCTGAATACCGTGGAAATTAAGTAAATCGCAAAAGGCCATCTCTGCTGGGTGGGACATCCTGGAAGGTCAAGAGATGGCGCATATCCACTCCCTCAGAGGGAGATTCACTTAGAGCACCTGCCATTACAGAAAAAATACAGGGACGCACCCATCTCAAGAAGTTAGAAATAGAACAAAATAAACCCAAAGAAAGTACAGTATGGAAGCAAAAAAGTTAAAATCAGAAACTAACGATTAAGAAAACAAAAGAATTGAATTTATAAATCTAAAAGCTGGATACCAAACAATGTAGGTGTCAGGAGCCTAAAGAAGAAACAAAAGGAGAAAGCAGAAAAACACAATATCGGGATATAGACACACCTCACAGACAGCGGAAAGGCGGGAGGGAGGCGGTCACTCAGCCGCGTCCATCCCTCTGAGAACCCGGGAACCACGACCTTCTACGAAAATACGTATTACCAAGACTGGACCGGAGAGAGAAGAAAACCCAAACAAATTAACAACACAGAAGAAACTAGAAAATTCTCAAAAACTCTAGTCCCAGCTTATTTCACATGTGACTCTTTTGAATACTGAATGAACAGATATTTTTGATACTGTTTAAACTGTTTAAGAGCATAGAGAAATAAAGGAAATACCTTAATTCGTTTTACAAAATCAACAAATCACTAATCCAAGAACCTAATAAAGACGAAACTACAGACCAATTTTATTTGTGAATATAAATGAAAAAGAAAAAAGTTCTATAAACATTTATACATATATGTACAAATCACATATAAATTGTATATATCAAATCAAACCAGCAATACATTAAAAGAATAGCACACCAAAAAAAAAAAAAAAAAAAAAAAAAAAAAGAATAGCACACCAAGACCACGTGGGGTTCATTTTAAGAAGCTGGGATGGCTCCATATTAGGAAATTTAGGAATATAAATTAATTTTAAATAAGTCAAAGGAGAGAAATTATATGATTACTTTTATTAATGTTGAAAATGCATTTAATAAAATTTCTACCTCTATTTCTTATAAACCTCTTAATAAAACAAAAATGGAGGAGTCTTTCCTTATCTTAATGAAAACCTATTTCTCAAGACCAAGGCCAGGACGTGTTTAAGGCTAAAACACTAGAAACATTTCTCATAAAGTCTGGTACAGGGGGTGCCTGGCAGTACCACTATCATCGAATATTGTTCTAGAAGTTCCTGCCAAGTCAATTAGACAACGACTCCATCAAATATGTAACTAGTAGAGAGGGGGTTGTAAAACTCACTGTTCACAGATCACGTGATTGCACAGCTAAAAAACCCAGAAACTGCTTGAACTTACCAGAAAAATAAAAGAGGTGAGTAAAGAGATTGTTTACAAAATTAATGTAAAAAAATCAATATTTTACTAAAAATAACTTCTAGTTAAAAATTTAGGTCGAGATGGTAGACTGGACCCATTCTAAAACACTAACATCCATGCCTAATACATAGAAATACTAGATAGAATATTATTTAAAATATTTGAGTACAAAATATTTTAAGAATACACGTCTCAAAGGCAAGAAAAGGGGACTCCTCAGGTGTGAGATACACAGAGCAGTAGCTGAGGTTGTACAGGCCGTGGAAGGGCCAGGGACAGACACAGGCTGTAAGGGCCAGAGTTAAAATGCCCACAGCCCTGGCATTTAAAGAAGAGCTGGAACCAGACTCAGGATCAGCTGCCCATCCACAAATGGGAATCTGAATGTCCTTCCTCTCTTAGCCAAAAGATGGAGTCAGCCCTCCCATGCTGGAACCACAAAATTGGAATCCCGCTGGAATCCTGAGTCTGTGTCACATACATGTGGGACCTGAGTGTTCAAGCTGGCAAAATCCTAGCCAATCCACTAAAGAAAAAATTGTCTAGACTCAGGGAACCCAAAACAGGAGCTGAGCGGAGGCAACCAAGTGGAGATGCCCCAGCGGAGACAAGCCACGTGAGGAGAAATCTCTTGAGAAAGAACCATAACACCTGTGAGGAAGCCCGACAGACACCATTTTAGTACCATCTACATCCTTAAAGGGGAGAACTCACTCCTGAAGAAGCAGAGCCACTAGAACAATCTAAAAAAGGATTAAAATAAATACACTTGTGATGTTCGCATAAAGAATAGTGCCATTAAGCATGAACAGGAGGTGACGCTCTAGCAGTATGACTCAGGTTTCCAGCCTCAGCCTCTTGCCCTGCCAGCATCTGTCTCCAGCACAATCCCCTCGCCGAGGTCCCGTGGACCCACGTCCATGGCCCCCACCCCCTCTGCAACCATGCAATGTGATTTCCCCTTTGGGATCCTTGGGTGTCAAGGTGCCACAGTCCACTCCAACAGCATTCCCTACATAGAAATTTCTAATCGAAGGGCTTGTGAAGGGGCCTCCATCCATTGCTACTAGAAGGTCCTCGTTTCCTGAGGCCACCCTGCCACCTCCGTCCAGAGCCCGGCATCAGAAAGGATAGCAGGAAGGGGCAGCAGCCTGAATGGAGACAGAAATGTTACACCCTCTCCTCAAGCCTGCCCAGCGACTGTTCCGTGGCGACTGCTTCTGGACTTTCCTGTTGTTGTTTTACAATTCGAGTCAACAGCCATGCCTCACACTTTTTATATAAATCCACACACGACTCAGTATGCAGAATAATTTGCATGTGTGAGCTTATTTGATTTGGGTCCACGTTTGTGAGCACCAGGAACTGGGCACAAACTTAATGTTCTGGAAGAGCATACAACAGTAAACCTGCTGCCTGAAAGCTAGGAGTCTGCCTTCGGAAGTCAGGAAGAACAATGTGGTGCCAACCACCGACTTGGGAGCCACGGCTCTGTCCCCGGATCACATGGTGACCCAGCGGAGCGAGCTGAGCCCAAGCCTGTTGTGCTGAAGCGCTTTCCGATCCCTGATAACCCGCGGCCGAGCAGAGCTGCCTTCACTTCAGTCGCACCAAACTGGGTTCTTTCTGCTGGAAAACAGTCTCATGGCTTTCACAGAAGCCTGCGATGTCCAGGGCCCTCATGTGACGGGCCAGCTTGGCCTCTCCAGCGTCGCTAGCACTCATGCCTGCCAGGCTGGCGGCAGGTCTGGGCAAGGTTGCAGTGTCCTCGCCTGCAGCTGCCTCCTCTGCACACAGACACTGCTGGGACGCTCCACTTGGAGCTAGTCTCATTCTGGTTTCTTGTCCCGGCTCCATGAGATGCAATCAAGGCTGAGCAGGGAGGTGGAGGGAGAGGGGAAAAGACAGGAAGCCGGGAGGGGACCGCACAGTCTCTGGGGCAGGGACAAAGTCATTACCTGGAAAACTGAACACTTTCCCGAACCCCTCAGACAGTTAGGGGCAATTTCCTGTGGAATTTGGAGAAAGCAGACTGGGAATGCGGGTGAGAGCATGGCCTTCCCGTTTTCGGATCTACTTTTTAAAGTGCTTGGCTAGGAAACTGGTAGCTGTCACTCTCAGACCCCCTTGGCTGGCAGGCTTTTGGTGGGGCCAACTGACTCTCAGCATCTGGCCAGGTTGGGACCAGCCCTGCCCTCAGACGGCACTTAAGAAGCTCCAGCCCAGGCCCCGCTGTCTGTCGACAGGGGACCTCAATCTTCCAGGTCTCGCCAACCGGGTCCCTCACTGAGTGCCTGCCGGCCTCAGGCTGAGGCTCAAAGAGGCAAAGGGCCTGTGGTCTTAGGCACTGAGCTAGCCTTGGGCGTCAGAGACAGCTTCCTGGAGCGGGGAAGCTAACTGCTCAGTGGCGGGAATTTCCAGGTGAGCTGGGAGGAAGCACTCAGCAGGAGCGGGAAGAGCACAGGGAGCAGAGGAGAGAACACAACATCCAGGGAACTGCCGGCCCAGAGAGGCTGGATGATGCAGTGCGATGAGGGAAGGGAGAATTGCTCAGAGCCTCTCTAAGATCTTTGTTGCCTTGACTTAATTTTTAAACTCGTTTCGGCTGTCTCTTGAGCACATACAGAGCTTTAAATTCCTGGAGAGCAGAGAGTTTGACGTGCATCTTTCCTCCCAGCAGAGCTGTCTCCGAGTCTGGGGAGCCCTATTACTGGGCAGCCTGCCCCAACTGGGAACCACTGGGAGCAGGAACGGACCATGACTAATGTCCCTAAAGGCCCGTGAGCCTTCCACCCCGGGTGCACCTGGGCTCTGCTCAGAACACAGAAGCGTCTGCTGCTCAGGCCCCCGCAGAGCTGAGGGGGCTCTGGGGCTGGAGGGGGCAGGACCACCGCTTCTTGCAGCAAATCTTGCTGTGTAAATTTCTTGAAAATTTGCTAGCAGGGTTCAGAATGTTTGAAACAAAGGATCTGGGGGAGTCCACGTGTTCTCAGGGACAATTTAATTTTGTGTTTTACTTTGAAGAGGATGAGAAAAAAGCTTGATGTCAGCATCTTCTAGGCATCTGGCTCAGCATCAGAGCTGTTTCTGTCTTGGCACGATGAGGGAAGGAAGGCTCCCCGGTTGGTGAAGAGAGAAATGCCCCGTGAGAATGAGGTCTCCCAAAGACAGCATAATTCAAGAGCCTGTTCTGGAGTGCATGGGACCACAGCCACACTGTGAGCAACTATTAAATTCCGGGAAAAAAACATTGTGGATAAGGTTATATTAATGGTTTTAATTTCATGGGTTTTGCAACTTTGTTTGTAGTTCAGATGTAAGTCTGTTTCCATTTTATTTGTATAGGAGCTGTAAGCCCAAGGAGGTTAAATATGCACAAAGCTTGGCAGAAGTAACTTGACAATAAAACATTTTAGAACAAAATTTTTTCTTTAAAAGAACTCAGGCAGATCCACGAGGCCTTCGAGGAGGCTGCTATGCTGCTGTTGGGACCTCGCGGTACCCGGTTGGCTTCAGCCTGAGCACAGGCAGCCGCCTGGCCACCCAGCCCGCCCTCCTTACCATGACCTGCACCACTCCACTCGCTTGTGCGCACACACCTCCACTGCGAGCCCCACCCCTGGCGGCATCTGGTCCACCCATCCGTGTGCCCTGGAGACCACTGCTTCCATGGCCTTCCTTTGCAGCCTGTCCCCTACGTGGAGGAGGTGTTGGGCTGCCAATGGTTCTCTCCACAACATGCAACTCAAAGGTTCATATCTAAAGACATCTTGGTTGGCATGCCCTCTCTTCTATGAAATAAGAAGACCCAGAAATATTGCCTCTCTCTCTGATTTGCACGAGTTTTGTTTGGATAGTGTGTTAGAAGAGAGAGAAAGACGGCCGCCGATTTCATTATGAACTGCTGATGCAACAGGCCAGCTTTTACATGAACTGTCCTAGGACGATTCAGACTTTTTAGGAAATCCTTCAGGCACTGGGAAAAAGACTGGGGAAATCATGAAGGAAGGCACGAAGTTTCAGAGAAGTGATGCAAGACTGCCATCTCTACAGTATCCACGTGAATGTTCAAAGAATAAACAGGTCTTTTCTAAACCCTGTGGCCTAGAGGGGAGGGCTGCTCATTTAGAGGTTGGTCTGTTGAAGCGGTTCTGATGGCTCCTGATGTCATCCAGACACCCTTGAAACTTCAGCTGTGTCTGCGGGTGACAGCGCAGGCTCCCTGACTTCAAGTGTGTTATTGAGCACTCTTGCTTATTTTATTCTTTAATCATCAGGTTACCAAACAAGAATGAACATTTCACAAAGCTCTCCACTTCTGGACTGTTTTATTATCTCAAAAGTTTAAATAAGGGGCCGGCCTGGCAGCATAGTGGTTAAGTTCATGGGCTCCGCTTTGGTGGCCTGGGGTTCATGGGTTTGGATCTCAGGCTCAGACTTACACACTGCTCATCAAGCCATGCTGTGGTGGCACCCCACATACAAAATAGAAGATGACTGACACAGATGTTAGCTCAGGGCCAATCTTCCTCACCAAAAGCAAAAACAAAACCAAACAAACAAAAATGGTAAGTTTAATGTTACGTAATTGTAACCACAATTAAAATTTAAAAATTTCTAAACCCTGGAGGCAATGTACTCAAATAAAAATAACATAAGTTTGAAAAAGATGTGTAGACAACCATGTAGAATTTCAGATCATCCATGTTGCTATCTACTTCTGTACATCTGAGCAAGTTAAGTAGCATGTATGAGTTTTCACTTCCTTCTCTGTAGAATGGGGTAACAGCACAGACTTCAGTGGTGGTGAGAGAGGCATGGGTGGACGCCCCCATGTCTACCTCGCAGTGGAGGTTCAGCTGCCTTCACTCTCCCCTCCTTGGTCCTCAGTGATGCGGGTTCAGTGAGTTGAGGAGTTGAAAGAAAGATTTCTTGGACTCTCAAGGTCTGACAGTAGTGCTCTTTCATTCAGAAAATAGCATGGAGCAGCATGGGGACAGGGCCCATGGGCAGTGAAGAGCTGCAGCATGGGGACGGGACCCACGGGCAGTGAAGCGCTGCAGGCATGGGGACAGGGCCCATGGGCAGTGAAGGGCTGCGGGCATGGGGACGGGACCCATGGGCAGTGAAGAGCTGCAGGCATGGGGACGGGACCCATGGGCAGTGAAGAGCTGCAGCATGGGGACGGGACCCACGGGCAGTGAAGAGCTGCAGCATGGGGACGGGATCCATGGGCAGTGAAGAGCTGCAGGCATGGGGAGAGGACCCACGGGCAGTGAAGAGCTGCAGGTATGGGGACAGGGCCCGTGGGCAGTGAAGAGCTGCAATGGGTTGAGGGCAGGGCTAAATTTATAAGGCATGGGTATGTTAGTTATTTCTTTACAAGACAGGAAAGATCATGAAAAAAATCGTTAAAATGGTATCAGTGCAGGTGGGGTCTGGTTATTGCGTGGTTCTATAACTTTAGATAAGAATCAGATCGGATTAAGTCAGGATGTCCTATGCTTCCTGGAGGATGATGTGGATCAGTATGTAGGCAGGAGCCTTGGGCTTCTCTCCCTGGGGCAGCCTTGATCCTCATCACTCACCAGGCTTCCCGTGAGCTCAGCTGACTCCAGGGAAGAAACAACCCCAATGTCCAACAAAGGCAGGTTGGTTCCACAGATGATGCGGCATACAACAGCATGTAAAGACATGCTTTCTGATCTCACTGTAAGTAGAAGATAAAACCAATGACAAACAAACACAAAGCAACAGATTGGACTGGTGGTTACCAGAGGGGACGTGGGGAGGGAGGAAGGTGAAAGAGGTGATTAGGCTCCTGTGTGTGGGGATGGATGGTAGTTAGTCTTTGGGTGGTGAACGTGACGTAATCTACACAGAAGTCAAAATATAATAACGTATTTTTGAAATTTATATATAATGTTATAAACCAATGTTACAGCAATAAAAATAAAAGTCATGCTTTCTATTCTACAAGCCCAATAAATAAAATTTATGGATGAGAAAAGGAGTATTTTGCTTTTATCAAATTTTCAACAATGGAGCTGTTTGTATAATTTTTTTTTTTAAAGAAGGGCAATGTTGTAATGAAACCAACAACCTTCTAGGTCATAAATGTCACCGTCATTCTGAGTCTGTCATCCCTCACCCCACACTCAAACAGAGCAGTCGAGGGACCTTCAGTTCACCTGGATGGTTCCTGCCTGGGGAGACGGGGTGGAGCTGGGCTCACCCGGTGGGTGACCGGCAGTGTCAGGCCTCTCCTCAAGGTGGCACAATCAGAGATTGTTTTTATTTTTCATGTGTATAAAATTTTATAACTTTTGCTTTGTGGCAAAAAATAAAAACAAAAAATTGGAGCCCATGCCTCCTCTGCCTTCCTTACAGCAGTTTTCTGGGGGACTCAGTCCGCCTCCCTTTTTTCTAGCCTGAAATCCCCTTAATGATACCAGCTCAACACAGGGTCGACATAAGGTAAGCCATATTGTAGAAAAGAAACCATATTGTGACTTCGAGTGACCTCTGACTAGCCCAGATGCGCTCTGTAGATTTTGTGGCCCCTCCCAGCTGCTTTAAGATGATAACTTTGTTCTTTTGAGTTCCTTAGGAATGTGATGACCCCCAGGCAGAGAGCCTAAGCTGATAGCCATCATCAATGACAACAGAAAGGACGTTGCTCCAGTCTCTGTATCCAGTAAAACAAAGGACTATCAGGAATGGGGACCAGATGTCTGCCCCACCTGGAGATCAGATGGAGGCCCCACCCATAGACCAGCCCCGTATACAAGTGGCCTGTCGTCTTTGTCCTGGGAGATAGTTCTTTGGACATTAGTCAGCCATCTTCCCTCTTGCTAGCAAGCTGTAATAAAAACCCTTTCTTTCCTACCACCTTGCCTCCTGATGAATGGCATGTCTTATTGTGAGCAGAGGACCCCCCCTTAGGTGGTAACATTAACACTTATCATACTTTAAATCATTGTATTCCTTTCTTTCTTGGAAAAAGTAGAAATTATAAATTTCATAAAAACAGATTATGGAACAGAATAGAGAATTAGAAACAGATTTTAAAAAATAGAGTCAGACAAACTGGCTTACTATCTGGCAATAAATAAAACTGGATTCCCGCCCTAAACTGTACATGAAAATGGATTCTAGGTGGATTAGAGAATGAAATGTGAATGATGAAAATGTAAAGCCACACCCAGTGCTGATGAGAGTGGGAGCAACTGGAGAGAAAGTTTTTTTTAGCTGATAAAAGAGCAAATGATAGGCATCAGCACTTCACAGAGGGTGGACTCTAAAATGACCAAGAAATACACGGAGAGATGCTCAGCTTCACTAATTAGAGAAACACAAATCAAAACAATGGGATACTCACATCCATTGTATTGGTAAAAATTAGACAACGAGTGAGGATGCAGGGGAGTAGGAGCCCCAGTTGCATACACAAATGACAATGGCCAAACCATATATGACAACAGAACTCTGACCAACAGCTTCTGTGGCAATTAGCCCCAGAGGCCAAATGACCACCTTTGCAGCAACTGGCCCAGTTAGACTTGCTCAACGACTACCAGCTTCCCTATTATCGCTCCCATTTCCAACTCAGGACCAACCAGAGAAAGACAAATAAGCTTGCAAACCATCACAGGAGATGCCCTGCTTCCAGTGGCTTCCCCAGGCCGGCCACCTCCAAACGGGGCACACGCAAACCTTCTCTTTTCCACCACAAAGCTTCCCATCCCGACTGCCTTGAGTCTCTGCCAAATACTAGCAATGGTGGCTGACTCCTCTACTGTAGCAAAGCCCTGAAAGAATGGCTTGAGTTGGCTCTCACTTGGGTGGCCTTCATTTATTTTCACAATACTAGAACCACTCTGAAGAACAAAACGGCAACACTCAGCAGAACGAAGCATAAGCTCGCTTTAGGAGCCAGGAGAGGCGCTCCCATCCAGGCCCCCAGGGGACGGGCATGAGGACGGGTACAAGCAGCATCGTCTGTGGTGGTGGGAAGCTGGGGGCAGCTTGGTGCCCACACTAGACAAACTGCTAAACAAAACATGGTGGATGCAGACTGTGATTCCGTTTAGAAACAATGAATTATATGTGCGCAACAACCTACATATGTAGATCTTTGAAAAACTGTCAAGTACAGTCAGAACATAAAGTCTAAAGCATAATTCCATTTACATAAAGAACACAATCCCCCACAAAATGACACATTTTGGGAGAAACACACGTATCCAGTACCTGTTACAGTGGGTCAACGCTGGGGAAGGGGACGCATGGTGTGAAGACGGGATGAAAGTGAAGATCAGGAGGGAGCCCGCGCAGACCTGAGGAGAGCAGCACAGACCAAAGGATTATCAGCTCTGTCTACTTTCTGCACTGGAAATTCTCTTCCTTCTCCCCGAGCCTTGGAAAAAAGCAGCTTAATTACTACACCCAAGTAAGTCCCGCAAGAAAAGAGGGGGTCCTGGCCTTGTATAAATACGTCAACGTGTGCACCCGTGTCGAGGGCGCTGCGGCAGTGCGGGCTGGTCTGTGTCCGTCTGGTCACTGTAAGTACATCAGTGTCAGCGGCATCCCATTGCTCGCCCTCCTCTAATCCTCCAGCCCTTGTATCTCTGCGGGCACGGGCTATCAGTGCTGGGGGACAGCAGTGCTGGGGGCTCAACGGGGTTCGTGACCACTACATGAAGTTTCCCTGGGCTGTGGTAACAAAGTACCACAAACGAGGTGGCGTAAAACAAGAAACGTATTCTCTCACAATTCTGGAGGCTGGGCGTCTTAAGGTGTTAGCATGACCACACTCACTCCAAAGGATCTAGGGACGAACCCGTCCATGTCTCTTCAGCTCCTGGTTGTGGCCGGAATACGTGCTCCTCCTTGGCTGGCGGATGTGTCATTCCCCTCTCCGCCTTCTCCCCACCGTGCGTGTGTAGACTGTTTTCTTTTTCTTCTAAAGACACCAGTCATTGGATTAGGGCCCACAGTAATCCAGTCTTGACTTCATCTTAATCTACCTAATTGCAACTGCAGACCCTTCTTCCATAGGGCACATTCTGAGATTCCAAGTGGGGATGAGTTTAGAGGGACCGTACTCAACCCACTAAAACTCCCCACTAAAACGCTCCCCTCGGCAGCGAGGGAGGTTAGTGGCGTGTGGAGGGGCCTTGTCAACAACTCCATGTGGCAGTTCTCAAAGCATCGAAGTCTCCAGTCCCCACCTCCCCTCCGCTTCAAGCCCCTCAGGGCGGGGGGCATAGTCAACCTCCCCCCCCACCCATGGCATCTCTCTCCATCTTTTGCGTCCAGCCATTAGAGATATGATTTGTCTAGTGATTTCCTAGAAAATAGTTAATTGACTCTCAAAAAAAAAAGCACCCCTATTTGTAGCCTCTCCGTGGTAAAGACTCCCACCACGGCCCATTTCAAGGCACCAAGGTGGATTTATTGAACCTGGAGCAGGAATGAGATGTAAGCCCACCTCAGCCAGTGTGAGCCCCAGTTCCCCTCAACTCAGCAGTTTCCACCGGGAGCTCTGAGGCTTTGCCAGAGCCTTATCAAAAATCACTGCACACCCAGAGAGACTGAAGTGGGCCTCACCTCTTCCTGGGGTAGGTTCATCCCCTGGGAGCTGGGGAGACAAGAAAGGGCTCTAACAACCTCAAACTGACAATTTAAGTCTCAAGGCGTAATAGTGAGTTTAGAAAGCCAGTCTCAAAAGGTGACATACTGTTGGATTCCATTGGTGTAACATTCTTGAAATGACAGAATTAAACGAAGAACCTATGCTGGCCAGGGGTTAGGGCCAGGTACAGCCAGGAGCCAGAGTGGCACCAGGAGCTCCTTGGTGGTGATGAGCTGTGCTGAATCTTTTTTTTTTTTTTAAAGATTGGCACCTGAGCTAATGTCTCTTGCCAATCTTTTTCTTCTTCTTCTTCTTCTTTTCCCCAAAGCCCCCCAGTACATAGTTGTATTCTAGTTGTGAGTGCTTCTGGTTGTGCTCTGTGGGACGCTGCCTCAGCGGGGCCTGATCAGCAGTGCTACGTCCGCGCCCAGGAGCCAAACCAGTGAAACTCTGGGCCACGAAAGCAGAGTGCATGAACTTAACCACTTGGCCACGGGGCTGGGTTCCACCAATCTATCCAGGAGATAAAACTGCAGAGCGCTCTCCCACATACACAGGTGTGCATGATAATGCCTGGTGCTGCCTCAGGCAGGCCTGTGGCCTGGCATGGTAGGCTCAAGAACAGCCTCCAAAGACATCAAGTCCTAATACTTGGAACCTATGCAGTTACCTCACATGCAGCAAAAGCGACTTTGCAGGGGCCGGCCCCGTGGTGCAGCAGTTAAGCTCACACATTCCGCTTCTCGGCGGCCCCAGGGTTCGCCAATTCAGACCCCGGGTGCGGACATGGCACCGCTTGGCAAGCCATGCTATGGTAGGCATCCCACGTATAAAACAGAGGAAGATGAGCATGGATGTTAGCTCAGGGCCAGTCTTTCTCAGCAAAAAAGAGGAAGATTGGCAGTAGTTAGCTCAGGGCTAATTTTCCTAAAAAAAAAAAAGTGACTTTGCAGATGCAACCAAGTTAAGGATCCTGAGATGGGGAGATGCTCCTGGATCATCTGGGTGGGCTCTAAATGCAGTAATGAGCTTCTTTGTGAGAGGCAGAGCGAGATCTCACCAAAGAGAAAAAGCAGTATTACCAGAGGCAGAGATCGGAGTGACACAGCCACAAGCCAAGGCAGGCCGGCAGCCACCAGTAGCTCCAGACCTGAGGACGACGTTCTCCCCCAGGGCCTCGGGAGCGAGCACTGCTCTGCTGACACCTTCATTTCAGTCCAGCGTAAGAGTTTCGGACTTCTGGCCCCCATAACCGGGAGAAAATGAACTCGTTTTCTTTAAGCCATCAAGTACGTGGTAATTTGTTATACTGGCCACATCAACCCCAAACATCAGATTGCCAGTAATGGACCAACGCCCATCTCCTGATTTGGGTATCGTATAGTTATGTAAGATGTGATCACTGGGGGTACAAGGGTGAAAGGTATGCGGGACTATACTATTTCTTCAAATTCACAAGAGCAAAAAGTAAAAAGTACTCTTTTACAAAAGGGAAAAGAAAGTGAAAACCAAAACCAAAACCCACCCCTAACAGCAATGCAGCAGAGCAGAAAGCTAACGGAATACCTATGATTAATTTCTCCAGGTTTCTGACCCACTCACCTCCAACCCAAATGAAAATGGTCTTCTGTGGTGCTCACTCTAAAACCTGCAGCAGCGAGAAGGGGCCCCGGCCTTGCTCGGGCTTTGTAGGTCTGGAAGCGGGCTGTCCCGTCTACTGAGGATTCTTGTTAGGCATAACCATCACCTCACAGAACCTTTACAAAAAGCTTGTGAGGAAGGAATCACTGATGAAGGGACGCAAGAGTCAAGAAGTTAGAACTAGGCTGGGCTCACACAGTAGAACTGGAGCTCAAAGCCAGGTTCTGAGGCCAGGACATTTAAAGTAGTAATCAATTTGTGTAAGGTCCCCCTTTTTTTTTTTTGAGGAAGAGTAGCCCTGAGCTAACTGCTGCCAATCCTCCTCTTTTTGCTGAGGAAGACTGGCCCTCAGCTAACATCCACGCCCATCTTCCTCTACTTTATATGTGGGACGCCTACGACAGCATGGCTTGCCAAGCAGTGCCATGTCCACACCTGGGATCTGAACCAGCGAACCCCAGGCTGCCAAGTGGAACGTGCGAACTTAACCGTTGCGCCACCAGGCCAGCCCCACAGAAGGTCCTTGAAGGCCAGGGTTGGAAGGACTGAACTGAGAACAGGAGAGGCTGGTTTCAAATGTCGTGCAGAGGAGATTATGTATACTTATTTTTTATAAGTTGAATACACTAAATGAGCACTTGTAGCAAAAACCATAAAATGGTTCTATCATTCTCCCCTCCTTCATTTCTTCTTGGTTATCTATATACTGCAAGTCAGTTCATTTCATTCTTAGGTAATTAACTGAGAACACACTACATTAGGGAAGACACTAGATGTCTCCATTGGATGGGTTTATGCCACAAAACGCAAAAATTATTAACTATAATGACAAATACTTTAGAAAATGCAAGACAGAAAAACAAACAATAAGCAAATGAAGCATAGTCAAAGGAAAAAGGTTTAATATAAAGATTCTAGATTCACATCATGATAAATGATAAAATTAAATATTCTTCTCTTGATGAGAATTCAACTTTTGCTTTTTCTTCTATTTATCCAGCCATCTTTTTCCTGTGCTTTTCTATTACTTTCCCCTACACTTTTCTATTACTGTCCATGGTTACACTCATGGATTCCCTCCCTCACCCCAGTAGTTTACAAAGTTTACTCCTACACAAGCTAGGATGGTTACCATGCAATTTTTTGATACCCCTTAAATTTACCAACACCCAGGTACTATCTTAACCCTCCCTTCCCTCTTAGCCCCAAGCACACTGTTAGCTGTCCATCCTTCTGGGGAGAAATGCAGCATTTTATTTTCCAATTTTCCTTGTGGATTTTTGGTGTGGAAGGAAAATATATACGGTGCACGTGTTTATTATAGTCACCCTGGATTGCTAGATTATATCCTCCAGCAATTCTTTCAAAGAGGGTGTGCAAAAAGCAAACTTTCTGAATTCTTTGACATCAAAAAATGCCTTTGCTTTACCCTCAAAATCAAATGCCAGTATGGCTGGGTATAGGATTCTTGGGTTGAAGCCTTTTGACTGCAGAACCCTTATGATATTCCTCCATTTACTCCTAGCATCCAACGTGTCTAATGATAAGTCTGCTGTCAGTCTGATCCGTTTTCCTCTGTAGGTTACCTCTTTTTTCTCTCTGGCAGCCATCATGACTTTCTCTCTATCACCGAAATTCCAAAATCTCACCAAGACATGTCTAGGAGTGAGTCTCTGCTTATCAATCTTACTGGGTACTCGGTAAGCACAGGCAATCTCAAGACGTGACTCTTTCTTTAGCTCTGGAAAGTTTTCTTGGATCATTTCCTTAATTATATCCTCTGCTCTATTCCCCTGATTATGTTTTTCTGGAATTCCTATCAAACGGATGTTGCAGCTTCTCGATCTATCCTCCATGTATCTTAATCTTTCTTTCTTTGTTACCCACTTGGCCATTTCCATCGTATCCTTAGAGAACTCTTCTATTCGATCTTCCAGATTATTCATTCTCTCTTCAAGTACGTCTATTCTGCTTCTCAGAGCATCTACTGAGTTTATTTCCAAGACTTCTGGATGGCAATTTTTAATATTTCCAATCTCTTCTCGTATCTCTCTGAAGACAGTAATTACACTTGTTCTAAAATTTTCTTCTGTTCCTTGTATTAAGTCTGTTTCTTTAGATGTTAGCTCTTCTGTTTGCAGAGTACTGTGTCTCTCTTTCTCAGTTTTCCTTAAAAGTTTGGTAATTCCTGATGGAGTACTCAAATTTGTACACGCATGTTTTTTCTGCTTATCAGAACTTATCTCTACTGATTTGGAGGGAGAGGCCAAACATAAGCTTGGACAGAGTGTCCCAGTTCCTTGATTTCTGGGCATAGCTGTTTCCTCTTTGTTCTGGGTTTTTTGTACCATCTGATGTTTTGTCAACTTTTCCTTCTCAGAGTCCGAAGCCAAATAACTAAAGGCAGTTTCCTTAAGTGTGTGTGAGGCCCCTTTTTTCTCAATCTGGGAGGCAGTCTTTACCTTTTCTGCTTCGGACTCCTTTCCTTCCTCCCATGTTAAGAACATGTCCATTTCCCACTCTGAGCCTTCTTTCTCCTCTGGCTCAGAATCTCCTACCTCTTTAATTAAAGGAACCTTCAAGTCATCACTGGCTATTTCTTCAACTCTAAGCTTTGGATTTACCACAGTATGATGCTGAAAGTTTGAGTCCTGTTCCTCACATAATACTGAGGCCCCTTCTCCCTCCTCCCCCAGCTCTGAGGCCCCTTCTCCCTCCTCCTCTAGCTCTGAGGCCCCTTCACTCTCCTCCTCTAGCTCTAAGGCCCCTTCACTCTCCTCCTCCAGGTCTGAGGCCCCTTCACTCTCCTCCCCCAGCTCTGAGGCCCCTTCACTCTCCTCCTCCAGGTCTGAGGCCCCTTCACTCTCCTCCCCCAGCTCTGAGGCCCCTTCACTCTCCTCCCCCAGCTCTGAGGCCCCTTCACTCTCCTCCCCCAGCTCTGAGGCCCCTTCACTCTCCTCCTCCAGGTCTGAGGCCCCTTCACTCTCCTCCTCCAGGTTTGAGGCCCCTTCAGCCTCCTCCTCCAGCTCTGAGGCCCCTTCTCCCTCCTTTTCCAGCTCTAAGGCTCCTTCCTCGTGGAGGGTCTCTTTTTCCTTCCACTCTGAAGACTGTTGCTCCCGAGTCTCTAAGTTCTCCACCTCCTCTGGCTCAGCGACCTTCACCTCTTTAATAAATAGAAAGGTCAAGCCATCACTGGTTGTTCCCCCAGCTCCATACTGTGAGTCTATTAGAGTTTCATCCTGAAAGTTTAAAAAAAAAAAAAAGTTATTTCTTTAAATCATGTCTTTTAAAGGAATTAAAGCTTTCCCTCTTAAATTTACTATCACTACCATTTTGACAATTAGTATATACGTAGAAAATTGTTTAAATATTAATTGTTTTTGAAGGCCTGGGCCCCTAAACAGGCCAAGTTTCCCCTATGGTTACCCTGTCACACCTGCAATTTCTTGTGTAGTACCTGCAACAAGTTTCCATGAGGTCATAACGTCTACTGTGTTCCTTCTGTTTCCCCAACACTCTGTTCTGTGCACGACTGCCTGTCGATAATGACTTGGACTAGTGAATATCTGCTTATACCCATGACCCTATGGTAAACAGACCCACTATCTAACTTTAAGATTACAAAAAAAAAGCCCTAAAACTCACATTTACCTTTCCCCTAAATAAGACAAAAGCAAATTTAATATCTTTCAAAGGTCCCACTTGCAGTTCAAACTCTAGCCATATTATTCAAAAGGAAACACGTTTTGTTTAAGAGAACAGGCTCAATTCAAGACTGTGTTGGTCAGATCCAGCTGCCACGTTTGCTCCTGGACCCCCGTTTTCTCTCTCAAACGAGTCTGATGACAGCATTACCTCAGATTGTTGAGTGTTAAATTAGGGTGACACGGAGGCCGAGCTTCAGACAATGTCTGCAACACAAATGATGTTTCCTAATATTTCTTGAAACCCTCTGCTGGCCCCTGAGCTTGTCACTGACCGCCCCTCTGTGAGGAAGGACTTTTCTCCATTTAGGGCCGGTTGATTGCTATTTGTCTTTAACCTTCCCAGACCCTCCAGGACTGGGCCCTCATCTGTGTAAATCTCTGGAGAACAGCTAATTTCTGAGAGTAAATGCTGATTCTCAAATAAAGAATTTATTGATCCAAGTGTATCTTCTAATTCTAGATTCTCATTTTGCACAGAGGTTACACTGGAAAATGTTGGAAGGGCAGGGGAATTGGTGTTGTTTTTAGAAACTGTCAAACATACCAGCTGAAGAATGTGGACTTCAGAAGACACAAATAAAAGGAAAGATATTCCCTGCTCATGGATTGGAAGAACTGATATTGTTAAAAAGTCCATATTACCCTCAAAGCAGTCCACAGATTCAGTGCAAGCTCTATCAAAATTCCAATGGCATTTTTCACAGAAATAGAACAAATGATCCTAACATTTGTCTAGAACCACAAAAGACCCTGAATAGCCAAAGAAACCTTGAGAAAGAACAACAAAACGGGAGGTATCACGCTTCCCGCTTTCAAACTATATTGCAAAGCTATGGTAATCAAAACAGTATGGTACTGGCATAAAAAACAGACACATATATCAATGGAACAGAATGGAGCCCAGATATAAACCTGCATATAGATGATCAATTAATTTACAACAAAGGAGCCGAGAACATATAATAGGGAAAGGATAGTCTTTTAATAAATGGTGCTGGGAAAACTGGACAGTCACATGCAAAAGGATGAAACTAGACGACTATCTTACACCATACACAAAAATCAACTCAAAAAAAAAAAAAAAGAAAGAAAGAGAGACAGAGAAAGAGAATCTCTACAGTATATCAAAGGAATTACCTTTTAAGATGGGGATTATGAAAAATACTCAGAAAACAAGATAAAGTGATTCTTAATGAATCAAGTACATGGGAACATACTCCAGTATGTTATAAGAAACAAAAACCTTTTTACATGGAATGGATAAAAGCTAGCTATTAACATTAATCAACAATCTCTCAGCTTTAATAAACTAGTTGTATTTGCATTTCCCTGATTACTAACAAAGAAGATGTAGCAGGAGTGCTTTATTCATTGAAAATTGAACCTAATTATTTCTGCTTGAAATTTTGTTCCTATTCCTATTGCATGAAGGCTTTTAGTTGAATTCATTCAATTCTTTGTTTCTATTTTTCCCTTTAATGATTTAAAAGCCATTGTCCTGGTGTTTACCTTTAAATATTTAACATATAAATTAATTTTTCTATCAGTGTCTAGAATGAATACCTGATTCATACCTCACACTATCTCCCATCAAACAACTCTTAACTCTTTCTCACCTCTCCCAAGCATCCAACACCATCCATTAAAAAAAAGCTTCAAATCATTACTTTTAATGTCATACTTTCACTTTTAAGGAATTATTTCTTAAAAATTCATTTAACCTTCAAATACCTTTACTATCACTTATACTTTATACATAAGCTCTACATATTTGTATGCTTACCATTTTTTCTTGAATCCCGTATTTTCTTCCTTTTTTTATTTTTTCATCTTGTGGGAGTACGTCTTTCAGTAATTCTTTCATAAAGGATTTTTGGCTGGTAAATTTGCTGAGGCTTTGCATGTCTGAAAAGGTCCTTATTTCACCATCACATTTAAATGCTAATTTAACTTGGCACAGAAATTTAGGCTCAAAATCATTTTCCCTCAGGATGTTGAAGACATTACTCCATCGCTTACGGACGTCCAGTGTTGCTGATGAAAAGTCTGCTGCCAGTGTGAGTCCTGCTGCTTCATCTTCTCTGGCGACTTTTAGAATTTTCTCTTTAGTCTTGAAGTTCTGAGGGATTTTTTCCTCTCTCACTTCTTCGACTAGTTCGTCCTCTCGATTCTCTCTGTCCTCTCCTGTAACTTCTATACGGCTGTTGCAGTTTCTACAACGGTCATCAATAATGCATATGGCTTCTTCAAAACTTTCCATGACTTTGTGATTTTGTGATTCATTTGGGGACAATTTCTTACCTTGGTTAGTACTGTACTCTTTAGCTTTGTCTAATTTGCTACTTGGCTTGTTTATTCCTTTTCTTTCAAAGGTCAAATTTTCAACATCCTCAACTATTTTAGAGTTTTCTCTAAGCTTCTCTAAAAACCCTGTTTTTTGTGAGGCTAAATCTTTCATTCGTTCCCAGTCTCTTCTGGTACTGGATTTCTTTGGATTTTTCATGTCAGATATTGTACTTTTTACACTTGAAATTTCCTTTAGGTCGTTTTTAAGAGATTCCTTTCTCTCTTCAATCATTAAGTCCAGTTTTTCCATCAAGACTTCACAATTCTTCATAATAGCCGTTGATATGTCTTTGTATTTTAAATCCAATATCTGGGCCATCTCCTGGTCAGTTTCAATCAACTGATTTCTTTCTACACGTGTGATATTTTGCTGTTTCTTTGCACGTCTAGCAATTTTTGATTGTACACTGAACATTGTGGATATATTGTTAAGACTGGATTGCTTTCTTTCCCTGAAGAGTAATTTTTGTTCTTCAGGCCTGCTATACTTCCCAAACTCAAAAACCTTAAAAAAATATATCCCCTGAAATATAAAAAAAGAAAAACTGTTTACTGAAGAATTCTTTATCTTGAGAAACTCAAATCAAGAATGTAAGGTTGGTTACTAAGTAAACTATGCTATGTGTATGCCATAACAATTTAATATAAAAGGTCACTAAGAAGACCGTACATGTACACTAAAACAAAGCAAAAATATCAGAACTCCAAATTCACATATTATCATTAAAACCACATTCAAGTAAAGACTTAAATGTAGTTAATCAACCAAACAGTAGATGAATAAAAATGGTGGAGATCGGCTGATTTTTCATACTATTAACTTTGCTATCATGCTCTCTGTATTAAGCATATTAATTACAAGAAAAACAGTACTTTTTTTTAAAAGTGTACCATATCAAGTTTTCAAAGTCTACGGTGACATGAATGGAAACTGACACAAAGTGGAGAAACAGAAGTCCTTTTTATGATTGCAGATAGTTAACATTAAGACTTTTTCTCAAAACCAGCTGTCAAGTCAACTCAGAATATTATTTTCCAGAGCGCAAATGTTAAGTCATATCCTGAGGGGAGCAGCACTGAACTCTATGCCTCCTCCACCTCACACGGGCCCCACCTCTGCTTAAGGAGCCTCACTGAGTTGCCCGTTTTTGCTTTTCTTCATTCCACTATACTGCATAACTGCCTGACCTTGCATGGTGGGAAGTGAGAGACCACCCTCTTTCCTTCCTCACTCAGTTGACGGGATGAGGAGTGGGAAAGTGTGACACGCACTCTGGACAACAGCTGGGAAGCCTGTGCCTGAATCTTTCCCTCGGCAGAGCCTGTCAGGATGCACATTCTACCAGTTGAGTTTCCTGCTGATGTCCTAACAGTGCTACCACCGGCTGACTCATCACCATTCTCAAGACCCAAACTGCTTCAGCTTGCAGGTACAAAAAGAAAAATTACACCCCTGTTAAGGAGATTCAGTGACACAAGGGAAGGAGACTAGGGTAAATAATCGAAGCCAGCAGCCATTATGGAAGCAGATAACAGAAGAGAAACAGGAAATGGAGCTCACGAGCACTGACCGTAGCTTTGAGGAACAGAACCAGAAAAGCTCCCAGGCAGCAAATGGAAGGAGGATAAGAAACACATAATATAGGGGCCGGCCTGGTGTCACAGTGGTTACGTTTGCATGCTCCACTTTGGTGGCCTGGGGTTTGCAGGTTCAGATCCTGGGCACAGACCTATACACCGCTCACAAAGCCATGCTGTGGAGGCCTCCCACATACAAAAAATAGAGCAAGATTGACATAGATATTAGCCCAGCAACAATCTTCCTCAAGCAAAAAGAAAAAAATACATATAACCTGGTAATAGAAAACCTCCCTGGACTCCACTCATTTGATTGAAAAACATCACCAGATCTGGTGCAAGGTTAATAAAAGATGCATATACATCTCAGATATCCTGGCCAATCTTGTGAAGGCACAAACCTTACAAATTCCCAGATATTCACATTTATTGAGCAGACTATCTGCTAGTTACTGTGCCAGATGCCAACAGAAAAAAAACTCTGAGCAAAAACAGACATGGGACCTGCCCTCAAGAGGGCTAACATCTAGGGAGAAACAAACACCCAACTGCAACTGCGCCAACTTACAAGGTGAGGGTGAAGTCACAAGTGCCTACACTAGGGGTTATCTGATGTATTCAGGGGGATCCAGAAAGGCTTCCCTGGGGAAGTGGCTCAAACTGGATCTGAGAAATGAGCAGCAGTTACAGCAAAGAACGGAAAGAAGTACATTCCATGCAGAAGAAACACTGTGTGCAAGGCTGGAGCCAGCCCTGCTGAGGGTAAGACACAGAGAAAGGCAGGAAAGGGAGGGCTTTGGTAATCTTGCTTCCCGACTGGATGAATGGTGATGCTTGCTATAGGCCAAAACAGAAAAGACCAAGAAAGAACCAGGTTTTAAAGGAAGAGCACAAATTTTGTTTCACATAGTGAGTCTGAGTTGCTCTTGAGATAATTAGAGAATGGGATAAATGAGTTTAGAACCCGAGCTAGTTTCTGTTCTGCAGATAGACATCTGTGAATCATCTGCTCATAGGTGGTCAATTCCATAGTTAACAAACATTCCAGAAAGAAAAATCAAATCAGCATGAGGCTCATTAAATGAGAAGACAAGCCAGAGAGCGGGAGAAAATATTTGCAAAAGACACATCTGATAAAGGACTGTTATTCGAAATATACAAAGAACTCTTAAAACTTACTAATAAGAAAACAAACAACCTGATTAAAAAAATAGGTAAGGGGGCCGGCCTGGCGGTCCAGCAGTTAAGTTTGCACGTTCCACTTCGGTGGCCCGGGGTTCGCTGGTTTGGATCCCGGTTGCAGACAGGGCACTGCTTGGCAAGCCATGCTGTGGCAGGCGTCTCACATGTAAAGTGGAGGAAGATGGGCATGGATGTCAGCTCAGGGCCAGCCTTCCTCAGCAAAAAGAGGAGGATTGGTGGCAGATGTTAGCTCAGGGCTAATCTTCCTCAAAAAAAAAAAAATAAATAAAGTTGACCATAGGTAGAGACATTTTAAAATGGAGTTAGAGCTGCCTTTCCAGAAAAACTGCCATGTCTTGAACCTTGGACTGGGCTGAACCTTCGGACAGGGCTCAAACGGCAATTATTTTACTAGTACTGGGGCCCAGGGCAGGCCACTCCAAAATATCCCAGAATAGCATATCAATTATTTTGAATTAAAGCGACATGAGAAGCAAAAAGGGCATCTGAGCCTCCTGTCTCTGTTCCCCTGAAAGCAGGAAATGAACTCCCGTGTGACAGGTGCTCTCCCGGCATCCTCGTCACCAGAGGTGGGGACACAGGGCCAAGACGCTGCACAACAAACCTCGCTAGTTTAATTTACCACCTCAAGCCTAAACTTTGCTTAAACCCCTCACTATTTACATACCCAAGCCTAAGTTTCTTGGTCCTGTCAATTCTTCACAAATTACTGTTTCTCTATGTCAAAGATCTACAGGTACTGCCTGCTTTCTTCACTCCCTTGAGCTTCATTTCTCTATGATCTCCAACACGTTTGTATTAACCTGGGTTTTCCTCCTGTTAGTCTGGTCTTTTGTCAATTTTATGATTAGTCCACCCACAGGAACACGGGAAGGGTAGAAAGGGGATCTTCCTCTGCCCAGATGCCAGCTGTTGTTTGAGAAGTCAGCAGGCGCAAAAACATGCTGATCACCAAGACTGAGGACTTTCTGCCTTTTTTTCCCCCCAAAGATTTTATTTTTCCTTTTTCTCCCCAAAGCCCCCCAGTACATAGTTGTATATTTTTAGTTGTGGGTCCTTCCAGTTGTGGCACGTGGGACGCTGCCTCAGCATCACCTAATGAGTGGTGCCATGTCCACGCCCAGGATTTGAACGGCGAAACCCTGGGCCACCAAAGTAGAGCGCATGAACTTAACCACTTGGCCACGGGGCCAGCCCCAGGACTTTCTGAAGATAGAATCAATAGTCAGTCAATGTTTAGCTTTCTGGCTCCAACTTCAATTAAAATTCTGACAAATGAAAATGGCAAGCAATAGGATATATTGGAGAATATGAGGAAGCCATTTGGTATAAACCTAATTCGGCCTGACCTTGTCTTTCCAAAAGGGCCTGACCGTGGCTGTTGAGCATGCACTGTTTGTCTGCTTTAGATATTCCCTATGGCAAGAACAAAGGCCCTTGAGATAAAGGTGCAACTTCCCTCCCCCTCCCAATGTTGGCATTCCCCTTAAGAATTAAACATCTTTCCTTAGGCTAGAAACTGATTGCTGCGCTCACCTGTGACCACCCAGCTAAAGACAATAGGCTTGCCTCCTGCTACGCCCACCAAGATAGCAGACCCACTACAGTAAAGGGAAAAACATGTTGCGGAAAGTGCACAGAGTACAATCCCATTGTTGTGAATACACACGAAACCACAGGAAGGAGAATGGACAGGAAACGTGGACGACATGCTCCTCAACTCTATTGGTCAGGGGAATGCAAACCAAAACAGACTCCAGCGTTTGAAAAAGCGGATTACAGCCAGTGCTGGACAGATGTGTGTCCTCTCCGCCTTGAAAGGAGAACTGGGAATTGTTAGAACCTTTGGGGTAATTAAAATGTGAAAAATATGCCATTAAAAAAAAAACGTATCTTAAACTTAGTATTTCCCTTTATTCTCCTCCCCCTGAACTCAGAAAAAGCCCAAGTACCTGCACGTGGCGGAGAGACCCCCCCCCCCCCCCACCCCCCCCCCGCCCCGCCCGCTCCACTCCCCCCCCCCCCCCCCCCCCCCGCCACCCCCGGCCCCCGCCCCCAACAAACTCTGGTGGCCACAGAGAAGGCAGTGGGGAGTATTAACTAGTCTTTCTCTAGCTCAAAGCAAGTCCACGATACCACCAGCAAATTCAGAAAAGAAGCACACACCAAGGGCAGGCTGCCTGTTTGGAAAAGTTTATCCACCACATAGGAGATGCAAGTAGACAATAAACAAATGAAAAGATGGCATCACAAACCAAGGACATGCAAATCAAGACAAGCCTTTTTTTGTCCAGGAGATAAAGGGGGAATTTATCTACCCTCCACCCCGCAATGCCCTGGGGGTGTGAACTGCTCATCGCTTCCAGCCCTCAATAGCTGGTTCCCGTCTCCCACATTCCCCCTCCCATTAGAGTGAGTGTCTTCAAACAGGAACCGGAGCTCACCGCTGCTGGGATTAAGACCCCCGAGCCTTCCTCTGCTAACCCCCTCCGCAGGCAGTCAAGCCTGACCTGAGACTTGCCAAGTTTGCCCCACTCCCCACCTCGATTAGGGATTCTGAACCCAGAGTGGACCAGTTTCAGGGTGTCCAGGGTCTTGGGTGGGAAAGAGACCACGTTTATTTTCATTCATCTCTGACTGGAATTTAGCATTTGATAAAGTTATCAAAACAATAAATCTGAGACACAGAATATGTGAGCTCCTTAACCTATTAACAAGATTGAGTGGCAGGTCTACACTACCTTTTAAATCCTGCCGTGGAGTGTAAAACTCCGTTTCATGACCCCGCAATAACTGTAACGTGACCTGAAAATACCTGTGTTTTCTGGTGCTGAGAAAGTCCTGGATGCTGCTAATACGGTCAGACTAACAAAGGGCGCCTTAGGGAGCCCCACCCTGGATTAGGTGCTGCAGGACACTCCCCATCGAGCCTAAACTCAGCTCCCTCGTTCGCCCTAAAGAGCCGCACCTGGTTCGCGCACGCGCACGCTCGCCCTGCACGGCCCGAGCCCAGCGCTGCGCACCGGGCTGCACGGCCCACCCGCTGGCGGTCCCTGAAGGCGAGGGGCTGGCTCTCCGCGGGGCGGGACTCGGGCCCCGGGAGGGCGGCGTCTCCCCGCCTGCAGTTCAAGCACAGTAGAGAATCCAAACTTAGGGTTTAATGCGTAGAAAAGGACCCCATCTTATACACGGGAAAAAAGGCACTTTAGCTCTGTGTTTGTTAAATCTATGTGATCACAGAAGTGAGGATGGACAGACACGCGAGGTGATGGACTGCAGACAGGGCCGCGGGAAGGGAAGGCCCCGGGGCCATTTTCTCCGACATTTTGACAGTAAACGCGTGTTCCTCCTGTCGTCTGAGACGCAATCAGCTTTCCTAACAATGAGTGAAATGCAGCAAAAAGTCCCTACTTCCCGGTTTGTTTCCCGCTCAGATAGAGAAACTCCGAGGGAAAGGGCTGCAGACGAAGTTCAAGGCGGCACGGGAGGAAACGGGGGGCCCCGCCCCAAGGCGCCCACCGACCCGCAGCCCCCGGCCTCAGCGGACCCCCGGCCCTGCCTCCAGCCCCCCGGGCACCGCTCTGGGAAGGCCCGAGCTTCGGGGGAGGTGCGGCAGGAACACGCGGGGCCCGGCCCGAGCGGCCTGGATCCTGGAACCGCCTCCCCCGACCCCCGGGCCAGCCTCACCTGGGGGAGGGTCCTGCCGGGCTGCAGACGCCAGCGCGAGGAAGGAGGCCGCGCCGACTCCGCACCTCCCGGGGCTCCTCCCTCCTCTTGAGGACTCCACGGCGCCAATCGCCTGTCGACCGCACTCCCACCCCTCACCCCGGAGCGATCGATCGCGGGCCTCCCCTTGCGGCGGCCACCTGAGCAGGGCGTGCCGCCCACCGCCCACCCCAGGGGCCTGACTCTCAATAAGGACAGCCTCCTTACCCAGCCCGTAGCCCGGGGGCTCATCCCTGATTCCCCACTTTGCTTCAGTCCTCGCAGCTAATCCCGCCCAGACCCTTGAACCTGTCCTCTCCTCTCCCTCTCCGTGGCTCCAACCCAGTCTGAGCCCCCTCAGCTCCCGCTGGTCTCCTGGCCTCCCCTCTGGCCCCTGTGCCATCCTGCACCCCTCTAATGCCTTTCAGTGGCTTCCCATTTCAGGGATAGTAAAGTTCCACCTCCTCATCCCGTCCTGACTCCCCTCTGACATTGTCTTGGTCATAACAGAAACCCTCTCCTTTCCGCTCCTCAGAAAACACTGACATTCCCACCTCAGGGCCTTTGCACCAGCTGTTTCCTCCAGAGTTACTTTCCCTTCATGGCTGACTTCTTCTCAGGTTGCAGGTCACATGTTAACTCCTCTAAGATGCCTCCCAACCACTCTTTCCTTTCTAAAGGAGACACACACACACACACACACACACACACACACACACACACACGCCATCCCATTACTCTCATCACATCACCCTCTTTATTTGGTGTCATAATCTGAAGATTAGCATGATCTGTTGTCAGAATCTGAAGGTATCCATTTAATTCAACTCTGTTTCCTTATTGTGTCTCTCTCCCACTTCCCCACTAGAATAGAGAATATAACCCCATACGGGCAGGAATCTTTCTTTCTTGCTCATCAACGTATCTCCTGTACCTGGACTTCTGGCGAGGACAGGCTAGGCCCTCGTGCTGACTGAAGGAAGGAGTGAGTAGGAAAACTCCTCTTGCCAATCAGACTCGGGCGGAGCTCACTGTACCCCTAAATGCTTCCCGGACCTTCTCCAGTTAGGAAGGTGGGCCAGGAGCTCAGGGGCTGTGCTGAGATGGAGATGCTGGCGTTCCGGGCTGCCGGGCTCCCCCCGCGGGTGCACGAGGCTCTGATGGAGGCCGACTTGCTCAAGGTTGTACCGCTAACAAGCAGAGAGGCCTCGATCTCGGGGGTGGGGGCGTCCAGTCCGTGTATGTGGAATACGCCAAGAGTATTTAGTCTTTTAAAAAAATCCCTTCTACCTCCCCGGCATTATTAATAAAATCACTTAAATGAAAAAAATTAAAATCAAATGGCAGCAACAAGTGGCAGAGAAAAAAAGTATCAACCTTGCATATGAGTTACACTTTAGGGGAAATGCATCAGTCCTTACGAACAGGATATTCTTGTCCTCACTGACTTCTCGGAATGTCGGCGCTTCGGTCGGGTTTGGAAGACGAAGCATGCCGCGCAGGACAGTCCCTCTGAGAAGGCTGCCGCAGCTCTGCTGTAATATGGCCCCGCTCACGGCGTCTTCCACAAACCTTAATCACTTAAAGAGACTTAAACGACGTATCATTTATATTAATCGAATGCGGTGGGTGTGGAGCCTGTTAGAATCCTGACTCAACACACAAGCACCAGGAGACAGAAAGGTGAAAAGATTTGAGCCTCGGGCCCTGGGTTTAGTGGGCCAATCAAGGCCTATTTGTTGTGAGAACTGGAGTTGGCTGGTGGCCACTCGACAGCAGGTCTTCCAACGGGTGGCTCTGGGGTCCGCGGAGACCTTCCAGAGGGCGAGTGGGCATGCCCAGCTGGGTATTATTTATAGTAATGTAGTATTTTATTCCATCCTTCAGTAACTAATATTTGAGAACATTTACAATATTAATGGAACTTTAAGAGAAGTTTGATTTACATTTTCTTTTTTATCTTAATACATCTCAATAAGAGAGACAGTCAAAATAATTACGGTCAAGATTATACCACCAAAAACTTACAAATGCTTAGTATGTCGACAGTTTTGGTTGGAAAGTTCCTTGGGTTCGAGAAAGCATATTGGTTCAGTCCACTGACAGGCACCTCTCAGCGCAGCAAGGGCGTCTCCTTGGTGTTTCTTCTGTGACTATGAATGGAGCTGAGGGCAGAGGTCCCCATCTTGTGAATTCCAGAAAAGCACACAGAGCCAGGTGCCAGAGTTACAAGGAGGTAAACAGCTGATTCAGCTGCTCGATATTGTCGAGGCCAATATGTTAAGCCTAAGAAGTTTAGCAAAGACTCAGGAAGAGAAGGCCACACAGGATATGGTATTGATGAGGATTTTTGAGGATTTTAGGCTGGTTAATTTTAAAACTACAGGTGAGAAGCAGGCTCCGAGGAGTGGAATCTGCTTGCCCTTTGTTGGGAAACATTTACATTTGTAAGGGAAACCTCTATCTGTGAAGATGCCTCCTCTCTGTGCCAGGAAGAAGGGGGATGGCTTTATCTCTAGGAACTCTTAATCAATGCCAAAGGCAAGAACTTAAGTTGTTTACTGTCTGGCAACCTCATGTAACTGACACCCCAACATCCTCCTTTGTCTTTAGCTGAAAATATTTAAGTGGTGGCTTCTGCCATTTACTCAGTCCGGTTTGATTCTTAGCTAAAAGTTATAGGACCACCCAATAACCAGACCCTACCGGCACTGGTACCATTTTAACAACTCTTTTTACATATTCTTTCCTTTGTCTTGTAAAGACATAACTCACAAACCTATGCCTTAAATTTAGCCCTACCCTCCACTCATTTTGGCAGCAGCAGCTCTGACTGCCTGTGGGTCCTGTCCCCATGCTATTCCACACTATTCTCTGAATAAAAGAGCACTACTGCCAGATCTTGAGAGTCCAAGAAATCTTTCTTTCGACTCCTCGGCTCACCGACCCCGCATCAGTATGAAGACAAAGCGGAAGGTTAAGAAAAGAAGAAAGGCATGAATCACTCTTTCCGGCAATGGTGACAGTGACTTTTCCACCGTTTTCCCTGTAGCTTTGGAAAGTCTGCTCGCTGAGTTGTCTTTGCAAACACCCACCAGGGGCTGCGGGAGGGCAGAGGGAAAGGCCCTGGTCCCACAGTCCCTCACCCATGGTCAGCAGTGTGTGAATAGTTTGTTTTTGTTTTTGCTGAGGAAGGTCTGCCCTGAGCTGACATCTGTGCCAGTCTTCCTCTATTTTGTATGTGCATCACCGCCTCAGCGTGGCCACCAACGAGTGACGTAGGTCCAAGCCCGGGAACCGAGCCCAGGCCACCGGAGTGGAATGCACTGAACTCAACCACTAGGCCACGGGGCCAGCCCCTGAATAGTTTTAATGGACTCGGTGTCCAGGGTCTCAGCTTCCAGACGTATCTGTTCTAAAACCAATCTGCCTGAGAAAGTGCCTGAGGGATGAGGGTTCTACTTGCTCACCTGCCCTGCCTCTCCCTCAATCTTTCTGCTCCCACTTTACAAAATGATTGCTGGACTCACTATGTGGGCCCTTCCCCCCGGGTAGAAAAATCTGGTTGAGAGTGCCTGCTTCTGAGTAGGAATCTCTAACATGCCCAGCCTGGAGGCTTCCATGAAAAATACTGAAAAGAGAGATACTTCATCTTATCCAGACAACAAGCCTCTCCATCCACCCACCCACCCATCCATCCATCTATCCATCTATCCATCTACCACCCACCCATTCATCCCTCTATCCATCCATCCACCCATCCACCCATCCACCACCCACCCATCCATCCATCTATCCATCTACCACCCACCCATTCATCCCTCTATCCATCCCTCTATCCATCCATCCATCCATCCACCCATCCACCACCCACACATCCATCCATCTATCCACCCACCCATCCATCCATCTATCCATCCACCACCCACCCATCCATCCATCCATCTATCCATCCCTTCATCTACCTCCCACACTCCCCTCTCTTCCTCCCTCCCCCTCTCCCTCCCTGTCGCTTTTGGATTGAGAACCAGAAGTGAGAGAGATGTCCCCAGGATATATTTTAACACCATTATTTGAACTGAAATATGAAGTCCAACTTTTCCTGACAGAAAGTATGATTTGTCTGATAGGACTGGCTTTGCCACCTAGGTTATACAGAGATCACTTTCCATGAACTAAATCTGTTTTCGACAAAAAAAAAAAAAATACATTTAAGGTGTGTTCACAATGTAAAAAACACTAGAAAATATATCCTTTGAAACTACTTAAACGTATGATTTAAAAATTTTAGGTGTCAACATTCTGCAAGGAATGTGAGCAAAAGTTTTGGAAAACCACTGTCCCTCTGGCCCTTGCGTGGTCCCGAATGATCCTTGGGAACAGCCTTGCAGTGGTCTCCTTGCCCGATACCAGTTCACCTTTGCGTCTGCCCAGCTTCTCAGAACTGTCTGGCCTGTCAGAATAGAAGGTTTCGCCTGGTTCCAGTTTGACTGTCAACTTGACACCCTAAGTCGAAAGGGAGAGGCGTCCCTGGACTGGAGGCAGGAGAATGGTGAAGAGCCAGCCTGGAGCCCCGGCAGAGACGCGCTCTTACGCTGGTCCTGCCTCACCCCAGTTCTCCCCTCTGTGCTGGCTTCACAGCTCCTCCATCAAACATTTACTGGGCACGCACTGTGTGGCAGGCTCTGCTCCTTCGAAGTCCTGCCTAGATGATGCCTCCTCTAAGAAGCAGCCCTGTTTGACTCTCCAGCCTGAATTAGGGACTCTTCTGAGCTCCAGCATCCTCGGACTTCTGCTATTAAGGTGCTCATCACTTTGCACAGTCATTGCTTCCTTGGAATGCAGTAACGCCCACTCATAAGAGAGCTGGCTCCAGATTCAGGCTGTTGGGTGTAAACCAGCACTTTACCAGCTGTGTGACCTTGAATAAATAAGCTAACTTCTCTGTGCTTCCATGTTTTAAATCTATAAAGTAGGCAAAGTAGTACCTACTTCATGGTGTTGGGAGAACTTGAGATAATTAAGTGAAAGTGCCTTTCACAGTACTTAGAATTCAGTAATCCATGCACATTGCATCATCTGTTAAAGACAGGAAGGATAGGAGCAAAGATTACCTCCCACAATTTGATGCATATTCTTTCTGATTTTTTTTCTATGCACACCTGTACTTACATAAAATACGAACCTCTTACATCAGTGAACTTTCCTTAGAGGATTTTGACGAGATTTGAGTTAAATAGAAAAACACCTGGGGAAGAATTGTGCCTCATTCAGGCTTTCCAGCAATGAAGATGCACTCTCATCAGGAAGTCACTCCACCTCTCTGTGCTGCTTCCTGTAGAATAAGAAATATGTGGTCCCCACCTCAGACTGTTGATCAAATGCAGGAGAACTCACAAAAGTGCTCAGGAGAGTGCCGAGGGCACAGGGCCTCCCACAGACGTTTGCTGTTAATATTGTTAATATCAGCGTTTGTTTAAACTTTCTGCAGGTTTTTTAAATCACAGTCTTACACATTTTGGGGGTTGGTATTATTCCTGGGTGGTAATTATTTTCATTGCTATTGTGAATGATATTTTCCCCTAGTCTATTGCTCATATGTGGCTGCCTAGCGTCTCCCTAGAAAGACGGAGCTTGTAAAAGGATGAACTTGAACATGACCTGTTAATTAACAGATACAGGTGAGCAGAGGATTCGGTGAATGGCAGAGAGGGCTGTGGGCCAACTTGCAGGGGAGGGTTGGGGAGGGTGCTGGGGAGCCATAGGGGGGCTGAGCCTCGCAGGACAGGCATTTGGCACCTCGTGGGTGCCATGCGGCCACACCTGCCTGACCCTTCCCCAGGGGAGGCGTCGCGGCAGTGGGCTCTGCCTGCACTCACGCTGAGCCTGAGGCCAGGGCACGAAGTAGAAGCAAGGGAAGAGACGGCCGTGCAGTCACCAGGGAGGGAGCCCGCTGCCTCCACCTCCACCTGGGACTAGAGACCCCGCTTCCTTTCCCTGCGGCGGAGACCCCCTGTCCTCACAGCTGGCCCTGGCGGCAGCCAGACCACAAGGGGCTGGTTAGAGCTTTCCTCCCGGGCGTGGTGCTGCTTCAGCCCAGAGGAATATTCTCATCTGTTCGTCTTTCTCTGGAGAGGAGCGGCTTCTGTGGAGACAGGACGCCTCATCCCACCTGATATTAAAGATTCTAGTTTCTCCTTTCCCATCTCAGTTTCGAGGTGGGGATGCGTTCCTGGGTTTCTGTAATGAGATTGAGCAATTTCTTTAGAACAAGATTTCCTCCTAAGGGCACAGCAATCAGGTAAATGGAAAACCCGCGCCATCTTCTGGCCACGAGTGTGAGTAGCTTTCTTAAGACCCACTGTTCCTTAAGACTCAATGCGGGTTTTTCTCTTCTTTCTTTGCTAAATCTGAGGCTCTGCCAACTTCAGCGCACGGGCAGTGAAGACTCACCTGTGAGCCAGGATAAAATGCAGGTTCTGAGTCCTATCCGTGCACCTGCCCGCACCGGGATTCAGATGTAAACTGTCTCTGAGAAACAGTAACAATGACAGGATGAAGGCCAAAACGGAAAACGAATAATGGGTTTTTTTTTTTTCTGCTTTATCTCCCCAAGCACCCCCTGTACACAGTTATATATCTTAGTTGCATGTCCTTCTAGTTGTGGGATGAATAATGGGTTTTTAAAAATCGTTTTATGATTAAAAAACACTTTCTCATTAAAATATAAAAGTTTGGGGAGTACAGAAATATTAAAGATGAAAATTAAAATCACATATAATCCCAGAGAAAAGCCCCATTTTATAATCTTGTTTTTATGTGTTTTTAGTTTTGTGTCCCTAGTACAAAAATTTCTTGGAAAATATGGTTTGTAGTAGCTGCACCATTTTCCACTGGGCGGCGCTGTGCCACGTGGCATTTAAATGTACCCACGTGGGTTCCGGGAGCACCTTCAGCCTGTTTCCACCGTCATACATAGTAGTGTGGTACTGGTATGACGATCCGCTTACATTAATATTTGTGTACAACTTTCATTATTTCCTCAGGATATAATGGGAATGACTATGGTACAGAGCAATTCTTGGTAACATTGCCATGTCACTGTTTCTTGTTTTAATACATTTAATTTTTAATATGTTAGCCAGAACTTCCAAAACGTGGAATTGCATAGATGAAAGGAGTCCATCCCTCTGCAGACATAACACTCTCTCATCAGAATAATAAAGACCATCCTTGCGAACGTTTCAAGGAATTGTGCAGCTCAAGACATAGGGCCCTCTCCAGGGGTACTCTCCTCCTTCTGCTTTGTTTTCTCCTCCTTTTCCCCATGCTAAAAAAAAACACAAAGAAACTTGGATTTTGATGATTAGTTATTCATTATTAGCCTAATTTTACTGAAGAGGTTGGAATAATAGGAGAGTGTGGTGAGAAAAAGAAATGATACACATTTTTCATAACCCAACATTATGCAATACACCAAGTTCAGCCCAACGTGACTGAGTACCGGCTTGGCCAGGGAACACCTTTGACCCCGAGGGCAGGAAACAAGCAGTGATCTGACCCATGACCCAGAGAGTGACTCATGTAGGAATATAATTCCAAAAAGAAGCGATGATGCACTAAAATGACCTACCGGAGCAACAGCTACTTTGACTCTGTGCCCAGCGCTGGTGTTGTTACATTGTATCAGTTCCTGTACTCATCCCATGTTACATTATCCTGTGAAGGTGTTATTCACATTATCAACCCCGGTTTTACAGATGAGGATGCTAAGGCACAGAGTAACCTGCCCAGAGTCCCAAGATCCAGCATTGAACCCAGGTGTTCCTGCTCCAGAGTCCGTGCACATAACCACAAAACAATAATGTCTCTCTGTAACACCCAGGAGGGAAGGGTTATAACTCTGGAGGATCAAGAAGGATTTAAGAAAATTAATACTTTCAACTAATGTCAATTGAGCATCTACCATCTGGCAAGCAATGTGCAAGGGGCTGGATACTCAGTGGTGAAAAGTCAAGGTGACTGCCTTTGTTATGTCTGCAATCTATTGGGCGAGCCATACAGGATACAAATAAACACACAAATGAATACATAATTGCATGCTGTAAAAGTGTAATGAAGGCAAAGAACCCAGTACTAATATAAAAATAATAATTACAGGATGAGGAGGGGGTATGAGATTATGGTGGCATCATGAGTGGCCTGTCTGAGGAAGTGATATTCAAGTCTGGAGTTGAAGGATGAGGAGGAGTTAGCTGGGTCCTGGGGGCAGGAGCTTGGGGCGTAAGGAACTGAAAGAGAGGTCACAACGGCAAGGGAGATGTTGGTAAGAACAGATCGTTCTGGGCCACGTTAAAGAAACCGAATTTACTCCAAGGTCCGTGAAGGCTTTGAAGCAGAGGTGGAGAGGACAGTACAAAGTGCTATTAACATGCCACGACGGTCATTCGATTCCATGGAGTATGACTTGAGGGTTGAGAGATTGAAAACGGAGAGAGCAGTCAGAAGCAGTTCCAGGCACGAAATCACGGTGGTCTGGACCAGACTCCTGGCTCATCCTCTCTCCCATCTCTAAAAACAATCACACTCACCTGACAGTAGTAAGCAGTGTGACCTGTTGTCTTCAGAAGGGGACGAGTGAGCTCCCAGAACAGGCTCCTTGCACCTGCCCATTGGTCTTTCCTTCCTCTTGTAGGCTCTTATGCTGTGACTGGGGAATATGAACTCTGAGAGGTCAGGGATCTTAGCTGGCTGGGTCACCCATGTGTCCCCTTTTCTGAGGGAGCTATTATGTTTTCAGTCTTACTCCCCAGTGAACTCCCAACCAGCCCTCCCCATTCACAATTGGTAAGTCTGTCACCTCATCTACCCCTATTTTATTTGCAAACCAGTTTCAAAGGGGAGTGTAGGACTAATTTGAACACTGGTGCAGCTATCTGAAATGTTCCAGCCCCAGGTGATGGAGGGAAGCACAGGGTGTTGTGGGAGCTGCCTGCAGAGGCTGCAGAGCAGTAAGAGTTAGCCAGGCGGCCAGGTGAAGGGGTGATGGCAGTGGTATGGCTTGGGGTCCAGGGAGAACAGCAGCATTTTCAAAGTGAGAATCAAGAATGGTGAGTTCAGCAAACTACCGAGAGTCAAGTGTGACTGGAATGCAAGATGTGAGAAGAGCAGTGGAAAGAGACGTGACTGGGCGGACAGGCAGGGTCCAAGCCAGGAAGGACCCTCTAGGTCCCCTGACAGAGCCCATCATCTCCCTCCATCACAGCATTGTCTCTGTTATAATATCGTCTCTCTCTATCACAGCACCATCTCCTCTATTGCAATCAGTTTCCTTATCTGCCTCTCCTTTCCACTAACCAAGTCAAGAGCAGGGAATGCGTCTTATTCACTTCTGTATCTCCTGAACCTAACGTGGTCAGCTCTTAACAAGAGTTACATGAGTAACTGAAACAGTATTGTCGTACCTCATATATGTTTAAATCAATTTTAACGACTGCCAAATCTTCTAGCACTTTCCAAGTGCATCCTACCGTAGCACTTTTCTTTAAAATGCACAGTAAAATGATAAGTTCCAGCAACAAGGCTCCTCCAGAGTGCAGGTCCTGGAAGGGGGCCGGATAAGGGGAGGGGGCACCTAAGGACTGAAATCCATGCCCAAGCCTGACACCCTCACGTCTCTAAGTTATTGCTCAGTGTCAAGGGCCAGGCAAAAGGATCCAATTTGCTTAACGGAAAAGCCGGCCATAGTCGGGACCAACCGGCGACGGCTGTGAGGGTGCTGTCCACCCTCCAGCAGGTGACCACGTGGCCGGGCGGGCGCCCACACTCCGCGCTCTGGCCGGCGAGGGTCCTGCAGGCTTCGCCCGCCGCCCTCCCGAGGCCTCAGTCCCGCCGAGGACCCCACGTGACCTCCCGCGGGGCCCCCGTCCCCGTCCCCCTCCCCGGGGGACCCGCGCGTCTCTCTCGGGCGCCCCCGCGCCGCCGTCTGCATTCTCGTGGCCAAGGCCCCGGGTGGTCGGCGAGCCGCGGGTTGGGGCGCGGGGCGGAGCGGGATCCGCGTCCATCCTGGGCGGTGAGGACGCCTGCTGTCCTCAGCAGCGCGCGGTCACCTCCTCGCGGGGCCCTGGGAACCGGCGGTCGGGGGGGTCTGGGGGCCTGACAGCATCTCCGCCGGACAGAGGGCTCCGGCCTGGCCCCTTGTCCCACCCAGCGGCCACACGTGGCGGCTCGCGAAGCCCCCCGAGCCGTCGGAGGGCGCCGGGGTCACGGCCCCAGCCCGCCCATCGCATCCTACCTGCCGCCGAGGACGCCTCCGCCCGGAGCCCGCCGGGTGCTCACCTACCCCAGCTGCTTCCCCTTGTGTGGACACGGGGACAACTGTGAACACTACCCCCAAGTGTCGTTGTGAACACTCCTTGGGTTTCCCCCAAGATTTTATTATGCACAATTGCCATACAGTTTAAGAAATTGTACCCGGCACGGGGCTTGGCCCGATCTTTCGAGTCAGTAAACGTCTGAACGTTCAGTGTGTGCCAGGCGCTGTGCCAGGTGCTGGGGGGCGAGAAGAGACGCCGTTTCCGCCCTTCAGGCGCTCAGGACTTGGCTGGAAAAGGGACCGGCTGACGCGAACTCTCCCACCGTCTAGTTGGAGTGAAAGGGGAGCCTAGGGTGACCCCAAGCAGAGGACAGCAACGTACGCTGCGTGGGGTCTTTGGGGCCAGGGAAGGCTTCCCGGAGGAAGTGACATTTCAGAGGAGACTTTAGTCTGTAAATACTGTAATACCCATAGCGTGATGCGCACGTGAGCTGGCTTCACGCTACACCCCAGGGTGGAGAGTCAACACTGGAGGTGTCCCCTGGTCAGGAACCTATGTCCAAAATGATAATTAGCAACTGAAGGATCATATACTCCTGGGATGGCTTCAAACATCAGCACCCAAAGCAACACTAAAGGTGCATTAATTACCTTAGGGAACTTTTTAAATTAGTGAAATAAAATTGTTCAAGATCTGCGGTTGGGAGAAAGGTGGGCCAGTACCTGTACGGCAGGAGAGGGACCTGCTTGCTCAAACAGGGCCTAAGCGTCTGAAGACCAACACCTTCAGGAGCTTTGCCTGCTGAACTCCAGCGTTGCGCTCCCCCTTCCTTCTCCACCCCTCCCTCTTCAGGAGGAGTTTGTTATCTGATGGGATGAAAGTCTGCAAAAGTTCTTGCAACTGCCTGGGAGCGAAACTTTTCAAGCCGGGTGTTTGTGGGAGGACCTGAAACAATTGTTCTTAACTCCGGCTGCACATTAGAATCTCCTGGGGAGCTTAAAAAATAAATTCTTGGCTCCCGCTCTCCCTGCCCCCAGTTCCCATTTAATTGGTCTCAGGTGTAGCCTGGACACCGGCCATGTGAAATATCCCCAGGTGACTTTAACGGACAGCCAGGGTTAAGAACCGCTGGCCTAAAAAGGTGGGCAGCTCCGGGAGCTTTCTGCACAGGTGGGGCTGTGTCGTGCCTGCCGGATAATAAATGTTTATACAGGTGCTGGCTCGGTCAGCCCTGCGCTCAGCATAACATACCTCAGTAGCAAGGCAGTGGGGGAGCAGGCTGCACTCCTGTCTGCCTCTAGCCACTGGAGGCAGAGGCCGCCGGCATTCTCCAAAAGGAACATGGCAATTGCATATGACCACAGACGGAAGGACAAGGAGGAGGGTGCGCTGGTCTAGTGGTTCCCTAACGTTAGTGCGCGTCAGAATCAGCTGGAGAGCCTGGTCAAACACAGATTTCCAGGCCAGCCCAGACACTCTGGTTCAGTTGGTGGAGGGCAGAGCGGACGTTTGCATTTCTCCCCCGTGACTCTGCTGATGCCTGACTGGTTGTACCTGGGCAGCGTCGCCCTCCATGTGCGCAGAGGCCCAAGGCGAGAGAGCTGGGCTCGTCCTGGGCAGCATTTGGTGACACTAGTGTAACCCTACTGCTGGAGTTGTCGGTGGGAGCTAACTCACGAAGTGCCTGCCTCAGAGGCGTGCTGAGATCGAGCTTCACCTGAGCGCAATGAGAAGCCACCTCTACAAGGGGAGGTATGCAAGTCCCCAGGGTCCCTGACGGTGGGGTGGCAGAGGCAAGATCTCGAGCCGTCTGCTCCTGGGGGCTTTGGGAGGTAGTAGTGTTGATGGTGACTGCACCACAGCTGAGGACACAGAGAACACTTGTGTGCTTACCCTAAGGCTAGGCCATCCTCGGAGGAGTTGCCTTCAAAGTCCCAAGTGACGTCTGTGATGGTTACTGTTATGTGTCAACTTTGAGGATGTTTTTGGATGAGATTAACATTTAAATCAATAGACTTTGAGTAAGCAGATTGCCCTCCATAACGTGGGTGGGTCTCATCCAATCAGTTGAAGGCATGAACAGAACAAACAGACTGGCCTCCAGGAGCAAGAGGGAATTCTCCAGCAGACGCCTTCGGATATCATCTGCACCACTGACTCTCCTGGATTGTGAGCCTGCCAGCCCACGCTGCAGATCTGGACTTGCCAGCTTCCATAATTGCACGAGCCAATTCCTTACAATAAATATATGTATATGTACACATCCATCCTGACAAGAGGTTTTCGCATATTGAGGTATACGGGGTAAAGTAACTATTTGGGCTCAAAACTGATTTGGCTTGAACTAAAAAGCCTGACTTATGGCCTGTCAAACATACATTGTACTCTGCTTAACCATCAAAGTCAAGAACACGTTCTCTTGAGAATGCAGACTCCCCCTCCTACACCATGTTGGCAAGGCCGGGATTAGTGCCTCTCCTGACATCAGGGTCATGTTGACCTGCTGATTTGCAATTGAACACCTGTTTGAAATTCTGATGAAAATCTAACCTGGGTGTGTTTAACGTATGTTCTTTGTTCTAAAAAGATCTAAGACTGTACTGAAACCCATGCTTTTCTGGAATGCTTTCTAAGGCCTTCCTGGGTTATAATCCTCACTCTGGCTCAAGTAAACTTGCCTCATTTCTCTTATCTATAGGATGGACATTGATTATTTTGCGTCGACAATCCTATTGGTTCTGTTTCTCTGGAGAATCCTGGCTATTCCAATGTCAGACAGGAAGTTTCTACTCCCAACCTTTAAAAACGAGTGAACCCCATCCCTCAGGGTATGGAGGCCATGGGACCCTGTTTTCAGACAGCCATCCTGAAGTTCCCAGGAAAATGAAACAAGGCTCTGGAGATGAGTGGAGTTGAAGGGCTGGTACCTTTTATGCCGTCGCCATTTCTCCTGCTCTCCCAGGAGAGGGGAGCTGGGTACATGCCTAGTCAGGACGTCAGGCAGGAGGGGCCACTGTCACAGCACCTGTCATCAGCTATGGCTCCCTTGAGAAGAATGCTTAACTCACGAGGGGATCCTGGGTGTCCTCACCTGGGCATTCTTCCCAGAATGTAGTTGCTAAACTACATTGAATGGAGTTGAATGGAGTTGATAAACCAGGTCTTCTTTGTCAACATCCAAAAAAATGTGTCCATTTTTCTTTGTTTTCTAACCTTTATTTTTATCTTGTAAGTGCCTTGTGTTGTAGAGCTAAGTTAGGGAGAATTGAAATGTGGGGGATGAGAATTGGCCAGCCAAAAATGTGTCTCTTTGGCATAAGGATTATTTTGGACTGGTTACTTTTAAAAACTGTAGACATGAGAGAAACTCTAAAAGGTAGAATTTAATCCTTTGCAAGAGACATTTACACTTGTAAGAGAAATCTCCATCTGTAAGGGTGTCTCCCTCTCTGTACTAGGAAGAAGGGGTCATGACCTTATCTCTAGAAACTGTTATCAATGCGGAAGGCAAGGGCTTAAATCTGTGTAATGACCTTACTCTTGTTTACAGTGCTTTTCTGGTAATCTCCCGTAACTGACTCCCCCACCCCCAGCATCCTCCTTTGTAGCTGAAGATGGTATTTAAGATGAGAGCCTCTGCCATTTTGGCAAGTTACTCAGTTTTCCTGGGTCTCTCCCATCTATACATGTTATAAAGCTTTGTTTGATTTTCTCCTGTTATTCTGTCTCATGTCAATTTAATTGGTAGCCTGGTCAGAAGGACCCAGAGTGGGTAGAGGAAATGTCTTCCTCCTGTACAGAAACAAGCTTTTGAAAATTCAGGGTAATTTAGAAGCCATGCGTGGGTGCTCTACAATAGTTTGCTAAATTGGATGACTTTCCCACTGAGGTTTACCAAAGACTCCTGCCTGCAAATTAGCTGAGTGCCGGGGCAAGCCACTTATTCCCTCTGGTATGGTCCTCCCCACTGAGAAATGGGAGTGGGCTGGTGGGCAAGACAGACTCCAATTCAGAGGCTGCCACCATTTCTAAAAATCTGATTCTAGAAAGAGGATCAAAGAAATGTTTGCTCCAGGCTAACTTCGCCCAGCACGGGTCCTGACACTTGGCAGCGATCTTGCAGGGGCCCACGACCAAACGGCCTGCTTGCTCCGTAAAGTGTCTGTCCAGAACAGGAGGAGGTTGAAGTCCTTTACACACTGACACACACACACACACCTCTCTTCCACATTCCAGTTTATTTTTGTATTGTGCACACAGTAAAATGTTTCTTTTTTTGTCTTTACTTAAATATGGAGAATATGAAGATTGTGAGTCAAGCTGTCAAAACTTAATGTTTACACTAGGCTGACATAAAACTGGAACTCTTACCTAAATTTCAAATTTTGTGTCCAAAAATTCTATTTTGACTGACTTTAATAGAAAACTATAAATATTAAATTGGGGGGAGGGAAACTGGGGGCAAAAAGTTTCAGTTGCTTATAAAGTTTGAAAACCAACGCTGTAAGGAAAGGCAGGCAATGTCATGTGATCTCCCATGAGAAGATGGTGGTGGTTCTAATCCTGAAAGTGTGTACCTAAAAAGGGATATCCTTCTTAAGCCACCTGGGCAGGGGTGACTGTGGCAGGGGTGGGGGAGGGACCCCAAGGACTGAATCAAATGGGCTGTCAATTTGCAACTCTGGGAGAAACCCAGGAGCTCAGTGGTATAGAGCTTCTTTAAGTGTAAAATGCTTACAGAAAATCAAATCACCACTTTGTGAGAAATTGGTTTCCATTAGCATCTTAAATCCTTTTGATGAGATCAAGGATAAAGGTCTTTTGCGTCTGTCCATGAGGAATTAAGTGCTACAGGAATTGCCCTCCTGCGGCAGTAAACAACTAGAAAAGTGGACGTAATATATGAAACAATAGTTTTCAGACATCAGGCCAGAGGCAGCCCTGGATTTTGATCTCTAAAAGAAGGGAGACAAGGCAAGGCCTACACCTGCCCCACGTCACCGTCAGGAGGCGGCGTCCAGGCCACAGCTCAGAACGGGAGCCGAACAGCCTCCGTGAGTAGAGGAGACATCAAAGTTCAGGGAGGCCAAGGGCTAGAATTTGTGAGGCAGAGTCCTGGACAGGATGGAGCTACCTGGAGAACGGCCTACGGAGACCTGCAGAGGGGGCCCTTCAGCCTCGGTTGGGACCCTGATCTCCACATGCCTCAGAGGGAACTCCTCAAGGCCAGGAAAGAACACCTAATATACAGGCATTGGGTAGAATTCTCAGAATAATGCCTTAAAAGTGGGGCAAAATTAGCCCTAAAGGCTGCATGAGCCCCACCCTAAAAGCCTAAAAAGAAGACTTGAAAGGATCAAACTGATCACAAGCAACTTAACTGCAGGCAGGAACAGTCCACCGCTGTTTAACAGAGTACAACAGAAGCCACTACCCAACAATATAAATTTCACAATGCTTGGCATCCAATAAAAAACTATCAGGCATGAAAAGAGGCATAAAAATAAGACTCATCCATAATTAGGAAAGATACATCAATCAACAGAAACAGCCCCAGGAATGTCAAAGATGATGGAATACTATAGGAGACAAGGATCTTAAAGTATTACTGTAGGTCTTAAAACATGATCCGGGATATAACACAGGGGCTAAGTACAGCCTGTGGGACAAATGTGGCCCCCGCTTGTGTTTGCAAATAAAGCTTTATTGGAACCCAGCGAAGCTCACTCATTTACGCATTGTCCATTGCTGCTTCTGTGCTACAATGGCCAAGCTGAGTAGATTTCACAAAGATCGCAAAGGGCCGCAAAGCCAAAAATATTTATCATCTGGTTTTTCACACCGAAAGTTTGCTGACTCCTGATGTAAAGGAAAACATGAATGTGAGGAGGGAAACGGAAGACATAAAAAAAGACCCAAATAAAACTTCTAAGGACAGGACATACAGTATTTGAGAAGTATCCTAGGTGGAATTAACATGAAGATGAATCCCAACTAATCTGTTTCAAAGCTCGTCATCTGGTTGGCGGAGGTGGACGTCTTTGACAGGAGATGGCGTGAAGAAGGGAAGTGTGGCTGGGTTAGAAAAACAGCAGTTTGCAATTCCAAATTCCTGGAATTAAGGTGTGGACCAGGTTGACATTCCTTGCCAAAGGGCTGCTGGTATCTGAAGTGCCTTGCCTGCTTCCTGTGGTGGGGGGGGCAGGCACTTGGAGTGGGTATCACTCCCAACCCCCTGGCATGGCTGATAACGGAGGCCCTGGTTTCAGCTCCCTTGTGGCTTTTTGACAGCACAGGCTCTAGTTCCGAAAGCCCACATCATTATAATCACTGACACACTTTGCCACTTGATTTTGGGCAAGAGTTCAGAGGTAAGCCACGCTTAGAAATGTATTTTTAAAGGTCATTACTGATCGAAACCATGAATCATCAGCATAAGTGTCTCATTTCAGGCCACCTCCATAAATGGGATGAGAGGTTTATTGCTGTTTATTTATGGAGCACTTACTATGAGCCAGGCACCATACTAAGGGTTCTACTTGAATTTTACTCATTATCATGCTTAGAAACCCCCACCCCTACTACCCCTTTCTAACTGAAGAAACTAAAGCACAGGGCGACTGAGCAACTTGGACAGGCCACATGGCTAGTGAGTCAGGATTCGAAGTCAGGTAGGGTGACGCGAGGACATGCCCTCTGGGCTACATACTGGCTCCCTTGTAAAGCATCTATTCTAATGCCTGACAACACAGATGACAATACGTGAGATAGCTTCTAATGGACCTCAGATTTTAATAGGACACTGGAAAACTTTGTGAAAAGTTGGATTTTTTTTTCTATTAGGGAACAAAATAGCTGAATAAAAACCAAAATCAGATGCAGAAATTAAACTTTTTCTTATATAATAAGACGCCATTTGCTCCTCAGGCAACTACATTTATTTAGAATCTTTGGAGACATCTCACACATACGGACATTCAGCAGTTTATTTTTCCTGGTTTACTTCCCTCTCATGCTAACTCCAACAAGTGATATCACTACGATACATAAATGGCCCAAATGATGAGGCCAAAACGATATGTGTGGCTATGAGAGAACTACTCCTTTTACCAATTCCCATCTTCATATCCCCTTAGCTTGTCAGAAAGTTCTGATGCAAAGAAGCGTTTTTGACAAGGCAATTATTTATTAGTCATGCAAGCAGACAGAACCAGTTATGAGAAGCACCGCTTCTGTCAATTTACAGCAGCACGGAGTACAAAGCATCACAATTTCTTTATCAATAGACATTTAGTAGCATGACCTAAAAGGATAATGTGTAAAGAAACACAACAACAATGCGTTATTTCAAAATGTGTATTTAATGGCTGTTCCAACAAAATCAAGCAGAATCGCATTTCAAAAGTATTACATACATATATATATATATATTTTTTTTTAAGGTGCATTTTCAAGTTTTATTTGGGCTTCATTTCTTCTTGGCTGCCTGAGGTGTTCTTGCGGATACAATTAACATAGAACATTCTGAGGCTGATAGCTTCTCATGCGTTGAAAGACAAGATCCTAATACCACCACATATTTTGGATACATTAGAATTTCCAAAAGCCGTGTGTAATTAAAAAAAACTTAATGCCAGTCATGAAAGACATTTTCAACACAAGATTTAGGCACTCAAAACTTTGGAAGAGCCACAAAATATTCCAACAAGAGTTAATGCACTTCATGATCACATCTACTCAAAGATTATTCTCAATTAAAATCTATCTTTCCCATTATATTTTGATAATTACTGTGCACCATCTGCAGCATTGTGTTTTAGTTAAATAATGCTGAACTACTTCTATTACTGATCCTGGTGCTCATCCTTCATGGTACATTTTTTACAGCAGAGCCTATAGAACTCACTGATAAGCATCTCCCTCCTCTTCCTGCTGGTACCTGAATAAGGAGGCCCCTGACCAACTTTATACTTGTATTTTCTGCTGTAGTTGCTTTCTTAGCATGCAAAATTTCAAGAAATGGGATGCTCCCGGGAGATCAGGAAACATGATCCGAGTGTTTCCAGCACGGGCTCCTAGGCTCAGTTCATTTGCTCAGTCACGTTGCGGCTAAGCACGTCACTCCATCTACATTCCTGCAGTCTACGCTGCTCGACTGACGGGTACGGAGCCGAGGAGAAGGAGACTCACATTTGTCACTCTACTTGGCACCAGGCCACGGCCGTCTACACCTCGTCTGACTTGAGGCAAAACTTGCTGATCTCTGGAGCTTCCTCCGCCTCGTCTGAAGACGGAGGGGTGGGAATGACGCTCGCCTACTGAGACGCCATCAACTCCAGGTGCACTTCTTGGAATCGAACAGAATTTGGCATTGTTAGAATTCAGAACACGTTCCTGTTGAGAATAAGGTGCATTTGTTCAGTGGTATGGATTTGTGTAGCTAAGAAAACAATTAGAAAGCCTTTCAGAATTTTCAGATTACAGTCTGCAAATTGACTCATCATAATCACCAATGACTAACTTATAAAGATCTATCCAGAGAAATGAATTTGAGAGTTATCTGACCGTAAGTCGTTCAGAAGAGAGCACAGTAATTTCCCACAGGAGAATCTGGTGTTTCATCGTGAGGATCACTGGGAAGTTAATTACACTGCTAATGTTTCTGGTGTACTGGAGGAGACATTAGCATGAGTAAATTACGAGCGAGATGACAAGTTGCTTAACATTTGTTTCTGTTCACTGGGTGAGACGAGGCTGTCGTGAAGCCTCTGTATGAGTTGGGATGGGGAGAAAAGCGCATAAGGAATGAGAGATTGTTAACTTCAGTTTCGGCACATATAATCAATCAGAACTGGTTACTACTACTTGATAAACATCGATGTTAAATGCAAAACACATAAGACTCACTCAAGTTTTAGAAATTAACCTCATCACGAGGTAACAGAAGCTGGGAAATATTAGGGAGGCGACTGTTGGTTTGGGACATTTACATGAAACCTCAGCCATCCCTCCTGAGCCGAGGGGACAGCAGCGAGAAGGAAGGTGGATTCTAGTTGAGGCTGCTTTCCATCCTCTTTCAGAACCGCATCCTCTATGACAGTCTGCAACACCTGTCTTGGGCTCAGGACCCAGGCTCACGACAGCACAGTTAAGACTACAGTCCCTCTCTGGCGTTTTAGAATGGCCACAGCTTGCTCGTGAGTAACGCCTTCCAGAGTCTCACCGTTAACAGCTAAAATCTGGTCACCTCGCTTCAGTCGGCCGTCACCTGCAGCTGCTCCCTACAAACCAGAAACATTCCAGTTTAGCCCGGGGCTCGTCAATTGCTATCCAAATCACATGAGAACCTCTACCTTGTGTCTGGTGTGCAAATTAAAAGAATAACTTTAGAAACTACCAACTAAAGTTGCTCTAAGCAATGTTTTTAAGTTATGTTATTTGACAATGGGTGAATGGTAACCATAATTATGCACTGTTTAAATAACAAACAAGTAGAAAAGTGCTGGCATTCACATTTCTTTTAACAAGTAGGAGCTTAACTCAATATTCAGTACTGAATGCCATTTGAATGTCCCATCGCGTCACATTCACGCATACGTAATCCACAAACTAAGGCAGGACCCAGTCTGGTGCTAGTCTTATTGGCGCCAATGCGTCATTGTATCTGGTTCCCACTGCATAACTAAGCTCTCAGCACTGAGGTGATCTGTCAAAAAGAAGCCTAGCCTCTGGGTGGGTGAACTGCATGGTGTGTGAATTTTATCTCAGGAAAGCTGTTCTCTATAAAAATACACAAACATGTAGCATCTCTGAAATTTTGAAGTATCATATTTAGAAGCTCCAACTTTATCTTTGATCATCTAAATGGGTTTCTAAATGACCACTTTCCCTATATGCCCAGCCATGCATGGCTCCTCAAAATGGCACAAAGCAAGTGAGGGCTTTTTCATCCTAAAGCTGAGTATCTAAGAATGCCGTGGTATTACTAGAAATATTTGGGACTGGTCAGGGAAGACAAGACCTAGAAAACGATTCACAGGCAGCTTTCTCCATCTGTTGGGGTCACTGTGGAAATGCCTTGAAAAGTTAGTGCCAGAGGTCCTTTAAATGATGTTCCACTAGTGGGGAAACTAAGGCCCAGAGGCACCAAGTCCCTGAGGGACTCGCTCAGAAGCCGAGCGATGAGGTGCGGACGCTCCAGGGACCTCTGTCCCATGCAGCGTGGGTCCTGAGGTGGCAGGAGGATTATCGGAATTTCTGGAATGAAGAATATTCAAAACCAGGTCTATATTGGGGGAAAATAGCAAAACTAAATAACACGCAACTTCACTCAGATCTTTTTTTCTTTTAGGGAGGGGGTTAACTGCACTAAATCAGGATTAAACAAGTAACCCTAATGGAGAGAATCAGAGTCACTAGGTAACTGGATTTTATCAGGCTTCTATGCTCAGATTTAAGGGCCTCAGTAAACCTCAGGCATCCGTGTAGTTTTTATGCTCTATTTCAGGCATTGCTGTGCTTACTGATGATGACTTCCTGACCTGCACGTCACCTCCTGCTTTCTCAACGTGGCACTTGTGGACAAAGCAAGGAAGGAAGAAAGAGGTGTTCACAGACAGGCCTGCACCTGGCTGGGAAATGTGGCTTCACGCAGCCTGCTGTGTGAGCCGGCCTGTCACTCAGCCTTCCCTGATGCCGGAACACGGGCATCTCCCATCGACTGTTCCCTGTGCTCAGGATGACCGTGTGGCAGCTGGTGTTTACTCAGTGATGGGGGGTATAACAAAGCGAAGCTCCAGTGATGATCGGACCCACGCTTTCAGAGGCTCTGAAACACCCCTCCACTTTCAGGGTTGTTGAAATCTTTAAGCCAATCTCTTGCTGGCTTATGGTAAAATTCGGCTGCTGAGGGGACTACGAGCGAAGGTTCTCTTATCAAAGTCTGGAGTTCCCAACTGAACACCTGAAAGAAAATGGAAGGTCCCGACAGCCCGATAATCAGATCGACCGAGTCTCACACACCGTGCACGCCCCGAGGGCGGGGATGCGTCACACTGTGGGGGCAAAACACTGTGACGGGCCGAGTTAGTGTCCTAGCTGGGCAAGAGACTTACTGAAGGTTTAGGACACAGAAAGGTCACATAAAAATCCACACCTGTGGACAGCTGCGATCCAGAGACCTAAGCAAATATTTTTAAGGAGATATGTTCAGTGTTAAAAAACGTGAAAAACATACACCTATAGTTCCTAGATCTTCAGAATTCCTAGGGGCGAAAGCTCAGCTCTGTGTCAGAATCTGTTTTAGAAAGTCTTCACCATCAAAAAAGAAAAATCTCATTTGCTAGTTTTTGGTTTATTGATTCTCTACAGAAAACCTCTAAATTTGGATATATTGGCTTACTCTAACAAAAAAAGGAGAAAAAGTCATTAAACTAAATCTTACTATAGTAAACTCTAGAGAACCATCTAAATTATAATAATGGTAGTAATTATGTGCCTTGGAAGACTGACTGAACCGAGGGGGCCTTAGCTAGGGCTTTAGAACTTTTTCTTTTGTTAATTCAGGGCTTTTCACTTTTAGGTGTGGCTCACTTTACAAAAAAGGTCCATTCCTTAAAAAATGAAACATACCAAGGATATTCAGTGTTTGTGACCGTCTTCCTGCTCGCACAGGTGCTTCCTAAATGAGCACTTCCAGTTGGGACCTTGGAAAGGGCACCCGATATGAGCTGCAGTCCTTTCAGATCCCACTACTGAGGTCCCAATAGGATTTGAGGTGGTTTCTTTTAAAAAATCCACCAGCAATGCACGGCCATTCCACTCCCGGCTGTGTGTTCCGGTGCCCCGGCAAAGGTGCGTGACTCCGGCCCCCGTCTACGTGTGCGTGCAGCCAGGTGCCGCTGGGCAGTCTGCAGAACTCTGGGCTCCGGGTCAAAACCTCAGAGGCCCACCCGTCCTCTTTCTGGACTGCAGCTGCTCAACCCACAGTTGTGAGGTGAGCATGACTACAAACATTCTGGACGCCCTTCCGGAGGTGAAGGCAGGCGGGCAGAACTCGCTAACACGTGGGGCTGAGTCTGCAGCCTGTCCACCATCCTTACTACATGGCTGCCTCCTGTAAAAGCAGAGTATGATAATGCCCCAAAGAATGATCATCACAACTACTTATGGTGCCTTCTTGGGAAAAGGAGGGTCTGTAGGTGGCCCACCCACCGTGGCAGTTATAGACGGGCAGCATGGTCATCCGAGGTGTTTCTGGTCTGCCTGCCCGCTTTCCGTTAGCCCACCTCCAGGTCAGCAGATGCGTGTTGGGAATGACATGCTGTCTTACAGGCACCCTCGCAGGATGGAAACAGACGGGCAGTCTGCAGGAGTCTAATGTGCTCCGGAAGCACCTGCCAAGTGACCTTAGGATCGTGCTCAGGTCTCGGTCAGGCCCAACTGACAGGTGATGGGGCCACCTTGTGAGTAGGGTACAGTATGGCTTTCCAGAAAGAGACAGAAGCTATCTTATGTCTTCTTTCGAAGACCTTCATTTCTTTAGGAAAATAAAGCAGTGGGAAGCAATCTGATCAATGAATGACTGACTGTGATAAAACCAATAAATAAATAAAGGAATAAAGAGGAATAAAGTTGTAATATCAATACTAATACTTTTCAGAGATCTTCAAAATGTATAATAAAACTAAATTCCAACTTTAAACATCACAATGGAGTTAAAAATAACTTATCTAAGAGCCACCTAGAGGCAGCAGCAGGGCTGCACGCCACGACCTGGGTATTAATTAAATAGGATTTATGGAAATGTTTAATTCCTAAAAAACACTCTATCATCCAGTCTTAGTGTAGCCTCTCAGGCTGATCCTAAAGCACTTGGCGGAGGACTGGAAAAGAGAAAGTGCCATAAGCTACACAGCATCCCAGCGTTTTGGTGTCGGGCGGCCCAATGCTGCACTGAGCGGCGGCTGGCTCACAGCTTATGGCACAGCCCTCTGGCGTCTGTTCTCTTTTCTTAAGGGAGAAAGCCACATCTTTGGTCTCGCCCAGGACAAGACTTCCAAGGCCAGCTTCCAAAGAGCGTGGCACTGCCCTTTATACTGTGTTGCCGAAGGAAGACCTTCCTTAAAATCCGTTAGCATCTACTTTTGTGACAGGGTCCAAAGAACATTACACCTCTTGTGCCTCTGATATTATCACACAACTCTTCTTTCGCTAGTCTGGTGCGGGAATTTCCTAGAAGATTCAGATGAAGTAAGCATACATCACACGCCCAGGGACAGCCAAAGCACAGCACAGCAAAGCACTTGAGAAAATCTCACCTAGGTTTGATAAGAAAACAAAAGGACAGTAAAAAGGAAAAAATACCTTTGCAAATATAGTCTTGACATAAATTGGCAGGTCTCCATGGGGACTTCCATAACCCCCTACAATACTCAACCCCAACCCGTCAGAGCCTTTCTCCAAGGCAATGGTCTTAGGCGGAGGCGTTCTGAAAACACAATGCACGCCGTTTAGTTCAGGAAGAGGCACTGCAGGGACGTCACTCTAACGGAAGAACACAGACTGAGAGAGACTTTCATACCGCGAAACTGCGGAGGCTCGAGTATCAAATCAAACACTCCGAGAGCAAGCTGGAAACTCATTTTTAAATTTCCCACCTCATGCCGCACTAACGACCAACACTGATGACGTTTCAGGAATTTCTCTTTCATAAAGATCACTGTTTTCTAATTAAAAATAAAGCCATGATGCTGAAATTGTCACAGCACCTTCTGTGTGCTTAGTTCTAACTCTCAGAGTTTGAAGCTGAGTGAACTGTGCTGACGCCCCTGAGGAAGGCGCATGGGGACAGAGGCGGGGCCACCCCGAGCCCGGCACAGACCGTCGTCTGCAGGTGGCCTCTGTCCACCACGGGTGACGGCAGCCCGGCAGCTCAGTATTCCTGCCTGGACCCCCGCACCCCCTGGGGTGGGAGCTCCCTCTTCCAGCCCCCTCCACTGAGCAGCTTTCCCGACTCCCTCAGAGAGTGAGCCACAGAGTCCGCTGTGCTCCCTCTGCTCCTGGTCCCGACTTCCACACGGCACTCAAGTCCATGGGGATTACTGGACCATCCTTCTCCTCTGCCAGACTCAGAACCCCGTGAGTCTCAGTCCTCTGAGTACACCCGGCACTGCGCATGCTGCCTGTCACAAACTCAGGATCATGACTGTGCAAATGAGAGCTGAAATCCAGGAGAAGAGAGAAACCGAGGTGAAGCCAAATGGGTAACACCCAGCGTTTCGAATGCAGAATTTGGATTTCAAAGGCTCGTCCAGTGTGGAAGTCTTCTCTCTCGGAAACAACATGGCTCAAAATTAAACCACCCACGTGGGCTCAAGCAGTTAAGTCTAAGCTTAGCTAACGCCAGTTTCCTATCCCAGGTGTGGCTGTCGGAAGGGTGGGAGCCTAAGAGAGCTCTGGTACCCAGACCCTGTCGTCCGCGTGTGCACAGAGGTCCGTGTGTGTGCTGGCAGCACCGCTGGTCGTGCGGCAGCCTGTGTATCCGAGCGGCAGAGCCCTCCGATATGAACTCACCACTCATGTGTTTAGAGAAATTTACAAAAGTGGGACATGAGTAATCTGTGAAGATGTGGTTCTGTCTGACTAGGATATTCTTCCCTGTCCCCCTTGTCAATTTGGCCTGGCTTATTTTAGGCTTAGTTTTCAGCTGGTTCACACTGACACCACTTCCTGATGACGGACTCACGGATTGTTCATAGCAGGCAACCACTGTTCTGAACGCCACCCCTGCTTTTGCCAATTGTTTTAAAACTCAGCTGAAGCATTCGTGCCCCCAGGCACACTCCCTCGTGAGTCATGGCCCTCAGCTTCCTCAGCTCTCTCCAGTACGTACCGACTCTCACGACCAAGGACAGATGGGGCTGTGTTTCTAGTTCTCTGGAGCTCCCTGAGGACTGGGGCAATGCCTTCCCCTACGTTTCTAAGTCTGAATCCTCAGGACGCCGCCCTTGCACAGCGTCCAGCCTTTGGAAGGGTCAGTGACCATCTGCTGGACTAATGACGAGCGCCCCCGAGGTGGAGTGGCAATGACGTCATGGACAGGCTCTACCTTTCACCACCTGCTGGCCGTGTAAATGCTCAGTAAGGGCCCCTGGCTAGACGTGAACTCGATCGTGTTTCCTCTTTCACCCACAGCCCCATTCCCAAGGATATTGAAATGGGAACCTAGAAGTCCAAAGCCATTGTTGCAGAGCCCCTGGGGGCCACCACATCAGGAGAGACCTTCCCGACTGTGCCCGTTCACAGCCAGAGCCCCGCTTCCGGGCGAGAGGGAGGAGTCAGCTCCACCGTCCACTGGTCACCTCACTGGAGTCGCCGCCATTTAACTCACATTTTTAATTGGTTTAATGTACTTTCACATAGAAGACTAGTAAAAAATATATCTCCAAATGTTAACACTTGGACTCTAAGTGATTTTCCATTGTTTATGCTAGTGGCTCCCAACCTGCCAGGAGCTGTGGAATCACAGCAAAGAGGCCAGGCTTACAAGGGCATCTCTGTGTCCCACGCGCCTGAAAGGATGTCAAATGTGTCCTCTCGTCCTACAAGGGCCCTGAGTCTTTTAAGGGAAGGGCCGCTGTAACTTGAAAATGTTATACTTTCACGTATTTGCCATATTTTAATAGCATGCATTCCTTAATTTCATAATGAGAAAAAAGTAAAATGAGCTTAGTTTTATATTCTTTCCTCCAGAAAAACAAACTCAAAGATGTCACTTAAGTTGATGAACTTTCAGGAAAAAGTTGGGAACGGCTGTGATCATCAGATCCTCCAATAAGCCACCACCGTTTACTGAGCACCTGCTGGTGACCAGGCCCGGTGGGACCCAGAGGAGAAACTCCAGGCAGCGTTTCTCGAAGGACGGACGCTCTGCCTGGATCCTCTCCCTAGGTGAAAAATCTCCCTGGAGAATGCAGTGTAGACCACCCACTCAGAATCTCTGAGAAAGGGGCCAGGGCAATCAGCATTTTTAAATATGCTCTTTACCTTATTCTTATGCACATTCCAGTTTGAGAAACTCTGCTTAAATGAGCAACTTTAGCGGCACTGACTGGCATTAATGACGAATACCAGCAAGTATAACAAGATTTAACCCCAGAACAAGATTTCAGCTTAGAAAACTGAGGGAAGCTGGTTCCTTGTGTAATAAAGCAGGGTGCCCCTGGGCTATAAATGTGGGGTTTCTTAGGGGAGAAGGCACAGGCACGGTGTCAAAGTGACCAGCTGGAGCGTGTGTAGGCCCTGCAACAAGCCTGTTCAGAACTCACACGTGGAATGTGCTTGTGAGAAATTCAGAGACCCTGGTGCTTCCCTGGGGATCCTCCAGCGTCAGAGAGGCACTGTGCGCTGTCCCACTCCTCTCCATCAACACAATCCGTAAAAGGGCTCCCTGAGCTTTGCCCACACACGGAACAGGCACTCCGCATCTCGGATACTCACTCCGTGTCATCCGGATGGTGCTCGGCACTGGGTGAACCGAGGTGGTAGCCCGCAGACATGTTTTCAAGCTGAGTGGCTATGGCGCTTATATTGGTATCTGCCACAACCTGCGGGAAGAATGAGCACAAGACAACGCATCGCAAGTCAGAGGAGAACCCAAGACCCAGGCTACCCCCAGAGGCCAGCTCTCAGTGCGCATCATATGCAACCGATCCGCAGTGTGTGGCCCCGCAGGTTATTTGTCTTTCAGCTGCTTCTTCATTTGCCTTCAGTGACACCACACTGACAAAGCCGCAGCTCTCAGTCCTGGAGCTCATCTTCTCCATCTCAACAGAGCCCCTTGGTCACTGCGTCTCATGAATTTAAACACCATCTGTGTAAGTGTAAGGATAATTCCCGAATCTGTTTCTCCAGCACCATCTCTTACTTAACGCCAATCCAAACATCCACTCACAAGCTTGACGTCTCTACTCGGGCGTCCAGTAGGTATCTCAAACGCAGCGTGTCCAGCAAGGAGCAGCGCCCTCCCCACCCCCTACACTCCCAACACTCCCAGAGCCTTCCTCACGTCAGGTAATTGCAACTTCATTCTTTCAGTTTGCAAACACCTGGCGTCATCCTTGACCTCTCTTTCTCTCACAAGCCACATTCAAGCCTCATAAAATCCTGTTGATCTTTCTACAAAACCACCTCTTGCCTGTGTTTCACACCAGCCCCCTCCCTGGTGGCCCCGCAGCCTACAGCCCGCAGACTGTTTCCCTCCTCCACCTGAAGCTGCCCAGAGGACCCCCACTCCCTCAGGTCACAAGCTGAGTCTGCACTTGGAGCTGCGCCTGCCCCGTCCCGTCCCTGCTGGGTCTCCTGACCACCTCCTGTGTTCACGCTGGTCCTCTAAAGGCCAGACCGCCCCGCCTCGGCACTCGAGACGGCCGCACCTCTGCCTGGAACGCTCTGCACCGCCAGCGCTTCCCCCTCAGGTCTTCAGTGGCCTTCCCAGCCCCTCTAACTAAAACTTCCACTCCCGCACGCAGCCCAGCCGCCCACCTCTCCCTGCCTGGTGTCTCCTTCCTACTGCCATCACCAAGGGGCTGTATGGGTCTCATTTCCTGCCTGTCACTTCCCATTGGAACGTGAGGCAGGTCTGTCTGCTTGTTCACTACGGTGCCCCCATTGTGTACGCAGAGCAGAGCTGGCATACAGCAGGTGTTCAATGAACATCTGGTGAGTGAAAGAAAGAACGAACATCTGACTCCCTCTGATTTGCCTTTTAAATGGTCACCAAGAAAAGTACAGTAGAATAAAGCCATTTAAACATCCACTGGGGGCCAACCCTGTGGCCGAGTGGTTAAGTTTGTGCGCTCTGCTGTGGCAGCCCAGGATTTCGCTGGTTCGGATCCTGGGCGCGGACATGGCACTGCTCAACAAGCCATGCTGAGGCGGCGTCCCACATGCCACAACTGGAAGGACCCACAACTAAAACTATACAACTAAGTACCGGGGGGCTTTGGGGAGAAAATGGAAAAATAAAATCTTTAAAAAAAAAACCCCCAAAACATCCACTGTATCTTCCTCAAATAACATCCCAAAGCATTCACAAGAGACACAGCGTAGCTCTGACAGCCCAAACCAGGACATGAACGGAGCTCCGGAGCTGTTTCTCCCCAGGGAATGAGGCTCTGCCTGCTGCAGCTTCCACCTCTGTTAAGCGGCATCATAAAAGCCTGCCTTGTCTGCCCACCCTGAGTGGTCTCCCAACCCAGCTCATTATCAGAGCTGGTGGGACCCAAAAGATGGTGGGACCCCTGCTTCTGATCAAGGTGCTAACACTCGGTGCACAGGGACGGTGATGGGACGGCTGCACAGCAGTGCGAAGCTGGACCTGACTGCAGTTTCAGAACCAGCCCACAGAGGGCGCGGCCGGCCCGACGGCTCAGCTCAGCCGCATCTGTCACAGAGTGTTTAGAGCAGAGAAAGCAAAGGACCGACTGGTAGGAACACCCTTTGGGTGAAGCATCCTATTCTGGGGGAAACACTGCTATGTACAAGTTATAGGATCTTCTGGAAATACCCTCATATAAAGAATGACTGAACGAATTGGGGGAATATTTAGGATAAGAGACCGAGGAAGTCAGATTCTCCCTGACCACAGAGCCCTCCACTCACACCGCCCTCTCTGTCCTCCCTCACAGCAAATGTACTGGAGTGGTCTTTGCATGTGACCTCTGTAATCTACCTCCTCTTGACCCACACCAGCCTCATAAATCCACTCCAGTGCAGCTCCCATCCCGCGGCCCAGACTTCCACAACCCACACTTTCTGGCTTTCTTCTTGCAGCTGGGGCCCACTTCCCACTTGCACATGAGGGGTCCAGGTGACGCATAGCCACATTCCCACAGCTTTAAACCAACAGCATGCTGACGTGCCCCAGTCTGTGATATCCAAACACCAGTTAACATCTGCATTTTAATGTCTCAAGGTGATGAGGACCTGACATCAGTTCCCCTACGTTAAACCCAGCACATATGGGGTTAAAACCAAAGCACTCCTTCCCTGCTTGCTCCCTGGGTTCCAGGCTCCAGAATCCACCATCCCCACTAGTCGCCATGGAGACAAGAGCCAAGGTGGCCCACCTGCAAACGCCCTTATCATCCTCCTCCCTGTAAGCAGCCTCCCACGGCTGAACACAGGCTGGCGGGAAAGTGCCCAAGGCCACAGGCTCCCCCCATCCCTACCAGTGGCCACATTCCTCACAAACCTTTAAAACCCCTGCCTCCCCTCTTTCAGGGAGATGAGAGGAAACAAGACAAATTTGAGGGCTCATTCTCATCTCCTGGCTGATGTTACCTGAAATAAAAACCCTTTCCTTGCCATAAGCCTGTTGTCCAGTTTTTACTTGACCCCTCTTGTGTGGTGGGTAGGGAACCTGTTTGTAGGCGCTAGCAAAAGGTTTACTAAAATTAATACTCCAAACTCTTTTTGAGGAAGATTAGCCCTGAGCTAAGTACTGACAGTCCTTCTCTTTTTTGCTGTGGAAGCCTGGTCCTGAGCTAACATCCGTGCCCATCTTCCTCTACTTTATATGTGGGATGCCTGCCATAGCATGGCATGCCAAGCAGTGCCATGTCCACACCCGGGATCCGAACCAGTGAACCCCGGACCGCTGAGAAGTGAAACGTGCACACTTAACCACTGTGCCACCAGGCCGGCCCCTGCACTCAAACTCTTGATCCAACAACCAAATCCCCCAATTCACTTGACAAGAGGTTTTCACCTATTAAGCATACGGGGTAAAGTAACTATTTGGGCTCAAAACTGATTTGGCTTGAACTAAAAAGCCTGACTTATGGCCTGTCAAACATACATTGTACTCTGCTTAACCATCAAAGTCAAGAACGTACTCTCTTAAGATGAGAATGCGGACTGCCCCTCCTACGCCATATTGGCAAGGCCGGGATTAATGCCTCTCCTGACATCAGGGTCATGTTGACCTGCTAATTTGCAACTGAACACCTGTTTGAAATTCTGATGAAAATGTATTCTGGGTGTGTTTAACGTACATTCTTTGTTCTAAAAAGATATAAGACCGTACTGAAACCCATGCTTCTCCGGAACGCTTTCTAAGGCCTTCCTGGGTTATAATCTTCATTCTGGTTCATAATAAACTCAGCTTATTCTCTTACCTATAGGATAGTTATTGGTTATTTTGCGTCAACACACTTTTCCTCCTTTTGGTAGATGGCTCCTCCAGCTGCCTAATTAGAAATCTACGAGGTGTAATATTGAAAATACTTGATTGCTGGCTGGTGACTGTCCAATTGGAAAGGATCTAACTGTACAGGGGCTTAGTCTCTGAATAGCAACCCGATGCCTCCCTCCCTCCCTCACCTGCCAACTGGAATCCACCACCAGGTCCTCTGATGCCAGCTCCAAAAGATGTCTCCAATCTGTTGACTTTTCATCTCTACGGTGACCTCCTGATTCAATCCATCCTCGTCAACTGCCTTTTACCTAGAATCCCCTCACCCTCCTCCAGTCTCTCCTACACAACAGCCAGTTATCTTTATAAATATAACATGGACAAGGGCACTCCCCTGCTTAAAACCTTTCAGTGGTCTCTCTCTGTTCTTGGAACAAAATTCAGACTCCCTAATTGGTCACATGAAGGTCCTCCCCCAGGCCCGCCCTCTCATCCCATCTCCTCGTCCCAGTGTGCCCCGCATTCCAGTTCCCTGGGCCCGGAAGCCACCTGCCACAGCCCAGTCGGCCTGGCCCTGGGGTCAGCTGGAAAGTCACTTGTGTCATACAAGCTTCTTTGACTGCCCGTGTTTAAATTAATTTCTGTTTTCCTCTCCATAGCATGCTCAAAGTGTTCCTCACAAATTGTGCTGACACATATTTATGTGACTGTTAGCTCTCTTTCCCACCCAATCGCAGGATCACGAGGCTAAGGACTCTTCTCAGCATCAACGTGCCTGGCACACAGCAGTTGCCTAGGGAGTATTTGCGGAGAGAAGGAATGACTCTAAAACCTGCCTAAGGAATGGGGATCATGGGACTCAGTCTTCTGAATTTCCACAGAACAGAGGGAGACTGGCAGAGGTTACAAGGAGATTGGTCGTGGGTCCTTTCAAGGGAAAAAACCCTAATAATTCAGCAGGTACAGAACGGCATGGCACAGCTTCTGGGATGTGAGCATCCAGCAAGGCCAGTGGGATGTGGGGAGAGGATTCCTACACGTGGTCGGGTTTTGGATATGCATGCTCAGCCGACCGTGAAACAGACCATCCACTACAGGGTTGGGGAGGAAAGTCAGTAAAATATTGTTTCTTCTAAGGCGCCTTCAAAAGCCAAGATCTGATGTCAATCTGCTCTCTCCTTCACTCGCTCATTTATTCAATATATGACAGCGTCACAACCACTGAATGTAAGAGCAATTACTTGCTGCTAAGTACTCTTCTGGGTCCCTACAGAGGGAGGTACTGTTATTATTCCCATATTACAGACAGAGGAACCTGGAGCAGAGAGGTTAAGTAACTTTCCCAAGATCAGTTGAGGAGTGAAGCCTGGATTCAAATGCATACCGGTTCACTCTAGAATCACATGCGGTCCGTGGCAGACCATCCGGTGTGAAGGTACAGACCTGCCACTTGGTGGGCACAGAGTTTACAGTCTAGACATGGAGACTGACAGAGGTGACAAGGAGAGGCAGAGGGGCAGAGAGGCAGTCGAACCAGCAGCCTCAAGCAGCGCGGGAGGTCATCATGGCTTGTGCTTGGCAATCAGTCAGAAAACCACCCCCTCCCCCGACCCGGGTACCACCAGGAGAAGGCTGGGGGTGTGGGGGGTCCATACCCATGGATGTTCTAGGAGGATAGCTTTTAACGTTAGAAAGAAAACACACTTTCAAGAGTCCATGAAATCAGCCATGTAAGTTGTGAAACTGGTCATATAGTTCTATTTGGGTAAAAACTGAATTTTTTTTATTTAACTAGAAAAATGTAAAAACATTTCTATCTTAAAGAAAAACTCACATCTCTCCAAAACATGAAGGCCTCTTGCTTACCCCTTAACCCTGAAATAAAAAAGGGGCTCCCACCCACTGATAATATTAGATTCTAGAGACCCACCTAGCATCCTTGGAGCTGTCCAGGCCCAGGCTCATTTTGTAGGAATGGAAGCCAAGGGGCTGGATGGGAAAAGCAAAGGATTTTTACCCACAGCTTGGTCTTTTGCAGGAAGACAAGGAGAGCAGCAGTCTGTCACCTCCAGAATGACTTTCCAGTCACTTACAGCCAAAGGCATTTGCATCAACCATCCTGGTCTCAGAGTTGACTGGTGTTCCCAGAGACTGACCTGCAAGAGGGGACAATCTGATCGCGGAAGGGTGTGTATGTTCAGCTGGATACAAGCTCAAGCAATGTAGTCTGCGAGTCTTGGCCCAACCCTGCATCTGAGGGCTCCCCCCATCAACACCAGGGACCGAGCGACGTGGAGGGAAGGCTGGGAGAGGTCTATGTGTATGTTTGGAAGAAGAGGGAAGACAGACAGGCTAATGGGATGTTCGCTCACTTTTTAAAGTAAATCTTGAACTCCTGGGTACAGACCTCTGTGGTAGGCTCTGAGGATAGGGATGGGAGCAGAGGAAACCGAGGGAAAGCACATGTGGTCTCCACTCTCCAACAGGCTCAGAATCGATGTCATCTAGTGTGGGGGGCAGACGTGGACACACCCCGGGCAAAGTGGAGGGAGGAGAGGGGAGGACAGGATTCCCGGGGAAGGCAGGGTCGCTCTGAGGTCCTTAGATGATGGGTACTGAGGCCAGTGGGATGTGAATATGTGGTTTAAGAGCTGTGGTGCTGGGCTCCTTGGACTGGCTAGGGCCAGCTCCAGCTCTTACGATCTGCAGCTCACGGTCTGGCTGTTACACTACTCGGATCAGCAAGCTGTCCTCTCATCCCTCATCCCCAGGGACCTGGAGGTGTGGCAGATGTCCTCTGCTAACCACTCACCTTTCCAAACCATTAACCTGGTTCAAAACTTGTGGGTCTTTTAAACTTATGTTCCTCCCTATTGCTGCACACCGTGTCGCTATAGACACCTTGAGTGGATCTTTAAGGTAGATAACGAGATAACAGAACTGCCGGGTGATGGGTATGAAGATAGTAAATTTAACAGACCTTCCTAAACTGCCAAGTGGTTGCACTAGTTTAAACCCTCCCCATGCATTTAATGACAGTACTTTCTATCCTCATGTCCTCCCCAAACTTGTTATGATCAAACATTTAATAAATGCCCACCTGAGGAGAGGGAGGCCACTGACCTGAAGAATAAAATATCTTGGGATAAATTTAACCAAGGAAGTGAAAGATCTATACAATGAAAACTACAAGACTTTCCTGAAAGAAATTGATGACAACATAAAGAAATGGAAAGGCATTCCACGCACAGGGATTGGAAGAATAAACATAGTTAAAATGTGCATACTACCTAAAGCATTCTATAGATTCAACGCAATCTCAAGCAGAATCCCAAAGACATTCTTCACAGAAATAGAACAAAGCATCCTAAAATTCATATGGGGCAACAAAAGACCCCGAATTGCTAAAGCAATCCTGAGAAAAAAAGAACAAAGCTGGAGGCATCACAATCCCTAACTTCAAAACATACTACAAAGCTACAGTAATCAAAACAGCATGGGACTGGTACAAAAACAGGCAAACAGATAACGGAACAGAATTGAAAGCCCAGAAATAAAACCACACATCCATGGATAGCTAATCCTCGAGAAAGGAGCTGAGGGCATACAATGGAGAAAGGAAAGTCTCCTCAACAAATGATGCTGGGAAAGCTGCACAGCCACATGTGAAAGAATGAAAATAGACCATTCCTTTAAGCCATTCACAAAAATAAACTCAAAATGGACCAATGACTTAAAGGTAAGACCAGAAACCATAAGACTTCTAGCAGAAAATATAGGCAGTACACTCTTTGACACCAGTCTTAAAAGGATCTTTTCGGACACCATGTCTTCTCAGACAAGGAAAACAATAGACAGAATAAACAAATGGAACTTCATCAAACTAAAGAGCTTCTACAAGGCAAGGGAAAACAGGATTGAAACAAAAACACAACCCACCAACTGGGAAAAAATATTTGCAAATCATATCTCTGACAAAGGCTTAATCTCCATAATATATAAAGAACTCACACAATTCAACAACAAAAAATTAAACAACCCAATCAAAAAATGGGCAGAGGAGATGAACAGACATTTCTCCAAAGAAGATATACGGATGGCCAATAGGCACATGAAAAGATGCTCATCATCAGTGATCATCAGGGACATGCAAATCAAAACTAGACTAAGATATCACCTTATACCCATTAGAATGGCTAAAATAACCAAAAGAAAAAACAACAAATGTTGGAGAAGATGTGGAGAAAAGGGAACCCTCATACACTGCTGGTGGGAATGCAAACTGGTACAGCCACTATGGAAAACAGTATGGAGATTTCTCAAAAAGTTAAAAACAGAAATACCATATGACCCAGCCATCCCACTACTGGGTATCTATATCCAAAGAACTTGAAATCAGCAATTCAAAGAGATTCATGTACCCCTATGTTCATTGCAGCATTATTCACAATAGCCAAGACATGGAAGCAACCCAAGTGTCCACTGACTGATGAATGGATAAAGAAGATGGGGTATATATGTACAATGGAATACTACTCAGCCATAAAAAAGGATACAATCGTCCTATTCACAACAACATGGATGGACCTTGAGGGTATTATGTTAAGTGAAATAAGCCAGACAGCGAAAGACAATCTTTGTATGACCCCACTCATATGTAGAAGATAAACAAACACGTGGACAAAGAGAACAGATTAGTGGTTACCAGGAGAAAGGGGGGTGGGCACAAAAGGTGAAGTGGTGCACCTTCAATATGACTGACAAATAATAATGTACAACTGAAATTTCACAAGGATGTAAACTATCATAATCTCAATTAAGAAAAAAATGGCCAGGGAATTACATTTTGGAGAATTGAGAAGTCGAAACATCTTCCAGATAAGTAGGATGTTACAATGCACAAAAGCTTGAGCCCCCTGCTCAGAACTTTCCGGAGCTGCTGATCCTGTGAAGGAGTAAGACCAGCCCTTAGAGGTGTCAGGACCCAAATCTCGCAGTACGAAATACAGACTGAGCGCTCACAGCCAGCCCGGGTCCTAGGTCCACGGTGCAGTGTGCTGCCGACAGACAGGACGGCGGTCAAGTTAAGGGTCCCTGAGAAAGCTGCACCTTAAGATGGAAGAACAGTCAAGAAAAGCTTGCCTTGTCCCAGCCTGGCACGGGTGCAACCCAATGAAGCAGGAAGCACATCTGCTTGACGTTTTTATTCAGAATCCAGGACACCAATTTCGGTGACATCAGAATATACTGATTTTAATGTGTCTGTTTTTAAAATACCATGGTCTGCAGAGTGCGATGTTTTCACTTTAGAGTAAGAGAAGGAGGGGCAAAGTGACGGCGGCCACATCAGCATCTAGTGGCACATCTCAACTGCCACCGAGAAAACCACGCCCCTTCATGACTATATAGGAAACCTCTTATTATAATGAAAGTAATAAAATACCACTTATTTAATGCTTACCATTTGCAACCCACTGTTTTTACTAAATGTTGCACCTCAGTGAATCCTCACAGCAACCTTGAAGAAAGGAGCTATGACCCCTATTTAGAGGAACTGAAGAGATGGGTGAGGGATTCAAAACACACAGCTTCCTGGCACTGAAGCCGCCCTGTGCTACAGAATTTCTACTAGGTCTTCATTTCAAGTTCCAAATCTTTAGGTCCTTGTCCTTTTCCTGGAGCTTACCACCCCTTCCTGGCGTCACTTGGCTTTGTCTCCATCAAGAACCCCAGAGCCGCGGGTCTCGCCTTGGCTATATAAGAGAATCACCAGCGAAGCTTCAGCCTCCCACGGCCGTGCCACATCCTAGACCAGTTACATCTCTGGGCCGAGACCCAGCAATGGGGATTGCAGTCAGGGATTTTATTCCTCAGCCACGGTGGAGAACTGCTCACAACCACCCCTTTCGTGACACTCACAGGTGCCTTCAGACGCTTGCCCTGCATCCTCCACCACATGCCTTTTCAATTCCCAGCCCAATCCATCTTTCTTCTCTACAGGGGTTTTTCTGGACCAAATTGGTAACTGTGCTGATTTGTCCTCTATAAGGTCACGTCCTTCAGCTAGATCAGCATGGCTCAGCAACCCACTCGATGTGGCCAGCACTCACTAGGCGTCAGCTCTGGGCCAGGCCCTGTGCTACAAGCACAGACGCTGCCTTAGTTTTGGATAAATTCATGGTCTGGGGGGAAACTAACCCCCAGACACTCTCTGTTCTTGGTTGGAGAGTTTCTAAACAAAGGATTTCACAAGATTTGTAAAGGGGGGATGAGGGCGGGCTGAGACGGGTACTCCAGGCATAAAGAATAGCACGTGCAAACCCTTCCTCAGCCCTGAGTAATGCATCGCTCCAGCGGGCTCAGGCTGTCTCTGAACCAGCCGCATCAGCAACACCTGGGAGCCTGTTACAAACGCAAACTCTTGGGTCCCACCTCAGTCCCACAGAATCAGAGGCTCTGGCGGGTGGGACCCAGCACCGAGTTTAACGAGCCCTCCAGGGGATTCTGGAGCATGCTAAGGTTTGAGAAGCACTTCTCTCAAATACCAGCATCTTTTTGTTATTCTTTCTTAGAAAATGATCATCCTAAAAGGGAAGCCACCAGACTGAAACTCCCCTGCAAGATTTCTTTTCTTCTTCTTCAGAAGTAACACCATCCCCACCTTTTCTTCTGCCTCCTTTGCTCCCAACTACTCCCTTGCTCTCTACTGATTTGCCACCAATGCGGAAAGAAAGCACCCAGTACTATCAAAGATTGCTGGCGATTTATCTGCCAGTTTAGTGACTTTTCCACAGTTTACTTTTGCCTCATTGATGAGTGTGCTATTCTTAAAATTCTTTTCTCCCTAGCGTCTAGGGCCTCTATTCTTGACTCCTGGTTCTTTTCTATTCTTTTTTCTAGGATATTTCTTTCTGTGTACACATGATAAAAAATTAAATAGTACAGTACATGATTAAAAATTCAGCACTCTTACTCCCTCGAGACACACTAAACTTTTCTCTTTTCAATTCAAAAGGAATAAGCCGAGTAACATGCTTATACGTCTACTTTGAAATTTATCATCTTCCTGATGTCTATCGACTCCCTATTTCAACAGGTGAAAATTGAGCTTGCCAAACTCTTCCACTTCAGTTTTATATTATTTTTAAGTTCTACTTGTTTCCTGTGTTTCTTTAAATATACTTAACCTCTGTAGTTCTAACAATTTCCAACTATCTCTTTTCTTTTTACTTCAACTTTAAAGATTTAATTCTCTATATTTTTCTTTCCACTAATACACCGAAAACCCCCATGCTACTAATATTTTATGCCTCATGACGTTTGGTTGTATTGGTCTTATTATTATGACTTGTACTATCTATATAAGTGTTATTCATACTGAGCCAAATACTATACTATAATTACATTTCCTTTTTTTGGTACAAGTTTATATTCCCCAAGGTTAATAATGCTCTCCTTTTCATTTTTATATACTTATCATAATTCTGCCCCAAACTTTCCAGCTGATCTCAAACTCCCAACTCAGTCAACCACATGAGACAATCTCTCTGTTGCTCTCTCCTCCATAGTTCAGAGGCCTGTCCCTTGGAGCCCTCGTCTCCTCTGGCTCCAGTCTGGACAAGCAGATTCCTGTGCCTGCTGCACAGCTGGCCTGGGGCTTCATGCTCTTCAGCACTGGATCCACTGGCTGCCCACTTTCTCACTTTGTCCTTTGCTGGAGTACAGCCTAAAATAATTTTCTCAGAAACACATTACTGAAAAAAAAGTCAGGCGCCATTTGAATCTCTTGTTCTTTTGTAAAGTAGTTTATACTTTTCTCTTTAAAAGTTTTAGGCTGATGTAGGTATTATCCTTGTGTTATTTATCTTGCTCACCGATTAATGGACCTTCAACTAAATTTATTTCATTGCTTTGTGATTTTTCTACTTTCGTTTTTGCACCTCCTGTTTGCTGGATATTGGATCTGCTGCAGTAATCCCGTCTTATTTTTCTCTTCCACTTTCAATCTAGCGTTCATAGGAGAAATCACCGTTTTCTGTATATTATCTTAAGAAGTACGACAAGTCTCCCTTTCTAAGCAGCAGCTGGGCCCTCTTTGATTAGTTTTTTGTGCCCTGGAGGATGCCCTCGAAGGGCCTCCCAAACTGCGACCCTTAATTACTCCCCTGATTTCAGACTCTCTTCTCCTGCCCTCCATACTTGCTGCTGACTCCAAGCCTTTGTCCCTGGTCTGTCTCCACTGTTCTCATTCATTTACTCAACCAAGATCTATGAAGCGTAACGAGCCAGGTGACGGGGATGCCAACATGGGAACGCCTCTGATGGCTCTTTACCTCCTCTGTTCCCAGCACTGAAGTCTCCCCGAGCACGGGCAGCACACTTCTGCTTGCTGGACATCTCCACCTGGATGTCTCAAACGACAAGGTTCTCTTCTCTCCCGACACACTCCCCCTGTATTCCCTGGTTCGGTTAATGCCACCTCAATCCTCCATTCTCCTACGCTCTAGGGCGATGGAAAATCTCCTAATCGACCCAGAACAAGTCCTACAAGTTCCTTTTGTGATAAAAATTCCTGATAGGTTCTTTTTATCTTTATGTTCTCAAAGAAAGACGTAAAAACAACAAAACTTTCTAGCAGAGTCTTGGTTACCTGATTTTGTCCAAAAAAGGTTTTATGGTAATTCCATAGACAAAAGAGCTGAACCAGGCAAACCAGCAAACTACAGAAGCATATATAATTGGGAACATTTAAACGACCTCAATAACCAAGTCAATCTCTATTAACTAATCTGTAGCTGGGAGTCAGAAGCCATCAGACTTATCGGGCAGAGATATCTACCTCCTTACTACACTTAGAGAGAGCAATTTTAACAGTGGAGAGAAACTTCCAGAAGTGTCGTCTCTTCCACTCTTTTCTCCTTCTCCACCCTGCAGTCTGCTGACCCAGACCTTAGTGTTCTCTGTGCCATGTGCACTGGCCGACTGCCTTGCATGGTACACCGACACTAAGTCTTTTCCACATAACCAGGCAGCTATCTGACCTCCCCTACTGCTCAGCCAATGGACTGGCCCACCTGACAATAAAAATAATTACCTAGTGGCAAGGCGGGTGAGACAATTATACCGCTGGTTCTACTCCAGGCACACCGCGTTAATTAAAGCAAATACACTACACACCTGGAAGGCGTCTGACACAGGACACAGAGTCCCCTGGGTTTTGGTGGGACACATGTTCCACACCCACAGTGGTGTAGGTTACAACTGTCAAAACCCCAGAGGATTCTGTGGAGCTTCTAATAGCACGTGTTAGAAACAACACAAACTAACATGACTAACGCAAAAGAACAGTTTGAAACCAAATGTCATTTCCTTTGTAAAATACAGAAATAGGAAAAATAAGGAACTCCTTCAAAAGTATGTTAATTGTGGCAACTTGGCTGAGCGAAGTGTTAATTCTGCGTGGGAGAGCATGAGTTCGTTTTCATTTAAGGTACTTTATATTTAGTTAATATTACACCTTTACATTGTGTCCTCTCATTTCTTTCTGAGGAAGGTGGAACTGAACAAATTATATCGGTGCGTGGAAACAGCAATAATACCAGATTTTGCTAAGGGAAACACTTTTTTTCTTGACATCATTTGAAATAACTTCCCCCTAAAATTTTGTGCAACCAGCGGTCCAGGGCTCTGACACAGAAGAGCTGCACCTGCAGGCCCCAGGGGTCAGCGCAGCGCGAGGGAAGAGCAAGCGCAGCAGAGAGAAAGGAAGGGCAGCAGGCTCCGGGGATGGAAGGCGAGGGACCAGGCAGCAGCCCCTGGGGGAGGACGGGGAGGCGGGGAGGCCCGCCCGGCGCCCGTCCACACGGTGTTCCAGTTTGAGTTCAACAGAAACTGGGGGACCCAAATCATTGAACAATACATTGCCTTTCACACAAACTCTCTGGAAACGACTGACAGAATTTTCACGATTCCCTCCACTCACGCTGAAGGCCACTCACGTATTAAACGTCTGTTGGGCACTTTGGACTGAGACCTTGACCTGTGAGTGCCAGGCACTGTGGACTGGTTCTCCAAATGTAATGGGATTTCAATTTGAACTTAGTATTTTAAGGCTCGAATGATCTGAGGTGCTGGCTGGCCCTCTCCTTAATAAGGTGCTAAATAGTGGGTTTTATTTTTTTACCTACAAGCCATTTTACTGCCTCTGCAGAAGTATGGTGATCATAATCGGACATTTTTGGGGAAACATTAACAAAACTCACTGCCAGGAGGCAGCCCCTCACCCACTGCACGGTTCCAGCCTCAGAGACACCTGAAGTGCTGAAATGTAAGGGGAGTAACGAACGGCACAGCTCGCTGTGACTTCCTGCCATCCTTCCCTGAGCCTCTGGACAACAACGCTCCTGGGGACCACAGTGGATAAACAATTGTCTGCCTTAGTGGACGACTACTCTGTAGCGAGAATTTACCAGTGTTGGCAATCATTTATGCCACAGGAAAAAGAGCACTGTATTTTCCCCTTCTTTTAAAGGGGGTGGAAGAAACAGCACGTGGGCAGTTCAGTAACAGTTTTTGGGCATAAGAAATCATTTCCTATTTCTTGGAAACTCTGATTTACAAAAGAATGCTGGAAGGTAAAAGCCTTGTTGATTTATCATGTGCAGCAAAGAGTAATTTTTCTCCCCTTGTTATGCTTTCATATAATCATGTTCACTGCCTGTATGGGTGGCATTAAAGAATTTCTGAATAAAAATAATAATTTCTTGCTTTCAACCTTCATAATTCACATCGGCAGGCGCCCTGCTGGGCGGCGGTGCATACTGCCAGCGACGCTCAATCTGTTCTGCACACCACTTATCTGCCTCGCACAGCTGCGTGTCCCATTGACCATGGTACCTGCAGGATAATGCGCCCGTAGGCGTTCTTCAGCAGATTGACCACGTCCGCGTGAGACAGCCCATCCAAAGGTTGCCCATTAATGCTGACAATCCGATCTCCAACCTGGAAGTACAAAAGTGGTAGAAAATCACTATCATTAAGAAAAATTAAATTTGAGAAGAATGCTTACAATTCTTTGTAAGTCATATTTCCCATTTGTGGCTATTGTGAAGATTCTGTGTTTCTACTGTGTATGCATGTTCCAGAAGCATGAGGAATTTTTATGGCTTTCCCCAAATGCAGACCAATCAGAGAAACAAGAAGGGGGTCAGATTTGATTATGAAAAGGCACAGCAGGCCACTGCTGTATTTTGGAAATGGTGGTGGTTCATACATCCATCACCAGTAATAGTGGGGCGTACAAATTAACTGCTCAATAAAGCTCTGAGCAGGAAGCCAAAGATTTTCTGCTTTATTTCTCTACCTAAGTTAAGATTCAGGGGCAATGCAGAAAAAAAATCATAAGAATGTTGAATCTTTTGGTCAAAGGAAGATTCTAAGGTGAAACCTCTCAGTGAAAACGATTTTGGGTGGAACAGGGTGCTAAAAATACCATGGGGGGCTGTGCAAATGGGTGCCAATTTATCCTTCCACTGAGAAGCTCTGATATAAACAATATTTTTATATGCCCAGAGACGCAGTGAATTTCAGATATAAGCTTTCTCCAGTGCATTCTACCCTCAGTGTGGGTCTCTGACGGCCACTGGAATTCAACTTTAAATGAGGCGCCCAGTGGCGGCAACTCCCTCCCACGCAGGCCGAGCTGTGAGCACCTTGCCTTTCCCTCCTGTTTACCTTAAGCCTCTGTGTTCGCGCAGCCACACCGCTGGCCTGAATCATGGCGATGAATATGGGGACGTCCCCTAAGGGGCTTCCTCTTCCTCCAGCAATGCTGATTCCAAGGGCATCACTGGGCTCCTAAAAAAGAAGGGAACAGGACGCTCACATATTTAATAAAGAGCTACAACCCCGGTGTCCCCAGACGGCTGAGGAACAAAGCCAGCAGTGCTGCAGGAGGCCAGGGTGACGAGGAGCGAAGTACAGTCAGAGACTCCGGCCCTTGATCAGCTGGGGGTCTCAGGGAAGTTCCATCTCTAAGCATAACACGGCGGGGGCGGGGGGAATACAACACACACCCTCAGGACCGGCCTGAGGGTTAACTGAGATGATGCAGTGCAGTCCTGGCTGACAGAAAAGCTCGAGAAAAGGCAACTGTAGGAGTAAAAAAAACCCGAACCCTGTGCTGCCACTCAGTTTAGCGGCCAATTTTGAGGCAGACTTGGCAAGTCTGTTCTCATATGGTGTTGACGATTGCACTGCCACACAGATCACGCTCCTGTGGGTGTGAACAAACACGCCTGGCTCTGAGAGCCGCACGCCTGCGTGAGCAGAGAGGATCTGGAGGATACAGGGGACAATAGAGCCTGGGGAGAGAAGGAAACGTGACAGATTTTCAGGGGAGGAACGTGGTTCACTCGGCCACGGTGAGGGGACTCCCACTCTGGTCCACGTCTTCCCACATTTATAGTGCACCATCAATGTTTTAAAAACCACGAAAAGAGCAGATGACAACTTCCAGTTTCAGCGTGACAGCACACACACGCTACACACTTGTCTCCTGCCGATCCACACGAAGGACGCCCGTCAAAACGCAAAAACCACCACCCGAGGCTCCGGGAAAGTCAGGAAACTCAAACTGTGAAGAAAAAGGCCAGACTTGGAGAAGCAAGAGCAGGGGTGCATGTCCCAGGTTTGTCCCGAGGGCGAGCCTGCGTGGGGCAGCTGATCAGACGCGGACAAAAACTCGCCGGAACCAGGAGAGGGAGCCCCGGTGGCTGAGGATAAAGAGGAAACCAGAGCAGAGAGCTGGAGAAGGGGCTCCCCCAACGCGGGAGTGAACCACGGAACTCTCGGGCTCAGTGCTAAGCGGCACGCGGGCGCGCAGAGCCAAACCAGGGAACTGAGCTGAGGTTTGCACCACCGCCCACAACAGCTGAGGTGGACCGTGGGGTCTGAACCTGACTGGGTCAGCTGCCTGATAAAACATCAGCATTCTTCAGTCTACACGGCATAACATTCACCAGGTCCAGGATAAAATCCTAAATTACTCCACATGCAAAGAACCAGGAAAATGCAACCAATTTTCTTCCTAAGTCCTTTCAAACGTGCAGGACAGTTGCAGGCAAACACTAACCACTGCCTGGTGGGTTCTCAGTGTACGTGGATTAAGCGCACGGCAGCTGTGGCAGAACCGCATGATGGTCGCGGTGAAGGGACCTACATGGTTGCAAGGCTTCTGCAGTTGGAGTCGATCGCTTAAAAACACATACAGTTGAGTGTGCTTCAATGTAACCTCAATGAAGTTGGGAAAGGAAAAAGACCAAAACGACAACAAAAACCCTAGGTGAAAGAGCTTTAAAAACTTGTGTCTATGGGGCCAGCCTGGTGGCGCAGCGGTTAAGTGCACATGTTCCGCTTCGGTGGCCCGGGGTTTGCTGGTTTGGATCCCGGGTGTGGACATGGCACCGCTCATCAAGCCATGCTGTGGCAGGCATCCCACATATAAAGTAGAGGAAGATGGGCACGGATGTTAGCTCAGGGCCAGTCTTCCTCAGCAAAAAAAGAGAGAAGGATTGGCAGCAGATGTTAGCTCAGGGCTAATCTTCCTCAAAAAAACGAAAAACAAAAACTTGCGTCACATAAGTGTGACAGGTTATTCATTATTATTAACATGATTACTAGTGCTGCCAGGTCATGCCTATAAGAGAGAAGGATGGCAGTGCTGACCTCGCCAGTCACGGGTAGCTTGTGTCCTGTTTTCCAGAGTATTTGTGTCCAGCCTATATTCTCTGAATGCACCGACAGTGAAGCCCTGCGCAAAATGGCAAGATGTGTTTCACTGTGGAGTTCCTGCCTGGACCACGTGGAGAAGAACAGGGTGGGTAGCAGAGGCCTTTTTATAAACGCCTTTCAAAACAATTGGCTGAAATGACTAAGGAAACATAAAATATTGTTTTATAAGCCTTGGAATGAGCAGAAACTTATGAAATAATCTGGCCTTGTTCAAATCCCTCCTGATGTTCCCCTCGCTCACCCCTAACTACGTGCACATTGGTGCACTGGACCTCCCCATCACGGGGGCATCCGGGTCGCCACCCTGGTGGAAAGACACTGGGAAGAAACGAGGCAGCGTTGGCCAGAGCTGTGGCCAGGAACAACGATGCCACTTCCGGGCATTCACAACGCGCCCAGTGCGCTATACACATCACCTCGTTTAATTGACGCAGCATGTGCCTTGGGGGGCAAACAGTGTTATCATGCCATTCTACAGATGAGAAAGCTGAGGCTAAGTAAGTTGCCAAAGGTCGCAGAGCTAATAAAGGACACAGTGCCTTCAAACATGACTGATACCAGAGAACCGAGCTACGCTGGACATCACTGCACGGCAGGTGAACTACGGCTACAACAAGCTCACACTGGTTTTCAATACTTCTGGAATCTCAAATTTAATGTCAAAGAGATCAAAACAGAAGTCTACTTTCCAATATTCTGGATATCATACAGGAGTTTCAAAATCAGGGCTTGACAAATTTATGAACTGAAATGCGTCTTACACAACCTCCTCAGGAGGGCAATTTCGCAGTTCCTATGAAAGGCTTTTTAAACAAGTGTGGCTTTTGACTCAACAATTTCATTTCTAGGAATTAATCCTAAGGAAATCACCCATAATATGGGCAAAAAAGAAAATATAAAGATATTTTACTATTAAAAATAGCAAAAGTTGAGAAACATGCTAATTGTTTAGTAAGAGGAAGCTGGTTAAGAATGTCACAGCATATTCACAGGGCGGAATACTACGCAACCAACAAAAATTATGCTATATGCCGTCAAAAAAATACTTATTGACATAGCAAAAAGTTCATGCTTTAGGGGCCGGTCCTGTGGCCGGATGGTTAAGTTCACGCACTCCACTTTGGCACCCAGGGTTTCACTGGTTCAGATCCTGGGCGCGGACATGGCACCACTCATCGGGCCACGCTGGGGCAGTATCCCACATGCCACAACTAGAAGGACCCACAGCTAGAAGATACAACTATGTACCGGGGGGGCTTTGGAGAGAAAAAGGAAAAATAAAATCTTAAAAAAAAAGAAAAAGTTCATGCTTTAAAGTGAAAAAGATGAGGTATGAGAGTCTAATGTGATACCAATGCACAAAATGCAGTATATGGGATGCACCAAAAATCCAGCGGTCATCTCCACGCCTTACTCTCTTTTTCTAAGTCTGTGTATGTCCCACAGACCACACACTCACCTCGGTAACTTAAAAGAACACACTACCAATCCAACAAATTGCAGTAAGGGAAAATGTACATGTTATGCAAATCCAACACAAACCAGTAAAATAACAAAATAACTGACTTACCCTGATTATCTCAACGGTCCTTGGTCCCACGTCCATGCCTATAAATAAAGAAGCAACACAAGTAACTTTTTAAAATTAAGAGATAACATATTTAGGCTATAATATTGTCTCGTGAGAATGGGATCAGTTCCTAGGCCTTCGAGAGAGAACACTGGAGCCAGCAGGCACTGTGCCCCTTCTCCACAGCCACACGTGCAGCCACTGAGCAGGGCTGTGTCCCCGTTTGGAAGAAGTGCCCCCCCCCCGTCTGAGACACATGTGGCCATAACCCTTTGGCCTGACAAAAGCCGCTGGACCAGAGCGGTAGAGGCTGGGATGTGTGATTGGATGGCACGGAGGGGGGGCATTAGCGTTTCACTGCATATTTTTCCGATTTAATCAAGGATAACCAGCTACTTGAGGAAAGACTTGAAAAGACCCCTTGCCCCACCCCACCCCCAGTGGCACATGCACTTCTGACCTGTAACTTTTAAATTTTCTCTTTGTAAATGGTTTCACTTTAGATTTCTGCTTTTCTGTTTTTCACGCGATTTGTGTAAAGTTAAGGGCACATTTCACAGACGAAGCTCTGTGACTCCTTCTCCAGAACAGGCCTTTCAGGAAGCTGAGGCTTATGTGGCCAGGTTCAGAGATGTAAAAATATCTTAGTTGGAGGTAAAGGGATTGTTTTTTAAAAATATTAATATTAAAAATAACTGGGTAGCAGGATGGTTTTGCTGGAGGTGTGTCCCAGTAATACCTGGATTCTGGGGGGAAGGGTCGGAAGCTCTTTTCGCGCCAACCAGGTTTTGCAGGCTGCTGACGACAGGAGGCAGGGGAGGGTGACAGCTGCTGTGTGTGCTGTGCTGACTGCCCTGAAACGAGAGCCGGGGTCAGCTGCAGCGAAGCACCGACACACTCTTAAAATTCACCCTTATTATTAGTATTTTAATTACGGAAATAACCACACCATGTAAGAGAAAATTCTGGAGAGACTAAAAAAGAAACAAAAATCCCCCAAACTCACTCTCACCGCCCTAACACAAGCCTAGAGCACGTTTTCTCTACTGTATGTGCTTTTATGTATGGTTTCAATCATCAAGGTGGAAAATATGCGCTAACAAGCTTTTTTAACTCCACATGAAATCAAAACCATTTTCTAGGTTGTTACATGGTGTTTTTACATGATAGGTTAGTGCTACTATGTGCCATCTGGGGTTACAGTCAACATTCACTCCTTTATTACCCAAATGACATGATCTATTTGCCTAAAACAAGTATAATAAAATATTGATCAAGAGAAACTTGACCAAATGGGACCCTCAGTTGTAGGAGAAAGCAGCAAATATCAAAACGATATGTTGTTTTAGGAATATGTTAAACTTTTTTTCTCAAAGATTTCCCTAGAGTCAATAATAAGTCAGCCCAATCTGCTATACCTCCATTCCTGTCCTTTCATTCATTTAAATAAATATTTGAGGTCTACAATGTATAGTCATGGATGGCTAGTGGCTACTCACTGCAAATTGCATACATAGTGAAGCGCCTTTCCAATGCAGAAAACAATTCACCAACAACGAATAAAGAATTTCTTCTACCAAATTATCAAGGTGACGCCTAATTGCCTCAAAATTTTAAGATAAACTTAAATCACAATTATCGCCTAATAAATTATAATTTGATCCATTTCCTTAGTTCTATGATGCAAGTTGTTAGATATTTTAACGTTCTTTATGAAGATTGTCAAATATACAGAAAAGTTGAATTATACAGAAGACATCCATACACACACCACCTAGATTCTACAATTGATATTTTGCTATATTTCCTTCATTACATATATATTTCTCTACTCATCAATTTGTCTTTTTTAAAAAATTGATTTCAAAGTAAGCTATAGACATCAATACCCTTTATGATGGATATATAAATTTAAAGGAGTTTTTTTCATATGGTTTCTGAAAGGATATGATTTAAGTCAATGGTGCCATAACAGATAACTACTCAGAACTGAGGAAGTATAGCATATTATAGCTTTCGCTTAAAAAAAAAAATCTCAGATCAATGTGTTTGCCAGGACTCTTATAAATATGGACTTCGCTGGGCAGCACTGCCTCAGTAGTCTGAGGAAAAGACTTCTCAGGAGTTATTTCCATTACACATTTCCCTCTGCAGGATGGAGACCTCTTTCCCAGATGGTGGGAAAAGACATTTTAAAAGAAGAGGCCTGGGGCCCCAAGGTAGAAGACCTCTCTTATGAACCCACTTTCTCTAGGCCGAGTCAACAAATTATAATTCTCCTTGGCCCTCAAAAGAAGGCATCCATCTCCCTATCTTAGAATTGCCCAGAAAGAAATCTGTGCCCTGCAGGGTCCTGACTGCTTGACACGGGTTTGGAGTGGAAAAGCCTGGGACTGGAGCCTGTTTTTCTCTATCTGGGCCACGGGCTGGTCTTCAAGTCACGATGATGGAGGACACGTTGTTTTCACAGCCAGCTAGACGCCTTCTTCCAACTAGCCAACATCAGTGCAGATGCTCATATCATCTCAGCCGTAATTTTAAGGATAAAGTATATTTATCGTTTTTCTTAAAATGGAATTAAACTTCTACCCTCTGAAATAAAAATTTTGTGCAAAGAAGGTTAGATAAAAGTATTTGATGCTTTGGCCCAGGTTGCCAAAATATGACAGCTCACATTTACATACCAGATAAACGGTAATGGCGGTTTTTTGGACACTTAATGATAGAGCTTGTAAATTTGTTAGCTCTGCATTTAACCTGAGTGTGAACTTTATTAATCACTATGATGCTCATGTACATTCCTTAAGGATGGAAATCCAGTTCTGCCTACCACCGCCCCTGTCAGTCCTCACTCTTCTGAAAACACTGGAGCTCCTTGTACCCCTTTGTGCCTCTGCATATGCTACTCCCTGTCTGGGATGCCTTCTTCCTCTTTTCAATCTATCAAACTCCTTCTGGAGTGAGATCCAATGGAACCTCCTCCGTGTAGCCTCTCCAGGAATAAACGTTCCCTCTCCGCATTGTTCACTGCATTCTAACCTCCCGTGTGCAACGACGCTTTAATGGAATCACCACAAGTGAACCTCCCATTAAGGAAGAAGCTGAGATAACCATGCTGCATCTCAGGTTCCCACAGCTCTGGTCAGAAGCACCCTTGTTCCCTCCTGGACGCTCACAGCAGCCCTGCGGCTCAGTATCTGCTACCCCTTACAGACGCCAGAAACGGGAGAAAGTTGCAAACTTAATGTGATGTTTACTGAGTTTGACTGCTTTGAAGATTCTCTAAGACAAGCCAGCTTGTCTGTGATCCTATCTGAACAATGGTATTTTTCTTCACCCATTTTCTAACCCGACGAGGCAAAGGAGGCAGCTCACAGCATTCCAGAAACACTCGTGTGCCAATCACAACATCAGAACATCTTCTGAACAAAGGCCTCAGAGCAGCTTTACGTCTGAGGTGACCAGAGAGGGCACCAAAAGTCATGCTTTTAACCTCAAAACAAAGGCCTATCTACAACCCACAAAGGGGATTACGGGGTCACATGTAAATTTCTACCATTTCAGTATGTACCACATGGGACTAAAATATAGTCTACCATCTTAATTTTGTCAGACATTACAATGAAAAAAAAATGCAGTGAAATCTACTTTGTTAAAAAAAGAAGTAGCACTTACATCAGCCTTGCAAATAAATATAAGATATTTGCTAACCCACGAATATCACCCATTAAGGCCACCCTCCCACAGGAGAAGCCCTCACACTTCACTCTCCTAGGAATACACCAATACACCATTAATTGCCCTCAGCATGTGTGAGTGGCTATTCACAAGTTAACTTTATAGCCATATTTAATTGAATGAATAGAACAATGTTGTGCTAATGAGGGTCAAATTGCCACCAGATGTTGCTCCTTTCTGTTTTTTTAAGAATAAACACAGCTGTGTGCATGTATGCACAGGCAATATAGAACTAATACTGGGGGGAAAAGTGGTTCTAAGAAAACATTTGCAGGCAATAAAGGAGAGAAAAATCTAGAGATTAATGAATTTCCATCCCACCTTTCATTTTTATTTCAAACACATTAAAATACACTGAGCTTGGTGTTGTGAATATGCTGTATATTACACATTATTTCCAAGAAATCATTTAGGAAATGGGGAACTTTCTCCCAATGGGGACAGTTGAGTGAGTCAGTCTGACGGGAAGCCATCAACAACCTGAGTGTTCTGCAACGTCTTCCTCAAGGAGGTCCAGGAGCCAGCGCGGAGTCTTCCAATCTCCAGCTGCACCAGCCCCTGTGCACACTTGGGAAGACAAGAAAAGAACAAGGTGAAAAATGGCAGCATTTACGTTCTAAATTATTATGGCAGAGCCTCCACTCATCTCGGCAGCCAAGAACTGTAAATGGGTGATGAAGGCAACGGGCAAAGAGCAGATTCAGTAATCAAAACATCACACAAAATAACAAAAATTCATCAACTCAACAGTATTCATCTCATGACTTCATGACTTCTTTAAACATGTTAGAAGGATGAGATTTCAATTCACCTCTTTTCTCTTCCTTCCTGTCTGATGAAAGTGTTAATGAGCAGTAAAATAATTAAGAAGAAGTAGTGAAAAGGAGGACAGAAAAATCAAACATAGAGATAATCTGCAAATACAATCCTCTCTTGAGTGATAACTGATAATTGACTATATTAGGAAATCAGAATTTTAAAAATAAACAAAATCCATTTGTCTTTGCAAAAGCTTCCACAGCTATTTGTGAAACAGAATAAGATTCAATGGGTTATAGTTGAGTGGAAATTTACAAGAATTTTTATTAACTACTTTCTTCCAAGGGAGGTGGGGTCCACGTGGCAGGAATGTGACACTCGGAAGGGAATCCTGAACCTCAGCATCTCTACAACTTCGGTGGGAGGCAGGGTGGGTGGTAGGAAAACCTATAGAGGACAATTGTGGATCCCTGGAATTCTCACAAGTATGAAAAAAAAGCTTAGAAATCCCCAAACAGACTTCCCTTCAATCCCGTTAGTCAAGATAACAGCTTTCTTTTAAAGCTATTCCTGATTGGTTAAAGTAATCAGAGATTAGATCTTTAGTAAAAACTAGAGCCAATGCAAAATCCAACCCATTTTATAATCAAGCTGGATTAGAACTGTTCCCTCTGGGCTTCAGTTATGCCAGCTGGGCACACAGCCGCCTAGGGACTCACCTTGAGGACAGTGGCCACTGTCTCCTGTGAGGCATTTCTCATGTCCTCCCCATTCACAGATAAGATCTGATCTCCCTGAATCAGTCTTCCATCCAGGTCTGCGGCTCCACCTTTCACGATGTCAGAAATAAACACTCCATTTCCACTTCTGTGAACACCATAAAGCAGAGGGTAATGGCGCAACCTGATAATTCTTTCTTAAATCTGAGATTACTGACATTATATATAGATTCGTTAAATCCTAAAACTTGGAAGAAGGGTCCTATAATGCCATCTAACCCAGAGATAACCCACTAACTTCCCAAATGATGAGCTCAGAGTGCTTGCCTTTTAAATAATTTTTGCCTATTTATGATGCCTATTGTAATATTCATTTTCATTGGCCCAAAGGCATAATTTCTGCAAGAAGACAATTTTAGTGAAATGAAATGGAAATTCACTTTGAAAAAAAGTAGAGTTAAGTACTCTTAAAATGTACAGGTATTTCCTTAGAGATCGGCTCAGCTATTACATCTGATCTATTTCTGGCCTCTTTCTTACTCTCCTTCTTCCTGCTTTTATGACTTTATGGTTTTAATCATATTCATTTGATGAATAAATAAACGTACATCTCAAAGTTCAGGAGGTTAAAAAGGGGGGACCTTGAAAAGTCTCCCTCTCACCCCTCCTTCCCAGGCCCAAGTCCCTCTCGGAGGCAGCCCAGGTCACCTGTTTCTTGGGTGTCTCAGTGTCTCCAAGAGATATTCTATGTGGACATAAGCAAGCGCAGGTGCGTGTAGTACAAATGTGTGAGTATGCACACATACTTTTTTTTTCTTTAACTCTGCTTTTTCCACTCAACACTCCTTGGCAATTGGTCCTTCCTAGCACTGAGAGCGTCCTCATTGTTCTTTATGGCTGCATACTATTTTATGGACATTCCTTATTTTCACTTATTGGTAAAATATTGACAGACACAGAGGTTATTTCCATTCTTTAACTATTGCAAACAATGTGCAATGAATAACATACTTACAAGCACATTGTTAGGATTCACTCCGAGTCGTGGAACTGCTCTTCAGAGAGCTGTGAATTTTGAGAGCTTATACCTCTGATCCCTTACAATGGAACTTTTGCGCTAAAGAAGGTAAACGTTCCTTACAAACTCAATCTGAAATACTGGCGTGGTATGAAGATTATCTCATTGATCCACGACAAGATAATAAAGTACCACCCGTTTCTAAGTGGAATCTTCCCAGGCACGTGTATGTGTCACAACAAGCAGGCAAGCTTCAACATGGTTTCTGTTAGGTGCTCTGCACCCAGATGTGTGTTGAGTTTGTTTAGAAATATGAATCTCAGTTTTTTTGTTTTGTAATGTATTTTCAGATGGATGGTTTTGTGGTGCTGAAGCAAAAAATGAGATCACGACAGCACAGTACTTGGCACAAAATCAGTGCTCAAAAATGGCAGCTAATATTTTTATTTTAATAACCGCTTGGACTGCTAGAAAGAAGCATTAGGCTAGTCATGAGAGGCTGTTGAGGGCACATGACATAATATATACAAAACCAACTTCGATTCTTCCAAAGAAGATGTTTGACACCATTTAAGGTCACATTGGGATATCCCCTGAAAATCCCACAGCCCTGTTGGAAGCAGCACACACTGGACATCTAAAGCCAGCAAACCCTGGAAGCTGGAGCTGCAGTGCCAAGACAGTACTTCCTTCTCTGATATTCTCATACAACTGCGAACAGTTACCGTGATTCCCACCAGGTGTGTAAGCAGCATGGGCTTCAAAACAGCAGCCTAGCCACGACGAACAGCAGCCTAGCCACGACGACCTACCTAAGTTTTTGGTGCAAGCTATTATCTTGGGGTCAATAGTTTTCTTAATAGAAAACTACTGTCATGAAGAATTTATGTCTGTCTCTCAACCGTGTCTACTCAGCTAGTGTTAGTTAACACGGTATGAAATTAACAAGGTACCTCATGGTGGAGCAATTTTCTTAACCCAACATCGTCATATAATCCCTCTTGTTGTTAGCGGTTTCTCAGGTATGATCACTTTAACCCCTAGGAGCCCCAGGTCTGAGCTTCAAGTTGAAAGAAGCTTGCTGACTCTCTTCTTACTCTATATGGGAATAAGTCTGGGCAGTATGGGTTGATTTGGCTTAGAGTTCTATCTTTATATGACACTTGTTTGGCTAAGATCTTGCTCAGAAATATGACCTATGTCATTCAAATATTTATAAGTATGTTCGTTTTAGAAGTCATATCATCAGATCACACTAAGCTTTTTAGCAGCCTCAGTCCCCAGAACCCTGAAGGAAAACGCCATCGGTCCTGACTTGCGGGGCATTTCCTTACCGTTTCCCAACGATGCTCAGGCCTAGTCCTCGGCCAGCCTTCTTCTGCAGATCCACAGGGAAAATCTCCAAGTTCTGCTCATCCCTGTAGTGCGCCTCGTCTCTGTACACCACCAGCTGCACCTTCTGCGGGGTCTGCCTCAGGGCGGTGATGGCTTCCTCATGGCTGGCACTCCTCAGGTCAATCCCGTTAACCTGGAACAATGGGCATCTGAGACGGGCTGCTGACAGCAGAGGCCTCTGCCTGCTGGAGCTCCTTGCTCCAACCAGGGAAAAACGTCTAGAAAGTTCCACCCATTCCCAAAGCACACAGGTAGTGACACTAGCGGTTATGGTTGCTTCAAATCTAAAGAAGGTAACCCTTATATTACCCACAAGCATGGAGCGTGGGTTAGGACACACAACGATGCAATTTCACGTAGCCGTAAACTTTACCAGGGTATCAACACGAGAGCGAGCCGCCTAACTGGCTCATTTAACTGAGGTCAAAAGGGAAATAAGCGTCAGTGTTTGGTCAGCGTTTTTAGACTCAGTTTGCTTATTGAATCTGACATCCTCACTCCTAATTGCTAATATCATAACTACTTCAGAACAGGCCAGAAGGAAATGAGGGACCAGTACTTCCAACAGTGTCAAAGACTTGCTGAAGCCCACTCATTTGATCCTGATCTGAGTGAGCACAGATAGGACCATGCATTAGATGGCAAACTGTGCCAGGAACAGCACCGAGTAAGCCATGCCTCAGCTTTGGGCAAATCAGGCGAATGTGGGCAAGTCGTGTAACCTTGGAGAGCCTGTTTCCTTGTCTGTTCAATGGAGATCACATCCAACTTAGTTATTTTTTACCCAACAAATGCTTGTGCATTAACCTTTTATGAATATTTACTCCTTTGATATTTATATTAACTCTCTGAAATAGGTACTATTACCATTTTACAGATAAGGAAACTAAGGCATGGCGAGCTTAAGTGATCAAGGATACACAGCTAGCAGGTGGAGGTGCCCTGACCTGAAGCCAGACTGTCTTCCCACCCTTAGTCTCTATACCATGCTGTCTCATCTTACTCTTAGAATGGCTTACAGGAGCCCTTCCCACAGAGAAAGTCAAGTACTGATGCTGGCTAGTGAATCCAACACAGGGAGAAATTGAGTGGCACAGTAGCTTGGGACTCAAAGGAAGGGAGTCATGGGTCAGTCCTTCCAGGTCACAGCCAGGAAAAGAGCCAAACGAAGGGAAGGATGGGCCCCAGCCATGGCCTGTAGATGGCAGAATGGAAGAGGTCCCTCAAGACGTTGGTTCCACTCCGTGTTCTGGTCCATCCCTACATGTTTTGGGAGGTCAAGCCCATCTCCAGACCTCCACTCCCTCATCTGTGCAGTGAGGGGCTGATCTAGGGCTTTCCCACTTCTAACATTCCGAAGACTCAGGACTAGTGGCATACAGAACGGTTACAGAGAAGGGGACAAAGAGGAATGAGCCCTTCTTGGAGAAGGTGACTTCTGAGCTACCATTTCAAGCTGATTCCGTGGGCCGAGAAAATGTCTACAAGCCTAATTTTCAAGCTGCTTTTTCTCTTCTCGATATCTTGGTGAATCTGTGTACTTGCTTAGAAAACAGTGGGTCTGCATGGGATAGAGATGGACTGCAGTGTGAGTGCTGATTCCACCTTACTGACCACGTGAAACCTTAGGTAAATTCCTCAAGTCAAGCTTCAACTGTGTCATCTATGAATTGGACATAATAACGGATTAATAATTGGATAATAATAGTATCTGCTTAGTGTCATGAGGGTTAAGTGACATAAACCCTGACGTGCGTTGGCACAAGGTTTGACACAAGGCAAGCTTGAGGTGAGCGAGGAGTCGAGCTTTTACAGGGAACGGGAGTGGCTGCACCAGGGCTGTTTTGTCTCAGCACCAGATTCACTGTTGGTTTAGGCCCAGGAACGCATTCTCACTGTTGCTGAGGTAAACCCACAGAACAAAGGGGAAACTATCTCTAGAAAATGTGGTCTGAGCTGATTATTTTCCTGTATTCCAATAGATGGCACACAAGACCACTTCTGTTAGTGGAAAAAAGTTACCTCCAGGGGTGGAATTCTCTAAGCCTGTAAAATATCTTGTGAAAGGCACTAAGAATTATACTTTTAACTAAGAGCATGGTCATTAAACTCTAACATTACCAAAGCCACTTGAACTGAATTCCAGCAACAAGATGTCTGCTGGAATCTCACGATCTACTCTGCATTCACAGTTCATTTCCTCCCCTGCTTATCAAGAGACACCACTAAGTGCACCGACAATCACAAGGACATATCGCTGTGCGGCTAGAATACTGCGGAGTGACTGATTGCCTTAAGAGCCGTCCAGAGGCACCATATGCATTATTTAGAACCTGAGTGCAGAGCCGTAGGGGTGGCAAGACAGGGCTCCCTGTTTGGGAAGAAGGGCCTAAGAAGCCCTGTTGTCAGCGGGGTGCATCATGCCCTTGGGTGGGACGGGCATGTGAGGAAGCGGAAGCAGGTGACCACCGCTTTCGAAGGAAAGAGGAACCAGCCTGGGGCAGCAGCTCCTCACTGTTTTATCCCACAGGGAAAACCAGGCATTAGCCCTCTGCTCTTCTGCTCCCACTTGCACAAAAATCGAAGGAGAGAATGGGAGTAGGGGTAGGATAAAAAGAGGGACTGATCCTAAAAGGAGAACCAAAAAGAGGATAGTCCATGCTAATCATAGAATCATGAATCTTGCCATGCTAAAAAATTTGATTCCCTCTTTGAAAGCAAAACCTGGCTTGTCCCAATTTAACATGAAGATAGCATTAAAACCGCGGAAGGCCAGCTCGCACAATGGCGGGACTCGCCCGAGCAGGAAGGCTGCCGTCTGGAAGGCACTGATGCAGAGCTGCCGTGGTTCCCGGTCCCCGAGTGCACCACCAAAGCCGGCCTGTCGTCTTCTCGAGGCGACCTGTAGGCACGGCTGATCACGCGTCATCACGCACCTACACTCGGCGACTACATTGGCACAGGTGCAAACACGGGGTCTCACACTGCTTAGAAAGGAAACACGTTACTCGACCACACTGGGAGCTCTGTTTCCCAGCTAAACACACGATCTGCCCTGTGGACTAGATCCTGTCTGGGGCAAGAGAAGAGCCTGTCTCGGCCATCTTGAATGAGAAGTGTGGACCATCCAGCCATATTGGGTAATAGAATTTGGCTAGATGCCAGGAAATGGTTTACTTGACCTTTGAAATTCTCCTTCCACTTACAACAAATCTGCTTTCTTCATGCTAACCTGTCCTGAGTGTTCGCTTGTACACGAATATGCTGTATGGAAGAGAACAGCTACAGCTCAGGGTCCATCCAATACAGATAAATAAATATACTTTAAAATTTTTTTATCGAGGAGTAACTGCTATAAAATGAACTATACATATTTAACTATACATATGAAATTATACATAATTATGCTGTGAATTTATATGAACTTATATCTCTGTGCCCATTGCCACAGTCGCGATAACACACCTACTAGTTTCAAGTGGCCATTATGGAATAATCTGTGGGGTTACAAATCACGTCAGCATCAAGGCAAGTGCGCATCTGTGCTCTTCAGAATGTTCAGTCTACTCATCTTACAAAGCCAACTGAGACAATGCCAGTTAATTAGAAAATCTAGGGAGGAAAAAAAACCCCCAAACTCCTGACTGCTAAAACACGGTGCTGTTGCCACAGCAGTCCGGCCAGCTCCCAGAGAGCCCTCGCCTGCTTTTCCAGCCGCACATGCTCGTACCTTAATGACCGCACTGGGCATAGGTCCTAATCCAACGACGAAGCAGAGCCAGGCCTGCAGAGAAACCCTAGAACTCGCCCTCAATTTAATTTGCAGGGAGCCTGGCCTCTCCTTTAACTCCTTCTTGCCTATATTTTCTGGCCTGAATTATCTCTCTGATTTCATCTTGGGAGGCAGACTTGAACCACTGAAGGGAAAAGTCAAACGCTCTGATGTCATTCACAACGTGCTACATTAAAGCTGCAAGGCGAACGTGCCCGTGCCTCCCATGAAGCACCAACTGCTCATTAAGTTCCTCTAACGAGAGGAGTCAATGTGGATCAGAGGCGTCACACCATCGGGACAGCTCTTCAGTCCCACCTCCCAGGGCGCCTGGCACTGACTCTCCCTCCACCCTTCCCCAGTTCCGACACCACCGGCCTTGGCACTTTTTAAAAGGCTGCAACGCCTTTGCTATATGAGACTCCATTTGAAACAGGCAGGTTAAGCATCTCAATTTTTAACAAGTACCATATACCACCTAAATGGAGAAGATTCACGTTTCCATCAACTAGAAAACAAGGGGCCGAGGCATGAGCCTGCGTCTGACATGACGACTCATTAGGAATAACAAGATAATACTGAGAGCTGCGATGAAGTCTTTAAACCACCAGGGTCCACGGGTCTGTGCTTTAGGAGGGACCTGAGTAAGGCATGATGGAGAGGCAAGACGATCAAACCACAATACTAGACAGTCTCATTTGATGTTAAGATTACAGAACCGTAAGTTGTACTTTTCTTTTTAATTAAAAAAAGCTTTCACAGACAGATTTAGATTGATAATCTGTCATGATTCTAATGACAGAGATTCAGTGTACATTAAAAAAAAATAAGGTGCATGTTTTGTTAAGTGGGAGAGAAATAAGTGAGGCTGTAGTTGATAAGACAGAGAAGAGATAAATTGACTTCGCGGATCGAGATCAGTGAAGGAACCATATCTACTGGTATGACATAAAATCCACACATACATACCTCCAATATCTGGTCACCAGCCCAAAGTCTGCCATCTCTGGCTGCTGCTCCTTCTTCATAGACTTCGTGTATCACTATAGCATCCTAAAAAAACAAATTCTTATTAATTTTCAACAACCTCAAATGCTTCCTAAAGCAAACAACCAAATCACAGGCAGCAACCCATAATTTTTTTTTTTTTTTGAGGAAGATTAGCCCTGAGCTAACATCTGCTGCCAATCCTCCTCTTTCTGCTGAGGAGGACTGGCCCTGAGCTAACATCCGTGCCCATCTTCCTCTACTTTTTTATATGTGGGATGCCTGCCACAGCATGGCTTGCCAAGCAGTGCCATGTCTGCACCTGGGATCTGAACCGGCGAACCCTGGGCCACTGGAGTGGAACATGCGCACTTAACTGCTGTGCCACCGGGTCAGCCCATCAACCCATAATTTGATATTTGCTAATAATGTCATATTTCATTTGACCTAAAGATAAACAGAATCCAGTTATGATATATTCAGAGGTACAATTAATTTTTCCTAAGTTTATTATTTCACTCCTCTGGGACTGGCTTTACCTCATATTTCAAGTCATTTCCCCCATGTGTTTTCCTGTCAACCCCGTACATCGCTGCTGCGTGTGAACTTGAGGGAACTGTGCGTCATTCTTATTTACATTTTACGGTATATTCTGAAACATGGTTTCAGGTATTTATTGGTATTCAAGGATTTGGCATGGATGTGTGGCCTGAAGAAGGGGGTTTGTCAGGCCTCATTACTTGGCAATGAAAGAAAAGAACTTCGTGTAATGAACTGGCCCCGGGGGACAAAGTGTGGAGCAGGAGAAAGAGTGTTCGTGGTCCTCAGTGGAAGGCAGCTGTGCGTTTGAATCCTGACTCTGCCACTGTGTTCTCTTGGGCAAATTAACTCCTGAACTCAGCATTCTGAGCCATAAAACCAGGACAATATCTAAGGTAGCTAAGCTTTGGGTGAGGAAAATGTTTCATGGTTAATGAATTTAAAAATAATTTATATTTCTTCAAATTAATAACCTTATGTTTTTAATCATAAAAATAACATGACCAATGTGAAGGCCTGGGGCAACACCACTGGGCACAGTAGACACAGGAGACCGCCTCCCACCTGGGCCCTCAGTGACTCCCCCCGAGACACCCCCAAGACACCTTAGGTTCCCTCCAGACAATCTACACCTATAAACCCAAATTTTACACGTTTTGGTGATACTATTTTAAAAATATTCAACTGAGTTTGTTCACACAATTTTCCCCCTTTTCTCCTCAGGTTGGGCAAGTAGTCAAGCTTTGAAATTCCTTGCCGGGATTTTTGTGGAGCTGAAAATGGAAGCAACCAAAAGTCCTTGGTTCTTTCTGTTTTATGAAACCAGTTGAGTGGCCTGCCGTAGGCGTCCTGCAGGCTGCTGGGGGAGGAACAGAGCTTCTGAGTGGAGACTGGAAACGGAGATCTGTCAGTCCCGTCATGTGAGGACTGGAGCCCTGCCCTGCCCATTCCCCGGCCCCCAGCACACACTCAGGCTGCAAGACCCTGCAGGCGATGGTCCAGGGCGGGGACTAGGCACGATCCCGCCTTGAAAGAAGTCCTGGGTCCCAAGAACCGGGGCCCAGAGGCGGCGGGACTTCTGGACTTGAAGAGACCATGTACGTAGGGGCTTGATGACGACCAGGGTGCACTGGTGACAATGACCACCGGGGCCTGCCAACGACTAGGAGCCTCGTGAAGAAACTGGAACCCCAAGAGTTAACAAGCCACTAGGATGACTGAGGTTGAATTCTGACTTAGTCTAGAAGTCTGGGGCCTCAGACTTAGAATTAAATTGACATTAAATAAATAAAGAAAGAAAGAAAATATTTCTTGTGAAAATATAGCAAATAAGATAGGGAAAAACAAATCCAAACCAAACATAATTCCTTAAAAAAAAAGGTTCCCACGCAAATTCTGGATAGAAAAGCAACAAAAGAAAATTAGAATCTGTACCAGATGACCCACCTGGATTCCTATGTCTTTACAATACTAAATACTCTCATTTTAGCACCACGCAGTTCTGAAAACATTCTTTATTATAGCAATTAGAGAGGCAGCCCCCAAGAGCCGGGAAAGGTTCCTCGATCCAGACAATTACATTTCAGATTCTATGCCAGCAACAGAGTTAGACCATTCTTTGTTTTAACTCTGAGTTATGGAATTTCCAGACCAGGGAGCATCCGCATCGCCAAGAGTGTGTTTCTCTGAACTGTTTCAGGGGAACGATCTTGAGGAAACTTGCAGGGTCAGTGGCTGGAGGCGATCCCAGCCACATGGCCGAGACGACACCAAGGGCCATTTTCACGAAGGAAGTGCAGGAGAAACTAATGCCACCTCCTGGTAACTCTCTGTGTAACAATGTTAGTTTGCAGAGTTTGGGGGCCAAACACCCCATCTTCACTGGATTGAGAGAATCAGACTGAGCTTGTACCACACACGGTTTTTACAGAGCTCAATTTTCAGCATAAAATCTGTTGATCTTGGAACATTACAAAAGTCAAATGGGAAATTTCTCTCCGTTCATGCTCCAAAGGAAGAAAAAGCCCATGAAGTTTTTAGTCCATAAAAGTTGCCTGAGCCCAAAACTCTTGGCTACTTTCTGGGTGCTCAGTGAACGATCATACATAAAAGAAATATACTGTTAACAGACTCAAATAAATGCTGAACTCACTGCCAATGATCTGTTTTCAGTCTATAAGTCTTTCTGTGTGAAAAACTCCCCATTTATTTTTTCCTTTTGCTTGACTATTGCTATAATTTCTCTTAAAGTTATCAGTGGAAACAAAAGACAACATGAGACGGCTCGGAAGGCCGAATTTCTTACCACGTGCCGGAAGCATCCTGTGCAGCTGTCATGCTAGACAGCTGTATTAACCGGGGGGGCAGAGTGAGAGGTGGGGACTAATGGTTAAATTAGAAATGTGCACTGCTAAATTCAAAAGAAAAATGGATTTGATTTATTTTTCAAAAGTTATGTAGTTCATAGGGTAGGACAGAACTGTAAAAAAGATACTGCATTGGGATATATTAAGCATCTATTTGATAAGGCTACATTAAAAATTCACTTCTTTCTTGCTTTGAAAAAATTGTGATTAAACGAAATAATGAGTCATTAATGAAAGAATGACTTCTATTATTTTAAATAAAAAATTTGGAGTTGATGATACACACGATTCTGATCCCCTCCTTGTGGATCCTCCTAAGTTAAAACGCTCTGGAGGTGTCCAAGCAAAACTGCCTCTCGGCACAGCCGAGGGCTTCCTCCCCACCACCACCCTCCCCTCTCTGCGTATTTAAATAACATTCCTGCACCCCAGAATACCTCCGAGACTCTGTCTACTGACACCAACAACTTCCAAAGCTCGTCGACTCCAGAAGCAGGCTATTTATCATCTCCCTGTGGGTGGGTTGCTGGCTGACACTGAGGAGAGGCTGTGAAACAAATGATCATGAGCTAGGCCTCTGGAGGCGGACTTCTTGTCCAAATCCCGGCACTGCTACCTCTGGCCGGGGCCTTGGGAAGACGGCAACCTCTCCAGCCCTCAGCGTCCTCATTCTCATACGGCTTCAACACTACTAGCCACGCATGAGGCTTCATGCACAGTGCCAGCACACAGAAGGAAGCAAGAACCGCTCATCTAGTCAACATCTATGTGCCAAGGATGCCACACACGCCCCTCTGAGCCATTTAATTCACAGAACAACCCAGCAAGTTCAGCATTATTAGTCTCGTTTACAGCTGGGGAAACAGTGGCTCCAAAGGGTTCAGACTTGACCAGGCCTTTGCGGCTTCTAAGTAGGAGAGAAGCAATTCCACCTCGGACAGTTTAATACCAGAGCCTGTGCTCCTGTTGCTCAGCAAGCTCCTCGTCAGTGTGAATATTTCATTTTGTACTTGTACAAAAGCTAATGGGATCTTCCATACGGCATTAATTCTCTTGAAATAGTGTCTCCTCAACTCCACAGAAAAATCCTTGAGGACATGAGCTGATCATTCTATAGAGGGTAAACAAGCAGATGCCTTGTGGAAGTGGACACTAAGGCCCCTGGTGAGCGAGGTGGGGTGAGGCTCTGTGGATCCCTTCACTAGTGTCAGCACCTGATCAGGCCCTTGCATGCCACACAGCAGGAGGGGTTGGCCCTCTCCCTACCCAACACGGTCTCTCTCTTAATTCCATCGGCTATTCTTGTCTCTTTCTGTCTTCCTTCCTTTCATCTTTTCAGTCCTGTTTCTGTCCACCCATGTTATTCATTGAGTGATGTTTTTCTACAGGAGCAAATATAAAACATTACAATAGATACAAGCAATACACTGATATTTAAAATAAAAAGTTGTTCAGTCCAAGAAAACAGATTTCTCCTAATTAATGGTATAGAATTGAGAATTGTTTATAGATGATCAAGACTGACATATAATCAGGGGCCAGCCCCGTGGCTGAGAGGTTAACTTCACACACTCTGCTTCAGCGGCCCAGGGTTTCACTAATTCAGATCCCAGGCGTGGACATGGCATTGCTCATCAGGCCACACGGAGGCAGCGTCCCACATGGCACAACCAGAAGGACCCACAACTAGAATATACTACTACTTACTGGGGGGCTTTGGGGAGAAGAAGAAGAAGGAAAAAAGAGAACATTGACAACAGATGCTAGCTCAGGTGCCACTCTTTAAAAAAAAAAAGATTGACATACAATCAAAACTGATTTCCTAATGGCAGCTGTGTGATTTCACTGCGACAACAGAAATTTAAGTAAGATGTGCTGTTTACTGACCGCCGAGACAGGACCGACAATTTCCCTCCGGACCCTCTAAGTTAAGCATTCGACTTGCCAGCTCTCGAGCCGGGGAAGAACTTGATAGTGAGGTGGACAAGCTCTCACACAGTGGGTTTTCCCTAATGAGAAGGGTCAGGCAGGATTTCAGAGATGCAGGAAAAGTCTCCTGCTGGAAAGCTTCTCCCTCACCAGCCTATGTCTGAAACACGTTTCACTGAGGACAATGCCCTTATTCCACAACTAGGCATAATGTTAAAAAAAAAGGACACCCAGGAAGAAGCAGCTGACTGGTAAACTCCTCCTACTGTTTAAGGGAGCACTGTCTTAAGGTCTCCATTCGTAGAAGAACAAGGGTTTATTTATGTTAAACATAGAAAGTACGTGCATGCGCTACTAGACGCAGAGGAGCCTACCCTGAGGTTCCCGCCAGCACCTGTCGCTCAGCCTCCCAGCTCCAGAGCCAGAAACGCAGCACTAAGTTTCCTGTGTATTTTCACAGAGACAGTCTCTATATCTATACTGGAAAGTATGAAGGGCACCAAATGCTTGCAGGTCATGCCCTCTCTTATCTGCTGCCTCCTGTGTTTCATGAAAGTCTGCTGGAAAGCCCAGTGCCACCTCTTCTACGAAACCCTCTCTGAGTCTCTGCTCCATCTCTGGGTACCACTGAGCTCATCACAGCATCACAAGGGCTTGTTCTGGGTCTGGGTCCTGTGCAGCCTCCCCCTCGGTGGAACCCTTTTGGACGGGGGCTGCTTCCAACTCCTCTTTGCATCCTGGTGCTGAGCCAAGAGCAGGCACTCAATAAATGTCTGCTAAACCAGTATCAAAAATTTGGTTGGAGAGAGAAAAAAAGCATCAAAATGACCCAGAAAGAGGAGGCTGGTGGGGTTAGCATGTCATAATCTCATCCTAACCCAACCAAGCTTCTGATGGTAAAGTATCAGTGATATTCAACCCAAACACCCAGCACACACGGACGCTCAATCCACCTGAATTTCCAGAGGATTTACTTTAGCTCAGAGAGCGGTTCCAAGGAGCCAAGTATGAGGGACTTAATCATCCCTGAACCCCACAAAAGTCACAGACTCCTCTGGGGGACTTAAGCTCTGAATTGCTGGGAAAGAATTTCGCGACACGCAGTCAGTCACGTATCCTCAGACCCAGGCAAAGGCAGCAGATACTTCAGGCCATCAATCACCATTTTCTTGACTGTTCCAGCTGCCAACAAGTAGGTAACGTAACTCATAAACACACCAATCACTCGGCAAGAGGCAATTCTACCGTTGTCACAATAGGCCCATAACACTACAGAGCCACGTGTTAGAAAAATTAACTGAGTCTCCCGTGGACGAGGACACAAGCGAGCACCCGTGCGGATGCACTTTTTGCACAGAATGAGACGGAATACGCTGCACTTCCAGATATGCAGCGGATTCTTCCAGCAAGCATTTTAGGACAAAACTTTGATCGAGAATTATAAGGTAGATATTATTATAAAGGACTATGCATATATGGCTCGATTTTTACTGCTTGTAGGCACATTTTACTTAATTTGGATCTCTCTGGAACTATACGCCATCTTTGCCATACTCATAAAAGTCCCCACCCCCTCTCCACAAAAAAGTCCCAAGGGACATTTGAACTACAGAAAAGTTACACATTAAATTTCACATTTTGGTGGAAAACATGCTAACCAGTGACTCAAAAAGAGCGTTATGTCTTATTTCCCTGCTTTATGGGAAAAATCCCTCCTAACAAGAAAACCCACGAGGACCAAAAGAAATAATAAAAGTATTGTATATAAAATGGCGTCATTTCCTTCCTCTGGAAGAAACCATGCTCAGATCCATGGCCTTAGAGCAGCAGCGCTATTTTGAAACATCATTTAATAGTGTTCCCGCCTGCGGCCGTCACTGTTCAGAAATCCTACAGAAACACCTTATACACAGTAGACGACCTTCTCACGAGGGGCGATGATACAGAGTGGGTGGAGAGACCCTCAGTCCAAGGCCGTGCAAACCCAAACCACACAGCTCCGCACTGGAAAACACACGCAGACGAATTACGTTCCTGACTCGCAGTGTCTACTGCACTCGTGGAGTTTAAAAAGGAGGCGCTGGGTTCAAACTGCTGAAGTCCATCTCACTTGGAGAAAGCTGAAAGGCTCAATCTGTGTTTATATAAACAAAGGGAGGAGGGTCTGAGGACATGATTCTTCCCTGTCCCAAATACTTTGTGACAAATTCTTTAAAAACCAAGCTTCTCTAGTGTATTTCAACTAGAATGTGATTGGCAAATCAAGGGCAGTGGGCGTGGAAGAGGGCTCGGGCCGCGAGTGAGAGGGGTCCCATCTCTAGACTGCTCTGCAGGGATCCAGCTTCGCACGAGGCTCTGTGTGGACCGCTGTGTTTACTATACTGGGCAGCATCAGGAGAGCATGGAGCAGAACGACAGGGCTTGTAAAGCCATCCCAGCTTTACCATTTCAGGCTCCTATGAACACATATATTGTGCAAAGTGAAGCCGAGAGAGCCACTGTGTCACACAGATGCTTGGGCCCTGCCCAGGAATGAGACCCTTCTAAACGGCAGACCAGAAGAACCCCAGCTCCCATAGGCAGAGAGATCAGAAAGACACAGGGGCTGGGGCAGACTCCGCCTTAATTATCTTTTGCTGCAAAACTTCATGGCTTAAGACAAAAACCAACCATTTGTTTGCTCGTAATTCTGTGAGTTGGCAGTGTGGGCGGGGCTCAGCTGGGCAGCTCTTCTGCTCTAAGTTGACCAGACGTGAGTGCAGTCAGGGGGCTGTTCCGGCTGTGTCCTGGCCGGCCTTACTCTCACGTCTGGGGCCTCAGCTGGGATGGCGGGGCCCTCTCCCTCCACATGCTCTCTCCACATGGCATGTCATCCTCCAGGAGCCAGCCGGGCTTGTTTGCCATGCGGTGGTGTTTCAGAAGGGCAAGAGCTGAAGTACAAGGCCTCTCCAGGCCAAAGCTTGGAGGGCCCACAAAGCCATTTTCATTACTATGCGTCAGAGCAAGTCAATGGGCCAGCTCCAATTCAAGCAACCTGGAAAGAGCTGAACAAAATTTATGGTTAATTTTCATCTACTAGAGACTCTATCAAAGTCGGCCAGAGGAGTCTTCCAGCCTGTCAATAATGGGAGGCAGCGCTGTAGGGTGGGAAGAGCGCTGGCTATGGCCACATAAACCTGTGTTCAGATTTTAGCTCTACCACTTACTGTAGCTTTGTGACATTTGCATTAAGTTATGTAACCTCCCTGAGCCAGTGTTTCTGCCTCTGTAAAATGGAGCTAATAAATCCTATCTTTTATGGTTTGAAGATGAAATGAAATTATGTATGTAATGTCAAGCGATGTGTCAGCCAAACAGATGTTGAGTAACCGCTAACGAGGGCTCCTAATACACACATATCCAAGGTTCAAGGGCATATCTGGGAGACAAAGGAAGGAATACACATCTGTCAGAGTCGTCAAAAGCCATGATTCTGAGGATGAATGACACCAGTCTTGTCCATTTTTTAATTTCTAATTTTTCTGTTATCCTAGTCGTCCCAGAAGATAACCGATTGCTTCTTTCCAAGAAAGATTATACTACAAGGGTATTTCAGATTATTCTTTCTCAAGTCAAGGACTGCTCAGAGCTGAGTCTAAGGGACCATCTGAATGTCCACAGGATCTAAGCCAGACTACAAGAGTCCTGTCCCAGAGAGTTTGATTCTTGTTTCAGTCAAGCACGGTCAATCATCACTGTCCACCGTTTCCACATTTGTGAATTTCTCTGCTCCCCAAAATCAGTGCTCTTGGTGCTTTCATGTCATCTGCAGATATGTGCAGAGTGGTAAAAACTTGAGTTGCTGATTCACTTGTTCTCAGCTGAGGTAGAACAAGGCGACGTTTTTGCCTTTTGTTTCAGCTCTCATACTGTAAACAAGCGTCCTTTTCGTGGTCTATTTAACACCACGTGTTTTGCATTTTTGTGCTTTTTATAGGTGATTTTACTGTTTAAAATGGCCCCCGGGCACAGGGCTGAAGTGCTGATCTTCCTAAGCAGAGAAGGCTGTGACGTGCCTTACAGACAGAATGCGTGTTGGATGAGCTGCCTCTGCTTACGAGGTGCTGCCAGCCATGTGGTCACGTGAATGAGTCAGAACAGATACTAAATGGAGTATCTCTGAACAGAAACACGCATGAAACAAGATCGCATATTTATCTGCTGTCGCAAACGCTGTGACCAGAGGCTCGGAGGAATCTCCTCTGTGTTTCCCCTGGACGTGATGGCTGCGTATCCACTAATTCAGGTCTGCTGTGATGTCACAGAACAGAGCCACCGCGAATACAGAACTGACTGTACTTCCCACAGCTACTTTTCCCTGTTGCTGTTTCACTACAGCAGAAATGGGCAGCCCAACGTGAAAGGTGACAAAGCTGAAGCACAGACAGATGCCATCCACACTACAGACGGCAGGACTCATGCCGACAAAGGCAGCTCTCTGCTGTCCTTGCTACAGCGGAGCAGTGGGTCGATCAACCCAAGGATGGAAAACTTAGAGCATTTTCCTCACGCTGTGGCACGTGTTGCTATGTATATACTCAGTGTGCTTTGTGGATCTATATTTTTGAAGTAATTACAAAGGTTAAATGCAAAGATGATTTGAGACAAGTTGCAAAGTGGCTAATCTTCCCCACCTTCAGACCAGGAACTTTCTCTTCTCTGATGCACAAGATACTTGGCACAGACTCATTGATTCACGAGAAGCAAAAGGTCAAGATGCTCCTTAATTCAATATCTCATAAGAACATGCAGGACGTGAGGCATAAGGCAGTCGATAAACACCATATTTCCCTTATTCTAAGATGATGTTTTTCTCATTGGTTTTACAGTTTTGTAATTTGGATGAGTCTCATGGTCAAGTGAACCTTTAATGTGCTGCTTTCCCACCATGGATACAACAAAAGACCATTACTTTAGAAGAAATACAATATTTGTCAAATTGATATAGTTTTGGTTGCCAACTCCATAGGCTGAATATACAATCGCTTCTGTTCGGAAACCTGAAGGGGCCACAGCTGTACAGTACAGGGACGCCAGCAAGAGTCAGAGGTGCTCCCCCCTCAGACGTGGATTCACAGTTTTTAACATCTTGATGCTCTACTCTGCTCACCAATGAACTACGGTTCACTACACAGACTCTAAGAATCTCAGAACACAGTCAAGACTTCCATTAACCCCCATAAAACTCTGCTACAACAGGAACAGAGTCCACACAGCCGAATCTCGATGTACCCATCTCTTCTAACATGCTGGGTAGGGTATGAAGATCTGCACCTACCAACCCTGCAAACAGAAAGGACGTGGGTCACAAGGTTCAGTCCCTATTATTCTGGAACACTGAAATATTCTCAGGTAATAAACTACAGACACATAAATGGGCATTAAACCACAACAGATGTAGAGGCTCTCTATTTGTGTGTGTGAGGAAGACTGGCCCTGATCTAACATCTGTTGCCAATCTTCCTCTATTTTGTATGTGGGACACCTACCACAGCATGGCTTGACGAGTGGTGTGTAGGTCTGTGCCCAGGATCCGAACCTGCAAACCCCGGGCTGCTGAAGGGGAGTGTGTGAACTTAACTACTATTCTACCAGGCAGGCCCCGAGGCTCTTTTGACATAAAAGTAAAAGTAAGATTAAATGATCAGTCATGCAGGAAGAAATAAGACGAGTCTGTTGTGTGTGTGTGCGTTAAAGCAATGGATTATGTAAGCTATCTCACACAAACTCAGGACTGCAGACTCTCGTACACTATTTACAGGTAACTAAAATGTGGAATGAAAATCACAGCAATAAAACAGTTAATATAAGAATTGTTGTGAATATATAAAAACGTTTCACATTTTAAGACTCTGAAAAGCTTTCTTTTCTCAAGCTCAAAAAATAAACGATTTTATATTTACTTAAAATGGAGTTCCCTTGCCAAGTCTGATTTAACAAAAAGTTGATGCTCATCAATACGAATATAATTTTTCATACTGAAATACAGATTTATTAAGGAAACGGGATAATATTGGCATTATACTTTTATAAGTCCCTATAGTTCCATCTGGTCCTTATTTATCGAAATTTTACTCAGCTTGCATAATATTTTTGCTTACAATCATATTCTTTAAGATCAGAAATGCCCAAATCTGGAAATTCAGAGGTACTATTCATTAACATTCTTTCAGTGTGATTCACAGAATTTTTGGCAAACTCTGCTTTGATTTTAAAATAAAACTAAGGTAATAAGATGTTTTGTGTAAAAATATATGACTTAAGCAATAACGATAAAAGGAGTTCGGCTCTGGGGGATTACACGCCAAGGCAGACCACACACCTCATGAAACAGACTGTGCAGAGTTCATCTGAAGGGGAACAGCACAATAAAACACTCACTCAAATGCAAAATAGCTTTCCCTCCTGTTTGCTTTAAAAGTACCCAGTGGTCAGTCCTACATCTAAATGGCCAAAAGCAGTAACAGCCAAACCATGGCACGCAGCTCGGCAAAGGGTTACATGAGGTCACTTCAGGACCGGACGTATGGTGACAGCCAGGGACAGGTACTCCGCCTTTCAGTTTCTGGATGGACGAGCTCTGCCACATACTATCCAGAGGGAGGGTCCCACCCTGATGCTTCTTGCTAACGTGCCTGCCCCACAGAACTTCTGTGTAATAAGAATGAATTAAATCAGTGTGAAATCCGGTGGTGAAAAAAAATACAGGCTTGAAACTTGGAGAGAAACGACAAGATTCTGAACGTGACATTCCCAGGCCTTTGCCCTATTAAGAATATCTAAGTTTTACAATCTATCCTGGGAAACTCTGACCTCATTCACGATCAGAGGGTACCAAGAGCACAAAGGCAAACAAAAGCCCTGGTCTAATCGCTTCCTCTTGCAAAGAGACACACTTCCCCCAGCCCAGAGAACAGCAACTGGGGCTGAGGGTGACAAACTTTCTTTTCCAAAAGTGATGACAATTACTAGCTCCCATAAAACAAAACAAAACAAAAAACAGTAACTAGGCCTCATTCTCTAGTCAAAAAAACTCAAGACTTTGGAGTTTTAAGAAATTTGTGAGGGGCCGGCCCAGTGGCACAACGGTTAAGTGCACACGTTCTGCTTCGGTGGCCTGGCGTTCGCTGGTTCAGATCCTCGGTGCGGACATGGCACCTGCTTGACAAGCCATGCTGTGGTAGGTGTCCCACATATAAAGAAGTGGAAGACGGGCACGGATGTTAGGCCAGGGTCAGTCTTCCTCAGCAAAAAGAGAAGAATTGGCAGCAGATGTTAGCTCAGGGCTAATCTTCCTCAAAAAAAAAAAAAGAAAGAAAGAAAGAAAGAAATTTGTGAGATGGAAATGTGGAGAGAGAGAAGTAGTTTTCTTACACGACCATCATCTTGGAGAGGAGAGTCATACACGTAAAGGTCCCTCCCCAAATAACAACAGTTTCCTTGGGGAGCGGCTGCCTGTCTTTGTCAAAATACTTCTCTCTCCCCAGGCAGGCCCTTCCAGGTGCGGCCAGCTGATGCTTGGAAGGTTTTTCCTTCAGTAACAGGAACGCTGTTTTTCACTGAGCCCCTCAGAGTGCCTCCACAAGAAGATAACCCTACGTGTTTGCAGAAAGTCCTCACTGTCCTTTCTGGTCTTCTCATTTCCAATACGTTCAATTCTTCCTCAGACGATGTGGTTCAGCAATGCTGTTGTCAGTCACATGATCTCACCCAGAGATGAAGGGGATGCTGCAGCTACAGCTAATACTGATCACAGACACGCTCCAGCTGGATCTAACAGTACGTGCAAAGGCCATGCCTCAGTGGGAACAAGACTTCTTAAAGGAACTGAGTGTGGCCGGCATGGCTGGAGTTCAGAGTGGCACAAGGAGGCTGGATAGAGAGTCATAATTTTTTTTTTTTTGAGGAAGATGAGCCCTGAGCTAACATCTGCTGCCAATCCTCCTCTTTTTGCTGAGGAAGACTGGCCCTGAGCTAACGTCCATGCCCATCTTCCTCTACTTTATATGTGGGACGCCTACCACAGCCTGGCTTGTCAAGCAGGTGCCATGTCCGCACCCGGGATCTGAACCGACGAACCCTGGGCTGCTGAAGTGGAACGTGCGCACTTAACTACTGTGCCACCGGGCCGGCCCCTAGACAGTCATATTTTTGTGTGCAAGGCACTATATGGGGACACGGAAGATAGAAAATGAAATAAAACAGGTCTGTCCTCGGGCAGCACAGGGTCTGCTGGGTGAGAGGGATAACTCCTTTCACACATGAAGGTCGATGACACAGAATGGTAATGCCAGAAAAGGGCCCAAATCGTGTCGCTTTGGAGTCAGAATGTCTGATTAAACCACAGCTGGACCAGCTGCTAATATTATGTCCTTGGAGCAGTTACCTAACTCATCTGTGCCTCAGTTTCCTCATCTGTAAAATGGGATAGTGCTACTTCCTCCCCTCTAGGGTTGTTGTGAGGATTAGCATAAATACTAATTACACATTAAGAATAGTGCCTGAATCACTTTTTAAAAGTTTGATGCTGAAAAAACATCTAATTATCTAGAAACGAAGTCATGCTTCTCAGTGTGCGGGTAACACACCACAGACACACAGACGAAGGGAGCGAAGGATCTACTTTAACAGGAATGTTTAATAACAACAAATAATAAGTGAACTCGGTACAGACAGGAGCTGGGAAAAGTTTATCTTAATTAATCCACAGACAACCTGAAGAGGCCGACTTTGTTACCACCACCACTGCATCAACGAAGAAAGCAGCAGATGTAACTCAGAGAGGCTCAGTCGCTTGCCCAAGGCCCCACAGTCAAAGCTCTGGGATTCTGACGCCTTGGACTCAGCATCCCTCCTCTGCGAGGCTGCCTCATAGGTTTGATGGAACACAGTGTCCACGGTCCGGGACCTTTGGCAACGGTACCCAGAGAAAGGGAGATGCATAGGCTGCGGGTCCTGGGAACCTTTCCTCATTCGTTCTCCACTTCATCTGCTCAATCCCAAGAACAACGCACACCTGCCAATGTTCTAAGATAAAAGATTTATTTCTTAAGTTTTTCTTTCACTTCTCTAGAATTCCCAAGGCTGATACCAAAATAACTCCAAGAGATGACCCTGTAGAGCTATATTTTACTTCTTCTGAGGACACTGGAGATAAAACTTCTAACCAGTAAGCAAACATTTCTGAGAAGGGGACACTGAGGGATTCAGGGAGAGGCTTAAGGAAAATGGTTCAAGCATCATAAGAGCTAAGAGTCCTTGGTCTTTCATTTGGCAGAATGTGCCAGGTCCTCTGGGCTGCAAGATTTCATGCAAATTACCACTCCAAGACCAAAGGGAGGAGGGGACAGGATGAAAGGATGGATGGATGGAAGGAAATAAAAAATAAAAAATATCTTTTTTATGCAATGTGTCTTGTGTGGTTTCCTGGCTGTGTGGCCCCCTCAAATTCACATCGAAATCCTAAGCCCAGCGTGATGGTCTTAGGAGGTGGGGCCTCTGGGAGGTGATTAGGTCATGAGGGTGGAGCCTCGTGAATGGGATTAGCGCCCTTCTAAGAGGCACCACCGAGCTCCCTTGAGCCTTTAACCACGTGAAGACACAGCAACAAGTCTGCAACTCAGCAGAGAGCCCTCACCTGACCATTCTGGCGCCCTGATCTCGGAGTTCTAGGTTCCAGAACTGTGAGAAATAAATTTCTGTTGTTTATAAGCTACTAAGTCCGTGGTATTTTGTCATAGTGGTCCAAACTGCTTACAGGACACTGGCTTAGGAGAAGCACATAAAAAGTAGCCCATGCTAATTTAGTCTACAAAGTGTGTACTACAGCTCTACTTTTTTCTACTTTCCAGAGAAAGTCCTATTTGAATAGTCCACATTATGGTTTTTCCTTGGTTGATCCTCTACATTAGACGCTAGACATCAAAGGCAGTAGAACCGACTTGAATGAATGTGGGAGCTCTTTGAGGACAGGGTTATTTCACTCAATTTCATACCCCTAGCACTAAGCAAAGGGCAGCCTTTGAGCAAACACGTGCGCCCCATCACAGAAGAGCCCCCTCACCAAAAGCAGGCCCACGAGCACATCACAAGATGAAAGCAACAAGAAGTCGGTGGGGACTGGGGCCAGGCGTGCTCACAGACTTCCCAAGAGGCTCACCCTCATTGTTATCTTGGTATCTTAAAAGGTGACTGGCTGCAAATACAACGGATGCTAAGTGAGAGCTCTCTCTGTGATCTCAGAAACCACCTGTCTTGGCTCCAGAGACACTACTTACAGCAGGTAGGACTGATGTGGTGTCGAGACCGAGTCCCAGAGGCTCGATTCCTCCAAAGACGGCAAAAATTCCTGTTGGACACACAACAAAGAGGGCCCAGAAACCCTAACCGGGAGGGTCACCAACAGCAGGATGCTCTTTCCCGGCACCAGAGCTGAAGGAAGGATGCACCACATTATCAAACGTGCAGAGCCAAGTGCAAAGGTGCTTCGGCTGTGGGTCCCAGGGCTGTCCCCTGTCCCTTCAGACGCTCTGTTTGCTAACTTCCTCTTGTGGACGCCGGCCCAAGACCTGACCGGACAGGTGACCTGGAGTGTCAATGAGGCTGCGTGCTCCTTGTCAAAACTCAGAGGGGGAAAAAAGGAAGATCTTCATTGTGGTAAACAATGGTTCTATTTGTTCCAGCGCCTCCCACCCCTGCTGTCAGCCTCCCCCAGCGACTGCCAGTGTTATCTAACTTACGTTCTCGACAAGGGACCCAAGTTAGGAGATGCAGGCTGTGTCCCATTGCTCATTTTTAAGTGGTGCCATCCTTCCAAGGACAGCGGGATTTATAGTCTCAGGAGGCAGACCTATATTTTATGAAGATCAAGATGCTCTTAAAGAATTTTTTTGGCTGCCTCATGGTGGTAAGAGAAGCTGAGCACAGACTTCAGCAAACAGCCTCACACCCAGGAGGCAGGAGACGATGCCGAGCAGTGGAAGTGCCAAGCTGGCGGCCGGCAGCACAGACGTTTGAATATTAAAGACCCAGGAGCAGCATGGGCACATCTTATTCAGGTTTTCCAACCACCCACACAAAGCAAAATCAGATGAACAACAACAAAAGCAAAAAAAAGAATCAACTAACAAACTCATTCAGCCAGGCCAGACACGCTGATTAAACTCTTCTGATTTCCTCTGGGAAATCTAGTTCTGCCTTATTTTAAGCAGTAGAAAGACACTTATTTTACAAAAAATAAATCAGAGGGTTAGTTTTTCTTTATGAAAGAATTCACTACAGAATTTCCTTAAAATGTAATTTCTCTGGTTCATTTCAAATATAGCTTTATTTGTACAAATTCAATTTATTTAATATTCAGGAACATCTCTTTGGGAAAATGAGGAAACAGGCCCTGGGAGGAGACATCCCATGTTCAGGGTCAACTAGCAGTTTCTGGAAATTTCCCAACGGCCTTAGTGTAACAGCTACACATGTGCACATACATACAAAATGTCCTACTGCTTATGAAGTCTGATTTCATCACCACCCTGTGAGTCAGGACCATGAAGCTCAGGCTGCACCTGTGGGAACAGAGGCTGGGGAGTACGTGTCATGCGCAGTTTCTCACTATGTACTGGGACGAGGCCAAGCACTGTCTCCAGGTACCTCGCTGACCCTCCTACAGCTCCACAAGGCATGACTGTCCCTGTTAAAGACCAGGAAATAGGCTCCAGAGCTTGAGGAGCCTGCCTCAGCTGGTGAATGGTAGAGAGAAAGTAAGACGGAGAGCTAAGACAGGAACACCGACCATCAGCTCCACGTTCAGCAGAGGAGAGACCATGGCAGCTGGGGGGCCAGGAAAGACGTAGCCAGGGAGGGGACCAGAGGAGGCACAGGATCCTGATGAGTAAGACGTCCTCGGGGAGGGGACTGGAGGAGGCACAGGATCCTGATGGGGAAGACATCCTCGGGGAGGGGACTGGAGGAGGCACTGGATCCTGATGGGGAAGACATCCTCGGGGAGGGGACTGGAGGAGGCACAGAATCTTGTTGGGGGAAGGCAGAAGGAAAGCAGTCTTCAGGGAGCGGAGCAGAGTCTGAGAGGCTGGACTGCATGTGTGGGTCTGGGTAACAGTGGTCTGGTGTGGTCTTACGTGGGTGGTGTGTTTCCTCCTCACACAGCAGGAGCTGGCAGGATGGCTGAAAGGCTGGCCAAAGTGTTTCCATGAACTGCGCAAACACCAGCTCACATATAATTAGAAGGCATTACTAAAAACATGATTTCAAAAGACAGCCTGGAGCCACTCACTTGAAGGGAAACTTACTTCTAAGGAACAGTTTGCCCCTCTCCTCAATGACGAAAGCTGAACAGAGAGCCTTCCAAGCCAGACCACAAGAGACGCAGAAAAGCTCCAGGGCCATAAGGAGGCCAACAGGAAAGGGCTGGAGCTACACCTGGCTGCTGAGGTCGTGAACTCCAGGTGTTCCCAGTTCCACCAAGCTGATGACAACAGCACAGTGTATGGGGGAAGCCACACACAGCAGTTCCTGCTTGCACAGGCCAAAGGAGAGTAATTCAGGAAATAAATTATCTTCAGCTCTGGAGAAAAGTGCTACCAGAACTTTAATGAAGCCGAAGGAGATAAAATCCTCTAATAAATAAACAGCGGCCTCTGAGCACATCCAGGTTCTGGGGTTCCTAGGAGGATCGAAGTCAGCAGCAGGATTCTCTAGATCAGGAGGGGCAGGAGGAGGGGACCACGACCAGGAGCTGTGTGGAAGGCACCGACTCGGGTTCTGCAGCAGATGCTGTTCCTGAGCTGCCTAGTGTGTCAGGACTAATGTTTATTACAAAAAACAGAGCAGGCCCTTCCTACTTCCAACAGCACTAACACAGGAACATTATGTTCCACCCAAAGTGGAAAAAATCACTTTATTGATCATATTATACTTGCTTTATCTGTAAATCTGGCAAATACAATTTATTCCTCACTAAACATATTCATTTCTATATGACTATGAATTAGCATACGCATTAATGAGTGACTATCTCTAGGGAGAGGCCCTGCGTGGGGTGGGTGGAGGGCAGAGCCAGGGTGAAAGGGTACGAGGGAGGTTTATTTTTCCCTTTATATCTTTTCGTGTCAATTTAACATTGAATAATGTGCATGTTTTACCCACTCAAATATCTGTGCATTGATTAACTCAATTTTGAGTAAATCAAAACCCAGGAAGTTTTACATTTTAATGGCACTATTGATTAGTGACAATCAAAAGGTACCAAATAATCAAAGATCCATCATCCAAGCAAAAAATGATGTTCTAGACCAATTTCTAAAAAAGATTATGAGTGGACATGAATATGGTCAGAATAAAGCAAAGCCTAAGTTGTTGGGCTGGCATGGTGGAATGTGCAGTATGCTTCGATGCTGCATTCCACTAAATAATGATGATGACGATGATAGTAGTTCATACCTATTTCACACTTAGCACATGCCAGGCACCATCCTAAATCCTGTCGTAACATTTCTGAATGCCGTTATGTTGCTGGTCTAAGGAGCATCTATAAGGTGGAGAAAACCCTAGTGGATGTTAAAGACTGAGAAACACCTGAGAGCTGGCAGCATATGGATGCTGTTTACACTTAGGTCTTCTCCGGACCAGGAAAAAGGCAAATCTTCCGCAGACGTGACACAGGCCATAACGAGGCGCAGCAACCACCCGTGTGACAGGGGACACACTTCACTTCCGGAGACTCACCAAGGGCGTGTCCTTTCCTCCCACGATGCTGAGCCCGAGCCCCGAGCGTCCCTTGGATATTTCTATAATCATCTCCTGGCCAGGGACAATGGGACACGTGGCAGGGTCCACTGACAGCGGAGCCTGGAAACCACCTGGACAAGGATGGAACAGAGTGAGAGGCAGGTGGAAGGCGCAGCTCAGCTTGGCACTCAGGGCCCAGGAGGGCGGGGTCTGCACATGCACCATCGCACTCCTTTCCTGCATGCCCCACGACAGAAAAGCTGGGTCACGACTGCCCAGTCACCCAGGGACGAAACATGATATTCCTACCACACTTTTGACACTAAAACAATAAACTGCTTCCCTTTCCAAAATCACCCATTTTAGGTATAGTTGAAATTTTTTTAAATCTTAAAACACACCACAAAAACTGGTATGGAAAAATTTAAGATGATTAAATGACCAAGTTCATACAGGCATATGTTATCACGAGAATAAAGACTAGTGTGACAGAAGATTCTGAGTTACAGTTATAAATACCAGTTAAGAAATAAGGCTTCAATAGTTACAGAGCCCATCATACGAATTAACGTACAAAGGATTTAATCAATAAAGTATGATGTAACCAAGAATAACAATTACCTAAAAATTATCTCCAATTATGTATACAGTGGAAAAAAAATGTATTATAAACACAACATTCAAGAATTAATTGCTGGGTCTGTAACTGAAAAGCTTGTTAAGAGTCACTGCATTTTTACAAAGGTTTACTTCTTAAAAATCATTGTTTTAGACCTGGTTTTTCCAAAAACTGGGAACAAAATATTTACAGGCTAAGAAAGATGTTTAATAATAACCATTTAGCATAAGTTCTACATATGTGTGTTGTCCAGGTAACTGAACCTGACCACTGAAAAACCGAAACACTCAGAACGTCAGTTTCAGGGGAGTCTTTTACAAACAACGTCGCCAGAGGACGTCTCCGCTCCCGGTAACCGGTCCATCACCAGTTCTGGTCCCCGCGCTGGCGTGACTCACAAGCGGGCCGACCCCAGAGGGCGCCCCCTGCTGGTCGCTGCCGTGAGCGCACAGGGCCACGCTGAGACCCAGGAAGCTCAGTAAACTGCACACGGAGGGCGGCCGACCATGGCCTGCGGGCCAGGAATCGTTTTAAAATTTTCCAGAGGTTGAAAAAAAAACCAAAAGAAATATAGTACTTCAAGATGTGAAAATTACACGAAATTCAAATTTCAATGTCCATAAGTAAAGTCATATTGGAACACAGCCCTGCTAATCTGTTTACATCTGGTCTATGGCTGCTCTCGCGCCACAACGGTGGAGTCGAGCAGCTGCGATAGAGACCGCATGGCCCGCAAGCCTTCAATATTTACTATCTGGCACTTTACAGAGAAAGTCTGCCAATCCCTGGTATAAAACAAAGGGAAAGAGGCTCAAGGTCAGCCTGTGGGGGGTCCTGCTCTGACTCAGCAACAATCATGGTGTTCATGGCACAAGGGCACAGGTTTTGGAGTGGTGCAGACGTGGCTTGAAGTTCCCAAGAGGGACTGAGAAGGTGGGCGAAACTTCTCATTAGAAAAACGCATGTGACCCCTATCCAATAGGCTGTCAGAGGAACTGAACGCACGGATACGTCGTGAGGCCCCCAGCCCAGGGCCTGGCAGAGTGTAGGCATCCACGGAGCTGCTGTTCCTGACCACACGGAGTTTATTAATCTAATGGCCTCCTGGTTAAGAATGGGAAACTTAGTGACAACCTCAGTAACAGTAAAAAATGCCGTATTAGAAGTAGAATATTAAATTGTAAACCTAACTTGTCTCTAGACGTTTTGCAGCATATGTATTTCATGCTACATTTTCCATTAATTTACAATAAAAACAATGCATAATAGTGGCAGAAGTTCATGGATGCTCTAAAAAGTCTCTACTCCTCTTGCCAATGACTCGTTTAGTCCTGAGTGAGGAGAGAACAACAGTAAGAGATCCTGGAGGCCGCCTTTCTTTCCCTCCTCCTCTTCCGCCTCCCCCTCGCCAGTCCCGAGTCAGGAATGTCTCTCTCATAGAATCCAGCCCAAGGCCTGACTCACACCAAGCCCCTAGGAAACGATTGGTACATGGATGACTAAACGAATGAAGTTTTCAGAGATTAAATTGTAAGAGGATTAATTTCTGTTATCAAGGTATAAATATGTGATATGTATTATCAAAACTCAATTAGTCGACAGTGAGGTCAGCAAACCCTTTCGGTAGAAGGCAGGTAGTGAACATTTTGGGCTTTACAGGCCACATGGTCTCTGGTGCAATTACTCAGTTCTATCACTACAGTGTGAAAGTAAGCAAACGAGTATTCTAGGAAAACCTTATTTATGGACACTGACATTTGAATTTCACATAATCTTCATTAAATATTCTTTTGATTTTCTTCAACCTTTTAAAAATGAAAACTATTTTTAGCTTGCAGACCACATAAAAACAGATGGCGGGCCAAATTTTGACCCAGGGGTCAAAGTTTTCTGACCTATTCATCAAGCATTTTAGTAAAAATCTAGTGCTTTAGAACACCTGCTTGATAAAGTTTTTATGAATATTTATGAAAAAATACCTAAAAGACCACACCTTAAAGGTGTCAGGCTTGCTAATTCATGCAGAGTTATGCTTTGCCATTGGTGAGCATGGTGTTTTAAACAGTACATTTTTTTTAACTGACTTATAGTGCATAAAAGCAAAATGGAAATACTTATTATTCATTTTGAAGTTCTATTTTCAGCCACCAGTCAGCATAATTCAAGCCAGGAATTCAAAGAGAGAAAGTGAACACCAGTTTCTTCAAGCACTGAAAATTAACAGTGTTCAAATAGCTTTCCTCAACATATGCAAAGCTGACAATTTGGTTCAATATGATTTCTAAGAGATCTTACTTATGAACTAAATGCAGGCCTCTGGAGAGATTAGAGAATAATCTGCAAGCCTCAGATCCAAATAGCATTTACTGAGGCCTTTTCTGTGCCGGCTCTTTTCTATTGAACAGGCACTAGGCAATCCCACTGGTGGAGACGAGGAAAACGAAGCAGGAAGTGGTAACCTGGCCCAGTCCCAAAGCTGAGGGCGTGGAGGAGGGACACAAGCCAGGCGCCCTGACCCCGGTCCAGCGCTCTTTTCAGAACATCACCATCCCTTCCTTCTCTAAGGTTTGATGAGCCAACTCAGCTCTGCTTGGAAAGAGAGCCATACCGTAGCCTGGGAAGTCGGCATCTGTGGAAGAGTACGAGGGCGCTGGTGCTAAGGGTATGTCTTGTGAACCCAAGGAGACTTGTGCTGAATACTGTTGCTGCTTCATCTGGCTGACAGCCTACAAAAGGAAGGAAAATTAGATGAATGTCAAAGAGGAGCAAAGTAACAAGAGGAGAAGACGTTCAAATTGGTGCTATTCCCAAAACAATGGTGCCCTCCAATCATGTCTTTCGAGAAGTTAGAGCGGGAGAGGTGGCAAGAGGGGTTCGGGAGATTTTTGCCCATTCCTCACGCTTTTCTATCTAACTTCATGTCTAAAATGCTTCAGTGAAGGATGGATCAAGGATGGGAAGAAGGATAAAGCTGAAGATACTCTATCATCGTGGTCTACAGGTGAAGCTGGGGCTGGGAAGCAGAACAAAATTTTCAGAGTTTCTATTCATTCTGATGAAATCAATGTGAAGTCCAGATATCAGTGCTGTCTCCACTGAAAGACAATCTAGGCTGCAAATGTTCTGCGCATACAGCACCGCCCATCTCCGCTGGACACACTCACAACAGCCAAGGATGCAGGCGGGAGTTAAAGAGCAACACGGGGGCAGGAACCACAAACATCTACTGAGGCCCTGAGTGCCAGGGTATCAGGTACATTTAATTCACCTAAAAGAACTGTCCCTCACTCACCTTTGATTCCCAGTGCCTGGAACACAGTAGGACCTCAATAAATGTTTGATAAATGAATGAATGAGTAAGCGAAGGAATGGCTATAGAAGAGCAAAACTGAAGACATGGAAACTCAGAGAGGGAAATGAATCGTGAGTCAATGAAGGTGCAGAGACCTCTGCCATGGGAGCTATTGAAAATTAACTTGTAATTCTGGATATCTGTTGGTAATACCTCCAATGAATATCAGTATTAGAAAACCAAGAAAAACCCCACAAGGACTCTATGCTTGCTTAACGGGCAGGTAAGAAATATCAGTAGTGACTTGGCCTGCCTTCCGGATCAGCAATTAGCTAGGGAACCCGTCCCCGGCTGGAGTCTGGTGCAGGCGGTGAAGCACCAGGCTGCCCCTCGAGTCCAGAAATAGGATCAAGGCAGCTGCTCCAGGACAAATACACTCCAGATGCTGTCAGTGGGAGGCTGTGCCTCAACACAGGGCACTGTGCAGCAGGTAACAACTAGACACCGCCACCCCTCACACGTGAACTGTGCTGTCCAGGCTTCCAAACACTCTCACAACCATGGATTCATTTAATCATGAGAACAAGCTTGAGAGTTAGACAATCTTACTTTCTCTTCCAGATAAAGAAACCAAGACCCAAATGTCAAGTGACATATCTGAAACCACACAGCTAATTAGAGGAAGACAAAAGTCAGTAGTTGAAGAATGCTACAAGTTTAGAGAGCTTATGAAACGGCAGCTGGCAATGATTCTGCGCATATTCATTTTTTCCCTATAGTTTTTCTATCACCATCATTTAATAATGACCACATACTTACTTAAAAAGACTTATTCAAATACATATTTTCAGTGATTTTAAAAAGAGGGAAGGAGAAAATGACAAATAAGGGGTGACCATCAGAAAAGTGAACAATGGAACCACCTAGATGTCCAGTTACTCTAAGGATCCCATTTTCTAGCCTCCTCAAAGCTACATGGGTCCACAGACTAAGTTCTTGTCAATGAGATGTAAACAGACATGAACTGCACAATTTTCAGGTCATTCTCCTATGAGAAGGATCCTGCCTTCCCTTCTCCCTAGCTGGAATGCAGCTGGGATGGCAATAAGTGGAGCGGTCATCTTAGACCAAGAAATGGATGCCATGTTCTGAGGATGACAGCATAACTAAATAAGAACGGTGCAGTAATCAGAGAAGAGGTGCCTGGGTCCGTGACACTGTGGAGACACCATATCATCCTCAAACTGATCACACCCAGACTGCCATGCAAAGGAGAAACTTCTGGCAGCAGCTGAGTCTAACCTTAACTCATAAGTACTTATGTCCAACTTTCGTTTGCATCAGCTCAAGAAAGAACATCGACAACAAACCTGAATGCAAGCCACAGAGTTCTTATATGAAACAATCATGTGAACTTTAAAACAGCAAAGCACAAGAGACAGCAATCACTACACTAGGACTTTTTCTAACAGCGGGGAAGGTTTGCTGCCTGTCTTTAGATCCAGTTCTGTGCAGTACCCCATTTCACTGTACACAGAGGTCTCCAACAGATATTGGTAGCATTGAGCTCAATTGAAAAACAAGGAAACGGTCCATAGAAACCAAGTGAGACATCCAAACACACACGTTTAGACGCAGACCTCTTGCTGTCGGTACCTGTGATGGATGCATGCGCTCCCCTGACTTTCCATTGGCACAAAACCAAACTACTAAGTATGAAAGACCAGAAAGAAGGGATTCACTGTTGAATGTTACTATTTTCGAATATGACAGTGGAATGGACTCTATAGGACATCCAACCTAACTAAGCCAGTGGGTCTCAACCCTGTCTTCATAATAGGAACTGCTAGAGAACCTTTAAAATTTATGGATGCTGGGACCTCCAACCTAGACCAAATAAATTGGCACCTAGGGGTGTGAAGCCCAGGCAAGTATGTTTTTTTTTAATTGAGACTTATTTATTAAAGTTAAACCATGGGTTCTTAACCCATGGTAAATGAGTTTCCAAGAGATTCACAGAGGGAGTTCTGGGAACTATAAAACTTCTGTGGTTATATCAAAATTATACTTAGTGTTTTTCTGGGGAAAGGGTCTATACTTCATCAGGTCTTCATGACAGGAAAAAACCCCGCACTACTCAGAAGCAGCTATGAATTGCTGAGTTTGCTGTCACTAATGAGCAGTGCGACCACAGGCAAGTCGCTTCACCCTCTCGCCTCAACTTCCTCGTCTGTGACTCGGTGGCGGGATTGCTGTATCTTGCAAGGTTGTTGTGAAGATTAAAGAGAAAAGCACACAAATAAGTCTATTGCTGTGCCAGGAACAACTGAGGAGTTGAATTAACAGCAGCTATTAATATTTTATGTGCTTTGCCAACATATTAACAAAATCGGTCAGCTTCTGAGTGAGAATCTTCAGGGACAGAAGGCTCCAGGTCCACACGGAAGCTCATCCGTCCTGGAAGAGCTCAGACGGCTGGAGAGCAGTGGCTGACACAGGCTCACTGCAGGGGCTGCCGGTGGATCTCCGGGCCGCTTCTGTCCTGGGCTATAGGCACCTTCCCAAAGGAGAATGCTTTCGATATATAAGTGCTCAGTTTTCATCAGGAAAAGAAAGGTCAGATGACATTTAAGATTTGTCCCAGCTTGAAAATTCTACAGTTATAAAATTTTAGTTATAAAATTTTGATGTGTGCCCCAAGACAGGTGGCAGTACATAAAGTATTAACATATTAATAGCATTTTCAAATGCATTACGTAAAGCAAAAAATCTGGTTTTAAATTTTAAAAATAATTACTTACAGGTTTTCAGTTGAACTGAATGCTTATTTTTAAGGTTCTTTCTACACCTACTTTTCTTTATTTAGGTTTTTAGCATATAATTTTGGAGATTTTTCAAAGGCATTTTCTTTGGCAATGTTTGAAATATGACATATTTCCTGTAAGCTCTAGTAATCTATAGTTCATTAAACATAAAAATAGTTAATAGAGTAATAATGTAAATTTTAGCAGCACAAAAGTATAAACTAGCACATAGAAATGAGAATCAGGAATTCAGAAAAAACAAGAAAAAACTCAACAGCAACAAGTACAAAAGTCTGACAGACAGAAGTCTGTAGTTATTTTTTGAGAAGTGAGACTCAAAATGCAAGGAACATGAAAGTCTTGCATTTATGTTTATAGAACTACAATTTCTCCCATTTTAAAAGCTTATGTATGACGTCATGGGAGACAGCACCCTCAGAGTTTAAGTGCAGTGTGTTTTCAGGGATGCCCAACCTTCAGACACCTGCTTAGGGGATCGGACAGAAAGACGCACAGGATATTTCCACAAGCCTTCCCCAGAATCAGTAACACACTTGTGGGCTGACTTCAGGTTGTAAGATACACCATAACCTCCTGCCCAGTAATGAAGGATCTGATTTCATTGCCATCACCCCCTTTTCTTCTGGAACCCATCCAGAACGCACACACCCCAGGAGAGCAAACCTAAAGTGCAAGACACGTACGCTGTCAGTTGGGCACTCCAGGGCCTGCTGCTGACCCGCCACCACACCTTGACCAACCAGCTGGGGGACGTCTTCCTGAAAGGCAAAAGGCACAACCAGTTAACAACACTGTAGCTTGACTCTCCAATGGCAGCAAACACCACTGAATGGGGCTGCAGTCTACGAAGCAAACGACCAACACACCAGGGGTAAAAGTTTTGTGTGTCCATCTGGACGAACCCTAGAAATGAGCGCAGGCTTGTCTTTTCCAAGTGCTCTTCTGGCTCCTTCGATCAATCAGGCTTTAAGACCCTCAGACATCCTCTGACGGTCACTTCAGCTAGTTTCTTCTTCTCTGTTGCACCAGTAATCCCTATGTCTGTATTTATACTGAATATTACATCCTTTCAGGGTTCAGATCCTGATGTAATTAGTACTATTTCCCCCCTTAAGATATTCAAGTAGAGGCAAAAAAGTACATTCATTGAAAACACTGGGAGATACAAAGATAAGTCAGTCTTGAACCCTACAGAGAAGTGCAGAGTCCAGACTTTCGAGAGAAGTAAACTACTAAAACATGTGGAAACCAACGCCGAGCTCAAGGGCAGTTTATTGAAATAAATGGTGACACCAATCAACTGACCAGAATGCTTCTGTCTGCCTCTCAACACAGCCCAGAGGAATCACCATCTGATGTCTACTCGAAGGCATGCACTCCTGCGCCTGGACTGGGGCAGGGCAGGGAGCGCCCTGGACAGGAGAAAAGATGGGCTTACGCTGGCCCCCGGTACATGTCTGAGACACCCAGGTAGCAGGTCTAGGACACAGATGGCAGGAAGGTAAGCGACCTGGAGAGGAGAGGTGTGACTCGAACAGCCAAGTGTTGGGAGTCTGTGACCCTAGTTCCTCGACCTACGAGTTCTGCAGCCCTGAGCAGCTATGTGACATCTCCAAGCCTCAGTTTCCTCATCGAAAGGGAAAACTAAGAGTAGTTACACCATAGGGATGCTGAAAGGATTAAGTGAAGCAATACACGAAAAGCACTTAGCACAGTATCTGGCAGATAACTACTATTTAATAAAGATGCTAATGATGATAGTAAATGGAATCGAGCTGCGACAAACCCAGGTTCCTGACTCTACCATAGGGTCGGTGAAAACAATCTCCTGGACTGGACACTTTCTCCTTTGGGGGATGCTGGAGTCCTATCTGACACCCCCAAGCCTCCCTGCCCCAGTTTCTTTTCTGGGCACACTGACACAGCCTTCTTCAGCAGGCTCCCATCCAATTTGTAACAGTACAACAGATAATGCTCAGGTTACGCCCAGCCATTCATTGTTACTAGATTAGGCTACAGTCTCATGCCGCCTCATCAATTCCCTATTGGTTTCCAACCTGAGAGGTTAACCCACCCCTAACGTCCTGGGACTGCAGCCGAGGTCCCTGGATGACTGTCACTACCCTTAGCTGCCTTCCTGCAGCTTATGTTTTAGGATCAGAACTCTCTCTCATTTAGATTTAGATCCTTTCTAATTTCTCCCACATGGGAGAAAGATCCCAGAACTCCCCCTACCCTGGCCCTTTTTTTTTTTTTTTCTAAACTTTGCTCCTAAACAGACTATATGACATAAAATGAACTCAGAAGTTCCTTCATGCCATGATGCTTCCCTGAGCCCCTGGCAGTGCCCCTTCTACAGCGCGACTGGTTTACCTTGTCACGATCTGGTGACATCATGTTGCAACTTTTTATGTATCTGTCTCCCATACACTAATATGACCAACTTTGTCTTGTTTCTTCAGCACCTGGCAGAACAGAACAGGAGCTTGAGAAAGGGCCAGTGCTGAAGGAACCAAAGCTTGGGAGCTTCGCCTCAAGTGCCCCCGGGTGGTTTTCAGAGCCAGCTGTGAAAGGAAGGATGCACAGTGACGGGGACCTTGTGGCCTCCACTTTAAAGGATCACAGTCGAAAAGAGAGAAGAGAGACATGGAAAAGTCAATAATGGTGCTCACGGAATTTTTAGAATAAAAGTCCTAAACTGTCCTATCAATGGCAATAGTGCTGTTACTCCTTCCAGCGTGGGTCAGGTGGCCTTTGGAAGGGCAAAGCCACCTCTATTTGAAAATCAGCCTGCAGGTCTGCAGTTCCACCTTTGTGAAGACCCAGAGCTGACTTCCCCGCTAAAGACTGAAAATCCTGACCTGCACATCACACAGAGGGACAGCTAATTTGGCTGAATTCGTCCTCGTTGTTTGTACTTGTAAACAAAAAGAAAGAGCACTGGAACAGCAGCCAGAAACACCTGGCTCAGGCTGTGCCGCCCCTTCTGAGCAGCAGCAACTGAACGAGGGGCAGTGAGCAGAGAGGAGTCCAGCACGTGCCTGTGGAGCGTCTGCTCTGTGCCAGCAGCGACAGGCTAACAGAGCCTCACGCTACGACACTGACATACCTGGTGAGACAGATCTTAGAGAAAAAGTTGGGGAAACTTTGCATTACAACTGAGTGATACAGCTGGGAAGGCGTGTGGCAGACAGCAGGCGTCTGAGAAGGGTCAGCTTCCTTCCTGTCTTGTATTTGTCCTCAAAAATGTGGATGGAGGAGAAGATCCAAGATGGCGCCGTGAGTAGTCCTCTTTGTCTCTCCCCCTTCGAGTCTACAATTATTTGGACACTCATCGCTTAACAAAGGATATCCAGACAGCATCTCAGGATGTCTGAGATACCCACGCAACTATACATCGGAAGGCGGACGGACTTTCCTCCGGGAGGATGTGGAAATAGGTGAAAACTCTCCGACCCCGACCGAGCAGCCTAGTACCCGCAAGCGGCTTTCTTCCAACGGACGCCCCCAGAGGATCTACACACATCTACGGCAGGAGCAAGCACACAACAGAGGAGCGACGGTGGAAACAGGTGACCAGAACCCTACCTAAACCCCCCGCAATTACTCCTAAACGCAGAGGGAAACTTTGGAGTTGCACACCTGGGCCCCATTGGCGGGGAGACCCCGCCTGGTGTTCGCGGCGCCTGGAGAGTCCCAGAGAGAGTCGCTGAGGGTACGGAGGTCTCCCAGCTGCCGTTGCCCGCCCCGTGGGAGTAGGGATTGCCGGAGATCTCGGAGAGGACTGGGGCTGGGGGAAGTTCCATAGGCCCACTCTGCACCCCGGAGGGGACGTTACAGAATTCCGCCCGGGCAGCAGACAAAACTCTCTGTCTGCCATTAGCGGAGGGGCCACGCCCAGCATTCACGGCTCCGGGAGAGTCCCGGAGAGAATCCCAGAGGGCGGCGCGACCCCCAGCTGCCATTGCCCACCCCGTGGGACTAGGGATTGCCGGAGATCTCGGAGAGGACTGGGGCTGGGGGGAGTTCCAGAGACCCAGCTCCGTAGCCTAGGGGGAAACCCTACAGGCTCACAGCAGCCTTAGGGAAAGCCTCTGCACAGCACCAGTAGAAGGCACCCAGACGGCAGCCACAAGGCTGGAAGACCCCAGGGCAAAAGCAGCATAGCTAGGTGAACTAACCACAGACTGTAGAAGATGCCAATAGCTCTCCTGCGACCCATAGAGGACAAGTGAGATTTTGTGGGTGCCGACAGCAACGGAGCGACAAATATAAGTGATCCCACCCCTGGCCGCTGGAAAAGCCCATAACACCGTTGCAGACCCCAAGGAGGGAGCACATCTAGGTGGGCTGCAACAGTAGGCACCAGCAGCCTGAAGCCCCCCTGTGACGGCCCCCACGGCAGAGGAGGGAATCCAAAGGACCACTGTGACTACGAGGAGGGGCCCAGGCCCAGTTAGCAACTGCGGACAGGGTTCCTGGTTGGTGCAGTATAAACAGCTGCTCCCCCACCGCAGCAGCTGAAACAAGTGAAAGGAGCAACTAAACTCTATCTCCATGCGGAGGCACAAATCAACAACATCAAGCAATATGAAAAAATACATTAAATCTCCAGAACAGAAAGAAAGTAACAAATACACAGAAAAGAATCCCAAAGAAAATGAGATATATAACCTAAATGATGATGACTTCAAAACAGCCATCATTAAAATACTCAATGAGTTAAAAGAGAATTCTGACCGACAACTCAACGAGTTCAGGAGCTATGTCACAAAAGAGTTTGATACGATAAAGAAGAACCAAACAGAAATATTGGAAATGAAGAACACAATAGAGGAGATTAAGAAAAATCTAGATGCTCTGAACAGTAGGGCCGATAATATGGAGGAAAGAATTAGCAATTTGGAAGATGGCAATATAGAATTGCTGCAGGCAGAGGAGGAGAGAGAAGCAAGACTAAAAAGAAATGAAGAAACTCTCCGAGAATTATCAGACACAATTAGGAGATGCAACGTAAGGATTATAGGTATACCAGAGGGAGAAGAGAAGGAGAAAGGGGCAGAAAGCCTATTCAAAGAAATAATGGCTGAGAACTTCCCAAATCTGGTGAGAGAGATGGATCTTCCGGTGACAGAAGCCAATAGATCTCCAAACTTTATCAATGCAAGAAGACCAACTCCACGGCATATAGTAGTGAAGCTAGCAAAAGTCAACGACAAGGAGAAAATACTAAGGACAGCCAGGCAAAAGAAACTAACCTACAAAGGAACCCCCATCAGGCTATCAGCAGATTTCTCAGCAGAAACTTTACAGGCTAGAAGAGAGTGGAATGATATATTCAAAAATCTGAAGGACAAAAATCTACAGCCGAGAATTCTCTACCCAGCGAAAATATCCTTCAAATATGATGGAGAAATAAAAACTTTCGCAGATAAACAAAAATTAAGGGAGTTCATTGCCACAAAACCTCCTCTTCAGGAAATCCTCAGGAAAACCCTCATTCCTGAAAAATCCAAAAAAGGAAAGGGGCTACAAAACCAAGAGCAGAGGAGATAAGTAGAAGGACAACAACAGAGAGTAGCAGCTCTACATCAGAACAGATTAAACCATGGGACGAGAAACAAAGGAAATTGAAGAAAACCAGAAAACAAGACACAAAATGGTAGTGGTAGGCCCCCACATCTCAATAATCACTCTAAATGTAAATGGATTGAACTCCCCAATCAAAAGACACAGAGTGGCAGGATGGATCAAAGAACAAGATCCAACAATATGCTGCCTCCAGGAAACACACCTCAGCCCCAAAGACAAACACAGACTCAGAGTGAAGGGATGGAGAACAATACTCCAAGCTAATAATGAACAAAAGAAAGCAGGTGTCGCTATACTAATATCAGACAAGGTAGATTTCAAAGCAAAACAGATAAAGAAAGATAAAGAGGGACAGTATATAATGATAAAAGGGACTCTCCACCAAGAAGACATAACACTTATAAATATATACGCACCCAACACAGGAGCACCAAAATTTGTAAAGCAACTCTTAATATCTCTAAAAGAAGACATCAACAACAATACAATAATAGTAGGGGACCTCAACACACCATTAACACCAATGGACAGAACATCCAGACAGAAAATCAACAAGGAAATAATAGAATTAAATGAAAAATTAGACCAGATGGACTTAATAGATATATATAGAACACTTCATCCAAAAACAGCAGGTTACACATTCTTCTCAAGTGCACATGGAACATTCTCAAGGATTGACCATATTTTGGGAACCAAAGCAAACATCAATAAATACAAGAGAGTTGAAATAATATCAAGCATCTTTTCTGATCATAATGCTATTAAACTAGAAATCAACTACAAGAAAAAAGCAGAGAAAGGTGCAAAAATGTGGAGACTAAACAACACGCTTCTCAACAAACAATGGATCATTGAAGAAATTAAAGAAGAAATCAAATTTTATCTGGAGACTAATGAAAATGAGAACACGACATACCAAATCATTTGGGATGCAGCAAAAGCAGTCCTAAGAGGGAAATTCATTGCAATACAGGCTCACCTCACTAAAGAAGAAAAAGCTCACATAAGCAACCTCAAACGACACCTAACAGAACTAGAAAAAGAAGAACAAACAAAGCCCAGAGTCAGTAGAAGGAGGGAAATAATAAAAATAAAAGCAGAAATAAACGATATTGAAACAAAAAAGACAATAGAAAGGATCAATGAAACAAAGAGTTGGTTCTTCGAAAGAATTAACGAAATTGACAAACCCCTAGCCAGACTCACCAAGAAAAGAGAGAAATCGCAAATTAATAAAATTAGGAATGACAGAGGAGAAATCACAACAGATACCAATGAAATACAAGAGATCATAAGAGAATACTATGAAAAACTATATGCCAACAAATTGAACAACCTGGAAGAAATGGACAAATTCCTAGACTCCTACAATCTCCCCAAACTGAATCAGGAAGAAATGGAGAATCTGAATAGGCCAATCACAAGTAAGGAAATAGAAACGGTAATCAAAAACCTCCCCAAAAATAAGAGTACAGGACCAGACGGCTTCTCTGGAGAATTCTACCAAACATTCAAAGAAGACTTAATACCTATTCTCCTCAAACTGTTCCAGAAAATTGAGAAAGATGGAGAACTCCCTAACACATTCTATGAAGCCAACATCACTCTGATCCCCAAACCTGACAAGGACAACACAAAGAAGGAGGACTATGGGCCGATATCACTGATGAACATAGATGCAAAAATCCTCAACAAAATTTTGGCAAACCGATTACAGCAATACATCAAAAAGATTATACACCATGATCAAGTGCGATTTATACCAGGGACACAGGGATGGTTCAACATCCGCAAGTCAATCAACGTGATACACTACATCAACAAAATGAAAAACAAAAACCACATGATCATCTCAATAGATGCAGAGAAAGCATTTGACAAGATCCAACACCCATTTATGATAAAAACCCTCAGTAAAATGGGTATAGAAGGAAAGTACCTCAACATAATAAAGGCCATATATGATAGACCCACAGCCAACATCATACTCAATGGACAAAAGCTGAAAGCCATCCCTCTGAGGACAGGAACAAGACAAGGGTGCCCACTTTCACCACTCCTATTCAACATAGTACTGGAGGTGCTGGCCAGAGCAATTCGGCAGGAAAAAAAAATAAAAGGAATCCAAATAGGTAACGAAGAAGTAAAACTCTCGCTGTTTGCAGACAACATGATCTTATATATAGAAACCCCCAAAGAATCCACAGAAAAACTATTAGAAATAATCAACAACTACAGCAAAGTAGCAGGGTATAAAATTAACGTGCATAAATCAGTAGCATTTCTATACACTAACAATGAACTAACAGAAAAAGAACTCAAGAACTCAATCCCATTCACAATTGCAACGAAAAGAATAAAATACCTTGGGATAAACTTAACCAAGGAAGTGAAGGATCTATACAATGAAAACTACAAGACTTTCTTGAAAGAAATTGACGATGACATAAAGAGATGGAAAGACATTCCTTGCACATGGATTGGAAGAATAAACATAGTTAAAATGTCCATACTACCTAAAGCAATATACAGATTCAATGCTATCCCAATCAGAATCCCAAGAACATTCTTCACAGAAATTGAACAAACAATCCTAAAATTCATATGGGGCAACAAAAGACCGCGAATTGCTAAAGCAATCCTGAGCAAAAACAAAGCCGGCGGAATCACAATCCCCGATTTCAAAACATACTACAAAGCTACAGTGATCAAAACAGCATGGTACTGGTACAAAAACAGGTCCACAGATCAATGGAACAGAATTGAAAGCCCAGAGATAAAACCACACATCTATGGACAGCTAATCTTCGACAAAGGAGCAGAGGGCCTACAATGGAGAAAAGAAAGTCTCTTCAACAAATGGTGCTGGGAAAACTGGACAGCCACATGCAAAAGATTGAAAATTGACCATTCTTTTTCACCACACACCAAAATAAACTCAAAATGGATCAAAGACCTAAAGATTAGGCCTGAGACAATAAGTCTTTTGGAAGAGAATATAGGCAGTACACTCTTTGACATCAGTTTCAAAAGAATCTTTTCGGACACTGTAACTCCTCAGTTGAGGGAAACAATAGAAAGAATAAACAAATGGGACTTCATCAGACTAAAGAGCTTCTTCAAGGCAAGGGAAAACAGGATTGAAACAAAAAAACAGCTCACTAATTGGGAAAAAATATTTACAAGCCACTTATCTGACAAAGGGTTAATCTCCATAATATACAAAGAACTCACACTGATTAGCAACAAAAAAACAAACAACCTGATCAAAAAATGGGCAGAGGACATGAACAGACATTTCTCAAAAGAAGATATGAATATGGCCAATAGACACATGAAAAGATGTTCATCATCGCTAATCATCAGGGAAATGCAAATCAAAACTACACTAAGATATCACCTTACACCCGTTAGATTGGCAAAAACATCCAAAACCAAGAGTGACAAATGTTGGAGAGGATGTGGAGAAAAAGGAACCCTCATACACTGTTGGTAGGAATGCAAACTGGTACAGCCACTATGGAAAACAGTATGGAGATTTCTCAAAAAGTTAAAAATAGAAATACCCTATGACCCAGCCATCCCATTACTGGGTATCTATCCTAAGAACCTGATATCAGAAATCTCAAGAGTCCATTGCACCCCTATGTTCATCGCAGTATTATTTACAATAGCCAAGACGTGGAACCAGCCTACATGCCCAGAAACTGATGATTGGATAAAGAAGATGTGGTATATATACACAATGGAATACTACTCAGCCATAAAAAAAGACAAAATTGGCCCATTCACAACAACGTGGATGGACCTCGAGGGTACTATGTTAAGCGAAATAAGCCAGTCAGAGAAAGACGAACTCTATATGACTCCACTCATAGGTGGAAGTTAGTATATTGATAAGGAGATCTGATCGGTGGTTACCAGGGAAAAGCGGGGGGGGGAGGGCACAGAGGGGAAGTGGTGTACCCACAACATGACTAACAAAAATGTGCAACTGAAATCTCACAAGGTTGTAATCTATCATAACATTAATAAAAAAAAAAAAATGTGGATGGAGGAGATGAGGAAATTAGAGCTCTGAAAAGCATCTGGTCCCACACTGTCCTGTTTCTTATACTGATCACCCTCAAACCTCTGGGCCATGGGGCAGGGCCTGCACCCAGCGAGGGTAAAAATAACGACAGCTGACACTTAGGGAGCACTGACCGTACCAGCGACCATGCGAGGGTCGTTTCGGATCTTAGATGCTGATGTGCACAGCAGACGTGTGCGTCTGGTCCAGTCCTTGTCCTCATTCTGGAGCTGGCCCAGCTGAGGCGCAGAGAGGCTGACGTAGCTGCTGAGCCAGCTCTGCTCGCAGATGCACCCTGCTCCAGAGCCCTGCCCTTCGCGAGGAGTAACCACCAGGGCACGGAGGGCGCTGCTCTCCTCTTTCAGTGCTGCACACGAGGTTCCGGGAGTCAGCCTCCCCACGCCGGCCAGAACAAGCCACGCCTGCTTATTCCGAGCCTGGGCACGGAAAAGGCCATGGCACCGGCCACTGCAGAGACCCCGGGTGAGTCACTTTCCTCCATGTTTTGCATTTAAACATAAATTTAGAGCTTGCTTTTCTCCCAAGTAGTGCACCAGGGCAGCTCTTAGTGCCTTCAAAGCTGAGGTTCTGGGACCTTCTAAGGCGCTGACTTTGCACAGAAGACCCCTAAATAAGGAGACGAGGAAACCATGTGGAAAGATTACCTTGTTTTACGAAGCAAACAGATAAGGCACCTTCTGTTATGGTCCTCAGCACAGCACCGTGAGCTCCTGAGAGAAAACGCTTTGCGGGCCTGGCAATTACTCTGATCAAGAAAAGTGGTTCTGATGCGTGAACATAGAGGCAACACTGGCAATGTTCTATAGAACAGGCAATAACGGGAGCAACGTGCAGCCTACTATCACCAAAGCCGGGTAACCGACAGGCCCGTCTGGCCACAGTAACTGGCCCAAGGGTGGACAGCTGCACCACACAAGAGCATCCTGTGGATGTTCCAGAGGGGACCCAGGGGAGAGGTCAGCCCCTCTGGAGAGAGGCTCAGGCGCTGCCGGCGGCCATGCCCCCACCACACGGAGGAAGCGAGTCTGCAGGAGAGTCCGAAAGCCACGCAGAGATGTCTCCGCAGCACCAGGTCTCTGGTCCCACTGTCCCTGAGCTGTCCACCGCCCTCCTGCAGTGATGCAGGAGGAACCTGCAGCCTGTCGGTACGTTTCCCCTTCGTCTACAAGGTCAGGCTGACGTTTCATCATCTGCAGCCAAGAGACTCCAGATTCAAACAGGTAACAAACTCACAGGGTCAGGCCCTAAGGCAGCGAAGTGGAGACGGATGATGTGAACTGAACATAAGACAGCAAACTGGACAGAGCTGCTCAGCCTAAAAGTAGCCAAATTCAATCCAACAGTATTCAAATTCAACAAGTTTTAAAATATGCCTCTCAGACACATGACAAACACAAGCTGTCTACTGTTGATTTGGGTCCTTGGACTTCCACTTGGTAGCCATTGATGACTCTAGAAAAAGACCACCTTGGCCTGGATCAGCCCCAGCCTGACTCCCACACACTCGTCTAGCCTCCTGGATCAGGTGAGATGGCAGTAGCGAGGCCCCCCACCTTCACTTTCCCCTCAGTAGGGCTCAGGAACACTAAGATTGCTTGTTTAAAGTTGATTCAGATCTTGGCTGGGACACTTGAGTTGAGTGTTTCTTTGCCTCAGTTTCCTTATCTAGAAGATGAGGATAACTATAGGCAGGACCTCACATATGATATGAATTCGTACACTTAGAATGACAGCGCATAGTAAGTGCTGGGAAAGCGCTGGCCGACACTATTCCCTGCAGTTCTGGAAGCTGCCTCACGGCGAGGTCGACGTCATGCTCACCGAGACGTGCCCTGTGGCCAGCACCGCGCCTGCGACATCACAGGCCTCAGTACAGACTTACCTCATTCTGCTCCCTTCAAAAGATGAGATAAGCAACACAGGGTTTAGATTGTAGGGTCTTAAAAGCACGTCAGCACACGAGGCTTCCACCAGCTCTGCATTCAGAAGACAGGGCACTAGGCACAGGCAAGAAAGTCTGAGTTCTGGGCTCTGGGTCGCCACGTCGTTTTCCTTCTCTGGGTCCTTAGTGCTAATAATTACGATTCTAAGATTATTTTCTCAATTTGGATAAGTCTGATAAGCAATAGCTTCCTTCCAGGCAAGTTGAATTTCAGGTTGAAAAACAAGTCGCCACAGCGGACCAGTTAAATCACTGGGAGTGAAAGCACCTAGCAGCCGTCTGGGATGCGGATGTGTGCTACAACGTGCACCTGTATTTCTTCATCTCTGAGTTCACGAGGTCACTGTACCTGTGACTCTCGAGTCTCCATTTTATCTTCATTTACAACGCAGAATGGAAGAGAATGGAGGAAAAAGTCAAAAGCTTTTCTCTTGTGACTTTTGTGAAGGAAATTGACTTGACGTAAGTCTACTGTCTTTTTTATGACCAGGAAAGAAAACTTATCATGTAGGCAAATCTCAAGTGATTTTCAGAAATATGAGATATACAATGAGCTGTGAAAAACGCCGCATATCTGAGTGCACTTGAACTCTGCCATGGGCAATTTGCACGCGGTCACGAGGGACAGGCCCGCGCTGACTCAGACGCATTCCCTCCTGCTCCTTACAGCCAACTCCTCGACTCTTGCTATAGATGCAGTTTTCATACTGAATGTGAAACAGGAAACAAGATCCGCACAGGGCCATCTGCTCCCCCAGCCAAACTAGAAATCCTGCACTTCTTGATGGGTGATAAATTCGGGGTAAAAACGGATTTTAAGCACACATTCCAGGACCTTGTATTAAAAATGAGCAGGATATACATCTGAGAATTCCAGCCTGGAAGGAAGACCTAACGAGAAGGCTATAATTATTAGAAACACACTTTATGCTATTTCTCCAAAACTTAGGAATAATTTTTAATCACGCACAGCAGTGAATACTGATAAACTGAACCTGTGGCAGAAATCACATGGCCTACGATTCCTTTAAAAGTTAAGATTCCACACTGAACACATCATCTTCTCCTATAAATCTGTTTTTTATCATGTTGTAGTCTATTTTTTTAAATTGGTGACAATATCAACCTCCTACTTACCCAGGTTTAAACCCACAGTCAGCCTCCACTAACTTCTCTCCTTGCCTGCTTTCATCTAATCATTTGCAAAGTGCTCTTGATTCTAGGAACACAACGTAAGCAAAGTAGATTTTTCTCAGACTTTGGGATGTCACAGACCAGACAATTTTCAAAAGAACTTTGGGATACAGAGTTACCTTTCTCCTCCCAAACACTGCCAGACGGTGTTACCATAACGTCAGACAGGAAGAGCCAGTGTAACCAAAAACTTAGGTGGGCACGGGCTTCCAGGGGGGTCCTGTAAACTGCATAGATTTAGCTTTATGAAGAACTCACTGTGGGGTTATTCCTTTTCACTTTTCCCACAGATCAGTGAAAACCGTCACAGATCCAAGGGGTGATTAGTGACTTGTTAGGGTCATCTGAACAGACGAGAAGGTCTGCACGTTGGAGTCTGATGGTGGCTCTTGTCCTGGTTTTTCTACTTGGAGGTTACGTGCTCTCTGACAAGTCAGCCTTCTCTGAACCTCAGCTGCTTTGTGGTTTAATCCCAGCTGTCTCTTGGAGGGGCAGCCGGCACGATCAGGCTCGTGAGTCAGACACACACAGCTCAGATCTGTCCCGTGGCACTTACTGCCCTAGGCCACGGGGCGAGTGGGTTAACTTCCGGAATATTCAGGTCCCTCATCTGCAAGTGGAGATAACGATAATGACTCCATTGTGGGGAGGAGGGAGATACACTCTGTTCAGTTCCCAACAAATACCAAGTGTTCCATAAATGGTGGCTGGCATCATTATTATTACTACTACTGTTTTTGTCAGGATACATGAGATAATATTTCAAAGTGCCTACTACAGCAATATTTCCTGTCTTACAGAGACATCTAAAACTCAACAAACAAGCAGGAACGAATGAGCATAATGGCAGCTAATGCTCTTGTAGTATTTACTATGTGCTCCAGAAGGCACCATTAGAAATGTATTAATTCGTATTGTATATGAGATCAAACCTATAATTATCCTCATTTTATAGTTAAGGAAACTGAAGCACAGAAACACTCAAGTGTCCCAGCCAAGATCTGAATCAACTTTAAACAAGCAATCTTAGTGTTCCTGAGTCCTGCTGAGGGGAAAATGAAGGTAGGGGCCCTCGCTAATGTGATCTCACCTATCCAGGAGGCTAGAGGAGTGTGTGGGAGTCAGGCTGGGGCTGATCCAGGTCAAGGTGGTCTTTTTCTAGAGTCATCAATGGCTACCAAGTGGAAGTCCAAGAACCCAAATCAACAGTAGACAACTTGTGTTTGTTGTGTGTCTGAGAGGCATGTTTTAAAACTTGTTGAATTTGAATACTCTTGAATTTGAATTTGGCTACTTTTAGGCTGAGCAGCTCTCCCTAGTTTGCTGTTTTATACTCAGCTCACATCATTCATCCTTCCTCACAATCTGCTCTTCCTCCTGTTTCTTTTCTCCGTAAACAGACAGCAGCAAGCAGCCAGCCCGCCGGCTGCCCACGAAGTATCTGAGAGTCTTTCTCGCCTGCGCCCCTCCTTCCACTCTGAATGCACACAGTCACTGAGTCCTATCGACTGTAACTCCCGCACGCCTCCCAAAAATCTGTCCTTGCTGCCAGGCCCCCAGTCCAGGTCGCTGTCAACTTCCATCTCAGTTACTCCGACAGCTTGTTACCTCACCTGGTCTTCAGCGTTGACTCGTCTGAGGGATTCTGCAGGGTCACAGGGCCCTCAGGAGGGTCTTTACAAAGGCTAATCTCACCATTAAATCCCCGCTGGAAACTGCTCCAAGGCTTCTCTTGGGATCAAGACCCTTCCCTTGGTCACCACCCAGCCCATCTACTTCCTGCCACTCCACCCACACGGCTGCAGCTGTCTCCAGCAGCAGACCAGGAATGCAGGCTCGGGGCCTACAGGCGTGCTAGGCGAGGGAAGCAGGCTGGGGAAGGAGAGCGGTGGAAAGGCAGGCATTGAAATAAAGTGGAAGTGCACAGCTGGTTAAAGGGCCAGCTTCTGTAGAAAACGGAAACCACGATTTTTATGTAAAATCTCCTGAATTATAAAAATTAGCTCAAACATCTTGAGAACATGTTGGAGGCTAAATGAAACCTGGATCTGACACCTGACAACCGGTTTGTGAGCTCTGCAGTGGCCCTACTACGGTGCACTCCTGGGCCAAGGATCGATTGACACATGGATGGCGTCGCTGCTCAGCAGTTTCACACAACGGGGAACGAAGGCAGGCACACCTATTGGGAGCACTTCCTAACAGGGCTGTCACAGGCTGCAGGCCAAGCCCTGGGATGAAGCTTGCTCCCAGGACCCAGATGGCACAAACTGCCATTTAAATAGCTTTAAACCTGCATCCAGAGGAAAGCTTTAAAGAGCGCATACAGCAGATTTGGAAACTAGGGACAAGAAAGGTAAATCCTTCCACTGGCAGCCCTGTGGAACTCCCCTGGTAAACACAAACATTACCTCGCTGCTCATTCTGCTACGATCTTTGCAAAGGCAGAATGTGAGAACACACACAGTTGCTGACATCTTGCACCGACAGCCGTTGCTGCGAAAAACTCCCAACCAGTAGGTCGGCATCCACTCTGGCCCCTGTCCAATCTGATCACGACGCACGGCTACAGTTTAGGGTCACCTCCGGAAGCCCTCCAGGCCTTCCCACTGCTGTCCGCACAGAGACCACGTGGTTAACATGGCCCGGCTCCTGTCAACCGTTCCAGTTTGGTTTCCATCTCACCAGTTCTGGCAGCCCTAACTTCCAGTCCTTTCAGCTCACTAAATTCCCTCAGGCTCTGAGGTCACCCACCACCCTCCTTTGTTTCTTTTGCCCCATTCCCAGGTAGCACCAGCTTCTCCTGCAGATCTCAGTTCAGCTTTCCCCAGGGAAGCCCCCTCAACAAGGTCATATCCCCCTATTCTATGCTCTCTTAGCGCCAAGCACCTCTAGTTCTTAGCTTTGCTCAAGCCTGGGATTTCAATGTATTTGTGACATTATTTGAGTGATGTGGTTCCCCCACGAAGACAGTAAACAACGGAAGAAGAGAGACTGTGTCTGTTTACCTCCAGTCGTACCGTGCTAGGATCTAGCAGAGAGTGTAGTAACAACAGAATGCAACAATTTAAAAGATAAAGTCCAGCTTTAATTTTTATGGAACACTTGCAAACTATTCCAAAAGGAGAGACTACACACTAACAGCTCCACGCATAGGCTGGTATTATAGTCATTTAGCAGGATCACAGCATTTCCAGTCCAGAGCATTTCTGCTTTGATTTCTGTTTGTAGATTATCTGCATTCTTTCTTCCCGTCTTTCCTCCTCCTGTTTTTTTTTTAAAAACATCTTTATTGGGATATAATTAACATACCATAAAATTCGCCCATCTAAAGGGTACAATTCAATGGTTTTACCATTCAGAGTTACACAAACATGATCACAATGTAAGTTTAAAACATCTCATAACCTCAAAAAGAAACCCCATACCCATTAGTGTCACTCTGCAGTCCCCTCCCCACCCCCAGCCACAGGCAACCACTAATTTACTTTCTGTCTCTACAGATTTCCCTGTTCTGCATTTCACACACACAGCATCATACAATATGTGGTTGTAGCATCATATATCAGTACCTCATTATTTTTAATTGCTACGTAACACTCCATTGTATGGATATACCACACTTTATCTATTCATTCATCAGTGGTGGACATTTGGGTGGTTTCCATTTTTTGGCTTCTATGAATAATGCTGCTATGAACATTGCTGTACATGTGTGTGTGGATGTGCATTTTCATTTCTCTTGAGTATACACCTAGGAGTGGGATAGCTGGGTCACATGGTGACTACGTTTAATATTTCGAGGAAGTGCAAACTGTTTTCCAAATTGGCAGCACCACTTTATGTCCCCCAGTGACGTATGAGGCTCCAGTGTCCCCACATCCTCACAGCACTGCCACTGTCCTTTCGTATGAGGGCTCCAGTGTCCCCACATCCTCGCAGCGCTGTCACTGTCCTTTCGTATGAGGCTCCAGTGTCCCCACATCCTCGCAGCGCTGTCACTGTCCTTTCGTATGAGGCTCCAGTGTCCCCACATCCTCGCAGCGCTGTCACTGTCCTTTCGTATGAGGCTCCAGTGTCCCCACATCCTCGCAGTGCTGTCACTGTCCTTTTGATTACAGCCATCCTGGCATGGGTGGAGCGGGATCTCACTGCGGTTTCGATGAGTATTTCTCTAATGGTTAACAAGGCTGAGCATCTTCTCCTGTGCTTATTGGTCACTTGCCTATCTTTGGAGAAACGCCTGTTTCGATCCTTATCCATTTTTTAATTGAGTTGGGTGTCTTTTCATTATACTGTTGTAAGCTAGCTGGTTTTGAATTATTTTACTGACTATTAGTATCTGTAACAGCATGGAAAAGGAGGTGGACAAGAACAAACAAACAGTAAACTGGCTTTGCATCCAAGCAGACAATTATGGAACGGGCCAGGGTGAGAGAGCCAACGGCAGGAGCCAGAACCAAGGGCAGCTGCTTACAAGAAGAAAACAGTGCTCTCTCCCCCTCCTTCTCTGGCTCCTTCCTTCCCACTAACCACGGAGCCTGGGAAGACAGCGAGCTGATGTGAACACTCACCCTTGAACATCTCAAGCCCTTCAAGGAGCTCTGGTAGTTTTGCTCATCACTGAATCCCCTGCACACAGCATTGTCTGACGGGTAAGAGATACCAAATGACATTTTTTGTTAGAACAAACAGATCACACAGTGACATTTCTGATATTCAAGAAAACCTATTGATGCAAACTTCACAGTGAAGAGAAGATGGGTGTACGAGGCAAGAGAACCAGCCATACCACTCACCACTGGGAACGAACCTCCTTCTCAGTATCGTGCATCACCGGGGTAAATAAGACCGCCAGTACGAAAATGCCCGGCACAGGGTAGCTGCTTGAAAAATTTGAGTTTCCTTCATTTACGAAACATCTGCTTGGAGGTCGATAAACTTTATTTGCCAATGTAAAAGGCTACTTTCAGAATCTTAACTGTCTGTTTCTGTGCCCTAATTTTCTACGTTGGAAAAGACTGAGACGAAAGGGAGTGAGAATCACAAAGTTCAGACCCCAGGGTGATCTTCTTGCTGTCCTTTGATTCGGTTTTGTTCCATGTCAGGTCTCTCTGAGAGGTGGTACTGCCCAGTGGGTTTGAGTGCAGCCTCCAAGTGCATGGACCCACATCCGGGCTTCACGGGGAGATTTTTAGGCAACTTACTCAATGGTTCAGTGCCTCAGTTTCCTCATCTCTTAAACTGCGTAACAGTAGTAGTGGCCTCACAGGACCGTCATGTAAATGAGTCAGTGCTGGTAAAGAGATTAGAATAACGCCAGCACTAGGCATTCAATAAATGTCGGCTATTATTACTAGCAATTAGCAATTGGCGGGGGAGGTTGAAAAATTCACTTCAATTTTCAGTTAAGTTACACTTTAACGCGTCACTGGGAAGAGCTGATCTTTACACAGCTCACCCTTAACGCTTTCATCAGGACAACTCGCCCCAAGGCAGTGATTCCCGAGTATCCAGTGTGGTTCTGCGTAGGACTTTACAGTTACTAACTCCTTCAGTTCTCACGACAACCCTTTGTCCACCCCCCAGCCCCCAGCCGACCCCGTTTCACAGACACAGAATCTGAGGCACAGGGCAGGCAGTCATCCCCTAGGGTAAACTGCCAGCTCACGATTTGAATCCAGGAACCTGGCTCCAGTGTCTGTGCTCTTACTAATTTAGTTCTGCCGCCTCAGAAGAGTCTATTACACTAACACAGACATTCTCAACAGGATAAAGACACAGGTTTATACCAAAAGATTCAAAGAGCTGTTTTAGGGATTCATGATCTTCTGTGTCAAGACACCAGGGCATCAAGGACCCTCCAGGACGAGTTCCAGTTCCTGCATTTTCCAGTTTTATGATCTTTCACTGAGCAGATTAAGGTCTCATTATAACCCTGGGATAAATAATTCCTGCCCTACTTTTTACCTAAGGTTATTTTGGGGATAACATTGAATAAGATCACAAACTAAATACCATTTTAGAAAAAATTTAGATATTAAAGACATTAAGCTAATGAGATAACAGACAAGACTTTGTTTTGCAAATTGCAAAGCTTTGTGCAAACAGTTTTTTTAAAGTTCCTTTTAAAAGGCTTCACAAACAGTCTTAACAGGCTCACACCTTGGCTTCTGAAATAGATTCCAGACACCTCCCTGCCTCCAGTCTCTCACAACTGGAACCCATGCCCCACAAACCATCACCAGACCAGTTGTCTAAAAACAAGTTGTTCTCCCTTTAAAAATATTTTAGAGAAATCTAATGCTTACTGGAGTTATTATAAACTCCTTGCTGTGCATCTGGGGACCACTGAGACGTGGACCACAGCCAACCATAATGAATAGTGCAAAGAGCTCTGGAGCATGTGTGGACACAGGCCTGGTCTTAGCTCTGAAAACAGGTAATCCTGGAGAAGCAATCTAACAGCTCTTTAGAGTACTGCTTCTCACAGGCAGCACCTCGTGTTTACATGTATCCATCTAGCTATGGGGACATTTATTGAGTACTGAGGATAAAAAGATGAATAAACAGATCTATAATTCACAGCCCACAGTCCCTTCAGTTTTGTGACTCTACTGTTCCCACTGCTGCCCCACAAACCCAACCCTTATCGCTGCTCCGGAACTCACACCGATGCACCTGGTACACCTTCTCCTAGTCGCGCCAAGCTCAGCAGCCAACTGCCTTCTCATCGTTAAAGGTTCACACTGAGGGCCAGGATTCTAAGAAACCTTCCCTAATCCCTGAATGAGATGGCTGTCCCTCCACTTTCGAACTTCTATAACATTTTGGTTTGTCTCTCTATTACACTTCTATTTGGTATGATTTTCCAGATACAAACTCTATTATCCTCACTGATGCTAGGGAGTTAGAGCAACTTCTAGAGGCTTAGAGCTGACTGTTTCCAATTATCTTGACATAAACTAAGGTAAAAGAGTCAAGGCCTGGGGCTGGCCCCGGGGCCGAGTGGTTAAGTTCCAGCGCTCTGCTTCGGTGGCCCGGGATTTTGCTGGTTCAGATCCTGGGCATGGACATGGCACCGCTCATCAGGCCATGCTGAGGCAGCGTCCCACACGCCACAACTAGAAGGATCCACAACTAAAAATATACAACTATGTATGGGGGGTTTTGGGGAGAAAAAGGAAAAATAAAATCTTTAAGAGTGAAAGCCAGACAGATCACACGCTGTCCCTGACATGGTGCATCCAGCAACAATCCCAGGACGTGCAGCATCTTATAACAGAAACAGTCAGATGATGACTAGTGATGACAAACTGTTATTAGTACGTTATAACAAGATAACACTCACAAATATGTTAGGTTGAGTCATGAAATTTTTACCTACAAAAACAGCAATTTCATATGGTTCAATCTAATATTTTGCTAATTTGGGTATCATCTCTCTCCCTCCCTCCTGCCCACCAGGGCAGGTATCTCTGTACATTCTGCTCTCCACTGCACCTCCAGGGCCTGGACGACCATGGCATCTCGCATGGACCTGCTGGAGCACTGAATGAGCTCACTGAGCCCCAGCTGTCTGCTTCACACTCACCACGGGCTCTGTTTGTTTCCTCACAACATCCTGACGATTGTCACTCTTCAGATGAGGAAACGGAGGCTTGGTGAGGTCAAGAAACTTGTCCCGCACCACACTCTCAACCAACACTTCACGCTGGGCCACTTAGTCATGCTATAAAAGTTGTTCAAATTCGGGCTATCTTTCCTCAGTTGACTAGACCACGCGCAGAATCTACTGGAGGTGGTTAGGGACACTGCGGACCACCACAAAGCGAGGGGGGGGGGGGGGCAGAGGGAGAAGGAGCCACCAGGCCCTGGGTCCAGTGGGGGATTTCATTCCTGGTGAGGCGCAGGATGAAGCAGCATCTGAAACTCACCCTGCTACTTCGGGCCCCCGCCTGAGGGGCCCTCCCTTGGCCTCACATTGGCGGCCCCGTGGCTGGTGCAGCTTTCTGGGGACGGGCGATGGCGGGCGGCTTGTGCTGCAGCCTCCCGGTGAGCCCCACAAGTACGGGAGGGTTCTCGCCCTTTGACCGTTTCCTCTGTGGGTGAAGTGGGGCCCTACTTACACAAACCCCTGTCGCTTCAAAAGACTTTCCCTAACTATCTGAGGACAGAGAGCCAAAAAGAACAAATTAATAGTATTTTCAAACAACGGAGTTTGAGTTTGAAACTCGTTGATGTCACTCACTCTCCTGCAGTGCAAACATGCAGCTCGTGTTGCGGGAAGGGGGCGGGGGGGCCTTGAACATCGTCCTCAGGAGCAGTGGGCGTATCGGGTAGTCCCACAGCTCCCGAGCCCAGGGTCTCAGGCCCCGTGCAGGGTTTGTCCAAGAGTGGCCATCACTATTCCCACTCTGCTGAGACGTCCTTTCCCTCCAGCCTGAAAGAAGCTTGTGTCTAGGACATGGAGTCTAAGCCAAAGCCAATCGACGTTTTCTAAAAGTTGAAAGAAGATAAACGGGTTCTTTCTCAAACTCCCTGAAGTAGAATGAAGAATTCTGTGCTGTCATAAAGTCAGGGTGACGCTCCTGAATTAGGTGATTAATTCTCCGATATCTGCAAGACATTTTGAAACATGGGGAAAACCCACATTTCTCTCTAGAACCTGTAGTCCAGCCGTGGACACGTGAGGATGCACACAGAAAGGGAGATCAGGAGAGCGGCACGGGGTCAGCCCCAGGCCTACGAGAGACCAGTGAGCGGTCTCTGAAAGCTAGTGAACGTCTCCAGTCCTCAATTTCCTCATTTGCAGAAAAAAAATATGGCCACCTACACTACAAGGATAGGAAGCGAATGCCGAACGCAGCACAGGGTGGGGACGCAGCAAAAGATCAGTGAATTCTAAGACAATTGCAGACGTCAGGATGTGTACGTAGGGAGAGATCTCTAAACTGCTCTCTCCTAAAGCTCCTTCCCCGGGGACGTCAAGTGTCCTTACTACGAATCAGTGGAATACTTGAACCTCTCTTTCTGTGCTGCTAGGACGAGCTCAGCACAGCCCCAGGCTCACAGAAACCCAGTACTTAATGAGATTTAAGAGAGGGATGCCTTCTTCGTCCCAGACAGCAGGACGCGAGTGTGAAGGAAGGAGACCGCGCTGCTCTTGGAGTGAGCGGGTCATTCGCTGTGCGGGACAGCTTCCCTGCCTCAGAGGCTGAGACCCCGGAGAAGCAGACACAACAGCTGGCCCTTCCAAGGTGGAACGAGATAGAAATACATGTCCCTAAAGAGAACACTGGACGAGAAATGCCCAGGATTCCCACCAGGATGGAGCTTCCACTTTCGGGCAACGGTTTAACACTGACTTCGAGGCTGCTGTCTTCCTCACCCAACAGGCTCGGGGCGTTCCGACCCCACAGGACATCACAGGGAAGATGGGGAAGTCGTCCTTCACCCACACCGCCCCCAGCGGCACAGACACTCGGTCACAGCCGCCTCTTCACGGCTGCAGTGCAGTTTCCTCCCCAGAAGCCTCCCCTGTTCTCTTCCTTCCACAAGAAGCTCATTTTATCTCCCAGGGACCTGCCCCTGTAGCTGGAGACCTGCCTCAGAGAAGCTGACTCCTACTCTCTGTTCCAAGATCAGGCCTGACTGCCTTGAGGTTGATCCCATCCTTTTTGCCAATGATTTTGTCAGGGATGGGTATGTAACCCGCTCTGGTCAATGAGGCACAAAGAGGTTTGCTGAAGACTTCTGGAAAAGTCCTTCTTTGATCTTAAAAGAACCACAAGAAGTCCCCATAGCTCCCAAATTAACAAGAAAGCATGAAGCTCAAATTGCAACGGGCAGCCATCCCACAGCCATGAGGAAACCAGCCTTAGGATGAAGCTGATATGGGAATGACAGAGTGAAGAACTGGTTCTCTGATGGCAAAACCAGGTGGCTGGATCAACCAGAGCTGGAGCCCCGCCTGAGGCCCAGAGGTCCCCTGAAGAGAGCTAATCCAGTTACTCTCTGTTTCAGCTGTGTGAGTTAGCCACTGTGCTCCCTCCAGCCAGAACTTCCAAGACCCTTGTTTATCTCCGCACAAGACTAAACTGCTCAAGATAAGAGACGGTCTTTATCTTGTTTCTGAAACTCAAGTACCCAGCACCCTGCCTGGCACATGGAAAACACTCGACAAACACTGGTAGAACCAAGGAATGAACTGAGTACTCGTTTTCATGATGATTTTTTTCTGCAGAATCCTAAAAATATTTATTTAATATAAATGAGACATCTGGTAATAATAAGCCCCATTAAAATCCCAAAACACACTGGGCATCTCCTCAGTTGAATTATGATGTATTAAATGTTACAGTTAATTAACCAGAAGTTTCTTTACTTTCTGCGGGTACACAGGGCAGAACAAGGACGATAAATGGAGTATCTACATGTATTGATCAGGACTTTTAAGACACCGCTATCCTGGGATTACTACAAATTCGGGTGAGATTGTTTACAGAGAAAACAGTTTTGATTTTGGGACATTCAACCTCACTTACAACTTAAGAGGTGGAAGTTAAAGCAAAGACAGAACATTTGTTCATCTATCAAACAGACGAGAGAACAGAAAGAACACCCAGATTTCACAACGTCGTAGGGAACGGGAATTCTCACACACCATCGAAAGAATGGAAACTAGGACAATCTTTTCAGAACAAACATACTCAATATATATAGAGAGAGATACATATATACAGGGAAAACATCTGTAAGCATAAAGAACAAATTTTAAAATTCCTTACTTCTGGTGATGAGAACTAGGGACTGGGAAATTTCTGCACTAGTTATTTCTGTACTGTTTGATTACGGGGAATTACCCTGTATTATTCCATATTTACAAAAAAATAGAGGAGAGCTATGAGAAATATCTAAAAGAAAGAAAGTAACATGAACTTTAGAACTAGTCAGATCTGGGTCCAAATCTCAAATTTGTCACTTAGAATTGTGTGATTTTCAGCAAGTGACTTTCTAAATCTGAGTGCTTGTTTTAAAGTACAGATATAAACACCAGATTAAAAACTCCGCCCCATCAGGCTGCCTTGAGGATCAAGGCACTAGCACATAAAACGTCCATGAGTGCAGGACGGGGGGCGTTAATTTCCGTGTCTGGCTTCTTGCTGAGACACGTGCCTTATCCGCGCCACGTTCCACGTCGTCTTCACAACATCCCTGTATGAGTGTGCACCACCGGGATCCCAGTTCATGGGTAAGGAAGATGATCCGGCTTAAACAACTTGCTAAAGAACTCCTGGCCAGTGAGAGAGGCCCCAGGATTCAAAGCCTTCCTCTCAGTGAACTTCGGGTAATCAAGAATGCCAAGTTAAGAAACAAAGCTTGAAAATATGTAGATTTTCAGCATTTTAGGGGATGGGTGAGTTCTAGAGACAGGAAAATTCTGAAGAAACTTTCAAAAACCAATACTTAGTCCTGGAAAGCCTTAATGTCCCAATTACTCAGTGCGCCTGGTTCTGTATGCTGCGGGGCCCGAGGAGTCCCGGGGAAGGCTGTCCAGCTGGAGGTCTGACAGTCTGTTTGTGACTGCAGCACATCTGACGGCAGAGCAAACCAGCAGGCAGCTCCTTGAGAAGCTCTGCAAGTGGTCGCCTCCTCTGGCCCCAGATGAGAGGAGATTTCTGAGGCCGCACCTGAGGGTTACTGTGGATATTCACCGAGAACAGGACTGCCTCTGACCTTGTTATGAATCCTGTCAATCTGCTGTTTCTTTCTCCAACTTGAGGGGTGACTCATCTCAAGATCTGTGAGCTTGTTTTGTGGAAGAAAGCAAATGCCTTCGGGGAGGCTGCGATTGCCAGATGGCTGGTCCCCCAGGTGCTTACTGAGGGACTCCTTAGTTTCTGTGAAGCCCCTCCTGCCGAGCCCCTCAGCTCTATAAAGCCCCCTGCCTTTTGCTCTGGGGAAGGGGGATTTGCGTGAGCCCATGCTCCGGCCTCCTTGGCTTGGCCAGCTCGAACGGGGCCTTTCTCCATCTCCGAGCACCCATCTCGGGATTGGGCTGCTGCACATCAGGCACACAACCTTGAGATTGAGGGTTTGGTGTCGTTTTCACCAGTACGGTGGTCAGCTGATGCCATCTCATTATGCACATGTCTCCTTGGGGAAGGGGAAGTGTTGTCTAAATAAATCAGAGGAACCTTTTACATTTCTCAGCAATGTGAGCACAGAAGATGAGATTTTCAGGTCTTTATAAAATGAACACTAAAGTGGGGGAGAAAACAGCTGTTGGATGTTTCAACTTAGAAAAATCTAAGAAAACATGGGCAAGGGAGTCAACGCTGCAAATGCTTTACGTAGCCTTCAGGACTTGAATAAATACAGAAAAGGATACCCTTTCATCCCCACGCACCATGTCTCCTGTGCCGCTTTCTCCATAAGTCCCGTCCTTCTCTGCTGGAAGACATCTCCTCTCCCTCTAGACTCACCCAACACTTCACCTGAACTTCTCACATCGCTTTTCCTCGTCTCGTCTGCACGGAACTGGTCCCCTTGAGAAGACTCTCTTGCCTCATTCTCATCCTTCGTCTGACTCGTTACATTCATCCCAGGTCTGTCTTGTTTCAGAGTCAGTGCTCTTTCTAACTGTACCATGAGCACCTTCTAAAGCTTTCCTTCTGTGTTTAGTTACTGGTTTAGTTTGAGATGGTTCACAGAGGAGGGTCTCACTGCAGAGGAGAGTCAGGTAAGAAGGAAGTTGGAACTGTGAGAAGTTAGCAATAAAACACTCACTTTCCTGGGGGGCAAAGGTTAGAAGGGTTTTCCTGCTCAAATGAGGCACACAACACAACAATGGGTTCTGTCTGGAGAACAGAAGGGCTCATATGTGTTAAGTAGCCTTCAAAGTACCCCACTGACCAGGAGCCTAGAAAACAGGCAGCAATCAGAGACGGGAAGGGAAAACAGGTCAGAAAGCATGGTTTCCAAAGCACAGTTGGATCCCGGTGGTGTGACGACCATCTGGCTCCTGGACGGTGGCCCACGGACACCCAAGATGAGTCAGCTAATCCGATGGCCAGGTGCTCCCTTCCTCTCCTGCTCATTTTCAAGCCACCTGTCCAAAGCTGCCTGCTCAGCCCAGGCTGCTCAAGGAGAAGGGCCCTTCCCCACGGAGACCACACAGTGAATTGCGCTTTAGAGATGAGCATCAGGAAGAGGCAAGGCTCGTGACTGTACGTTTAGCACAGCGTTTACCAAAAGAGAGAAAAAAAAAGACTGATAAGACATGCTGTTCCACCCCAGAGAAGTCTCTTCTAAAGCTTTAGGAAGTTCTAAACTCCCTCCTGGGCTCCTCCAAAATCTACACAAGCGATGACAGGTCTTATTTTGTTTCTATACTACTTTATTTTCTCATGCCCACTATGTGTCTCTAGTTTCCCCCAACTAGACAGTGAGCATCCTGAGAGCAGGAATGTGGATTTGATCTGAGAGGAGGCTGTCAGTCAAAACTAAGTCAGTCAAGGCTGGCAATGAGGATTGGAGAACCACCCCTTCTGTTCTGCCCTCCTCATTTGACACGACAAAAGTGTCTATTTGCATGTACAACTGTTTTACGTTTAACTGACTTAAGATTTTCCTAAGCAATTAAAAAACAACCCAGCAACTATACCTTCCTGATATAATTGAAAGGTCCTCTTTAAAAATAAACCTGATGTTTGTTTAAATTTTATCATCCCACGTTTCCCAAATCCAATGCCCTCTTCAAAAAACCACAAAATGGTTTATCGCCTCATTGCAGCCTAAACTCACAAATACTTGTTTCTGCAAAGTCATGTTTCCCAGATGTGATAAACTGAATTTCTTTCTTCTACCCCCAGTCACGAGCATCCCTTCCAGGCTGCTCAGAATCCCAGAGAGGCTGTGCGCAGTTAAGATAAAACGGAAAGGATGCTGCTGGGAGTTTCTGGGTAATGAGCCTCTTCCTTCTTTACGAGGCCTGCTCCGCCTCACTCAGTATTCAGAAAAGCACGACTTCCGAGGAAAAAGGGAAAATGAAGGCTCTTGCTTCTATAAAGGCATTCTAAAAGCCCCAGCTGCCTTGTTGGAAAGGGAGTAAGTATCTTGCAGCCAAGTACACGGGAGCCCTCAGTCCCTCCGACGAGACGACAGTGGCTTCCTAACTGGCTTTCCCTCTTCAAGACATTCCTGATGTTGCTATTAGACTCATCTCCCTGCAGAGAGCCCTGATCAGACCCTTTCACTGTTCAAGATGCCCTCACCGGCTCCAAGGCCTAACGCACGAAATTCAAGCCTTCTGAGATTTAAGCTCAAGCCGCTCTCATTCGACCTCAACTAATTTCCCAGCCCCATCTCCCGCCTCTCCCTTTCACACACCCCTACGCTCTTCTCCCCATCCTACACCCTGCTTTTGCTTACCTTGGTGTTTTTGTCTGTACTGTTCCTACATTCCTATCTGACCATATTCTCATTGCAAAATCCAATCTATCCATCAGAAACATCTGTTCTCCTGCCAGCAAATATTATTCACCTTCTCTGAACTCCTCCGGAAGCTTTACCTCTTGGGGCACCTTGTTTTAGTAACATTCACGTCTTATTTTCCCTCTCAGGCTCCAGTTCTTTGAGGGCAGACACTATGCACAGTTAATCTTTACATGCTTTACAAAGTAGATATTTGGTAAACAGCAGCAGAATGAACTGAATCAATAAGAAGTAAGTATTCAACACTGAAATGAAAAATCAAGGATACAGTGGAAAAGCCAAAACATGGTTCCTGTCATTCACTTATTCCACAAACATTTATTAAGCAAGTACCATGGATCAGGCACTGAGGAGTCAGTGGTCAAGGAGACAATAAGCAGGGCTGGTCCCATGGCCTAGTGGTTGAGTTCAGTGTGCTCTGCTTCGGTGGCCTGGGTTTGGTTCCTGGGCACAGACCTATGCCACTTGTCGGTGGCCATGCTGTGGTGGAGATGCACACACAAAATAGAGGAAGATTGGCACAGGTGTTAGCTCAGGGTGAATCTTTCTCAGCAAAAAAAGGGAGATTGGCAACAGATGTTAGCTCAAGGAGAGTCTTCCACAGCAAAACAAAAAAAAAGAAAAAAAAAAAAGAAGACGACAATAAGCTCGGCCTCACAGAAGCTTACAGCTCAGTGTGGTGCCTATAGTCCTACATTCTCAAAACACTGAGATAACGAGGAAGGGAGAGGGCTGTAATAAAACAAGTATAATGACAACTAAAACAAACGCTCACTCTGTGCCAAGAATAATGCTAAACATTTTATAAACATCATTCAACTCCTCCACGATCCACGGAATTAATTATCACCATCAAACCCCTTTTAAACGTGAGGAAATGGAAGCTTGCAGAGCTGAAGTGGCCCACGGTCATGCTGCTGGTCAACGGCAGCAGAGATCAGGACTCGGCTCTGTCCCACTTCCAAGCCTGTGTGCTTAATCGCTGCGCCACGCAGCTGCAGCAAGAATCACCAAGAGGACAGCAGTAGGAACGCTAACAGTCCCTCACATATGCACACAGCCGCACGGATTACAAATACTCTCACCTGCCTTTAGCACTTGCTCCTCATAACTTCCTGTTGACACAGGCAGGGGAGGCCGTTAACCCGACTTTACAGAAAATGGCAGACTGAGGGGTTAACTGCCTTTGCCAAGGTCAGATGCCCAAAAGCAACTGGGGAGACTACAGCAGGAACCCACACCTTCAGCCTTCTTGTTGAGTGTTCCATCAGCACTCTCCTTCACTCTCCTAACACACAACCGCACGGAGTAGTCCCTTGGTGTTTAGAACAGCGCCTGACACACAAAAAGGGGCCCATGAAGGAATGAATACGAATCCCATTAGTCTATAATACCAGTGCTATCCAACGTGCCGAGTTATTATTCTCAGGTCCATCTAATAATGATACGGTGATACTTCACCTATTCGGTTATGATTTAAATGGCTTAGCTCTCTTAGCAATATGTCAGATAGGAGCTATGCTTACATACTTACTAGAAACAGCCGAGAGGGAAAAGGCATGGCGGAGGGGTCACACAGGCAAATGGGAAGGGACAAGGAGGTGCACAGTGAGCAGAGTGCACGCTCCATTCCCCACAGCCACAGGAGGGCATTACTCCTAACGTGGTGGCAGCTATTGGAGGCCAACAGTCCAGAGAGAAATGAAAAAACTCTCTTTATAATTCAATTCATACACATTAATTACAATATGGTAAAATTTATTTCTTACAGGTGACTGAATGATTACAAACATTTCTGTGGTTAGCACAATTAAAAAATGAAAGTAGTAGCTAATACCAATAATATACTTAAAAATTGAGTTAAATACACTTCAATGTTGGAATAAATAGAATAGTTTACATTTATTGATCATGTCTTTGCAGCATGAGCTGCACTGAATGCTGTGCCTACATCACTCCCTTCACTCTTCACAAGGCTGGGAAGGTTTGGCGGTGGAAACCCCGAGGGACAGATGAGGAAGCTGATGGTGAATAACACCCCTGCCTCTGGGCAAAGGGAGATGCTATTTAGCCTCTCTGGACCCCGTCTCTTCTGTACGGTGGAAACAATAACACAGTCTCAGAGGTCTGGATGTAAGTGGGACACAGGACGACATATTGAAAGCATCTAAGATGCTTTCACACAGTGGACACTGGGGTCAATCATCTCCCTAAAATTCAGTTCCAAGGGGATGATATTCTGATGGGAACACTCATAACTAACAGTTCAAGAGAAAACATTATTTAAAAATATGACTCCCCCTATTCCCCTCTCACCCCCAAAAAAGATTTATGACATTTTGTAAACACAGCAGAATCAGGAACGAAGTACTGACCTACACGGAGCAGCTGCCGTGTGCCAGCACGAGATCTGTCCTATTCGAGCTTCACAACGCTCGAGGTGGAGACTCGTTCTCTCCCTACAGATAAGTGCAGGGAGGACACAAGGGGTGGTCGTGACCACCCAAGGCCGTGCGTCTACAGCATGGCTGTGCTGGGTCTGAGCTGCGTGTAGCGTGGCTCTGGGGCCCCTCCTTCCCACCACCGTGCTAACTGCCCACCCTAAATCTTAATTACAAGGAGAACACCGGTGCTGGCAAAGCTGTGGCTAAATGGCTATTAGTGGGAAGTCAATATCTATCACTACCATCTTTTCAGATAGTAATTGGTCAAAGGGATTAAAATCTTGAACGTATATAGCCTTTGACTCGGCAATTGTACACTGGGGGGATCTTTTCTACAGAAGTAAGAGCACTAGTACCTAATGATTGACACATGTGGCACACACGCACATGGATGCTTATTTTGGCATTTCTTTTACTGGCAAAGCATTGGAAGATCATCTGAATATCTGTCAATTGGAAAAAAATTATAATAGAGCATATTAAAATGTGATCATTATATTAAACGAAAAGAGCAAGGTTTTTGCTTTTAGTGTACAGAATCTGTTCCAGAAGGATATATAACATGCACCTCAAACTCTGCTGAAGAACAGCTATTCTACAACAGACTGTGTAAATGCCACCACTGTCCACCTAGTTGGTCAAAGCCAAAATTCTGGGTTTATCCACGATTCTCTAGTTCCCTCAGCTCCTCCATTTAGTCAGTCACGTCTGAGTCAACGTGCCAAACACCGAGAATCAGCTCACTTTCCTTTGCTTCTGACACCGGCCCCCAGTCCTCGTCTAAATGCACTCGGGTCTCACCTGGGCTTCTGCCTGTGGCATGTGGCTCTCACCTTCCTGCAGTCCATTCTCTGTCCATCAAGTCACCTCACTCCCCTGTTAAAACCTTCTGGTGGTTTCTACTGCACGGTGAATAGAACCCAAGCTTCTTACTCTGACACACAAAACCCCGGCCCCCGCATCTCACAGGTCACTACTCTCCAGGCTCCCAACTCGCTCTGGCACCTGCCTGAAAGGCCCCAGCTCATCCTCCCTTGAGAGCTCTCTCGTCCCCTCTACAGAGAAGGCTATCCCCCCTTATTTCTGCCTGTCTGGCTCCTTCTCACCATCTTGCTCTCGTTTAAATTTCACCTTGTCCAAGAGGCCTTCTGCACGACTCATCGGGGGGTCACCTTCCGCACGGCCCATCAGGGAGCCACCTATTTGAATTCTCTGCAAGGCACAATACTACTGGCAATTATCCTGATTTACTTATTTCTTAGTTAACTTCCTCACTAGGATGTGAGCTGCACCACGGCAGGAGCCTCTTCTGTTTATTCACACCTCTATCTCTAGTACCCAACACAGCACCTGACACGTGATACACGCTCACTGAACACTTGTTGAACGAAAAGAACGTGTCTTATACGATCAGGTTTATACTAAAAGAGACACTATTCACGTATAGCCATTTACTTTCGTTGTAGAAGCAAAGGAAAAAGCGTGGAAAGATACTAAACAGTGAATAGTAACTTCCTTGTTGAGGTGGGGAAGCAAAAGTCAACCTTCTCTTCTAAGAAGACTGCATTGTTTCATTAGTTACAGTAAGTGTGATAAATAAGAAATGTGAAGAGAATTTGATCTTCCTCAGCACGAGAGGCACACTGATTACGCAACTAGTCAGCTATCTTTCTATCTTTCTAATGTCTGTCTGTGCAACTCTAGGAGCAGACAGATATGAGAGCAATCCTGTTGACTAGTAATTTCTCCAGTAGTAGATGAAAGTAATTATTTAAAGGTACCTCTGATCATAGGCATTAAAGTGTTTTGCAACCATAAAGAAAGATACGATTCATTCACGTTTTTAAAAAAGAGAATTTTTGGGGGCCAGCTCTGTGGCCGAGTGGTTAAGTTCGCGTGCTCTGCTTCGGCGGCCCAGGGTCTCGTCGGTTTGAACCCTGGGCGCGGACATGGCACTGCTCATTGAGCCATGCTAAGGCAGCATGCCACAACTAGAAGGACGCACAACTAAAAATATACAACTATGCACTGGGGCACTTTGGGAAGAAAAAAAAAAAAAGAGAGAATTTTCTAATAAATTCTGAAATGACCAACTAGGACAAATTATCTATCTAGAAGAAACCTCGAGGAACTTTGAGGAAGGTAATACCCATTTGGTTAAGCTCTAATATGTTTGTGTAACATTATTTAATATCACTTTATAATCATCTCTCAAATACTTTCTATTTTAATTAGGGAAGTTTCCTAGTTAATAAATTCTATGAGTTTGGAATACCAGATACTGAAAATCAAACATGTTAGATTTGGGAAAAGCGATTATGACAAATCCATGTAAGTCACTCAAGCTAATTAGGAGCCACCTTACCTCAAGAGAAGATGGAGGACTTGACGGTAACGGAAAAGGAGCGACCGCCATCTGATTGACCGCATCTTCATTTCTGTGGATGTTAAAGTAGGCAGAATCAGTACATAGTAAATGCTAACGTCCTGGCTCAAATCATTTCCTCAGTTCTCAGTTGAAAAGGCACACAAAGCACCTCAGAATAAAAAGTATATATAAACATATACTGGTTTCAAGCAGGCAAAGCCATTAGGCACAAAAAGAGATGCACTGCTCAAGGGATCCTGAGAGACAACTATTAGTGACAAAGAATGATGAGGCGAGGAGTCAGCCAAGTCCTGCTTAGCAACTCAGGAGCTGCGGAGCACAATTCTGAAAGGGCACCAACGCTTTCAGCACTGGGGAGTACACATTTTTCAAATGGGTGGATGGAAACTCTAGGCCCCATTAACATCTAGAGCATTTTGTTCTTCAAACTGGAAAGGGTCCCAGCCCCATCTGGCTTCTAACTTTGTTCTGCCAGATGAAGAATGATGCGCTGTGTACAGCAGGCCCCGCGTGGGTGGACACTGTGAGGAGGAGTGATGGATGGCGACAGCAGAGATCCAGACAGTGCTTTGTTGGTTAGGCTAATTCTCCTCCTCATCCAAATTGGAGCAGAGAAGGTGGGAGCTGATCCCTCATCACACAGTGACAGGCACAGAACGGCTCCCAGAACACCAGCTCCGACTATGTGGGCCTATTTCCACTACATCACTAGCAAGTGGTAGGCAGGGGTTCTGTGCGAGGTCCATCCTTGACTTTCTATCATTCATGATGCACGACCAATATAATTATCTCAAGATTTATGCGAAGTTTGAGTCAGGTTTCATAATATAACCCAAGGAGGAAGCTCACAAAAATGCGTCTTACTGGTATGCAAAGATCTAAGACTGTTCACTGATCTCTCTCCAAATGACCAGTGCATGTGGGACTGCCACTACCTGACGTGGGAGGGCACTCGAAATCCAGCTACATTTTATTTTTTACTTCTCACCAACTGGAAAAGATCCATTGGTCCTTGTCATTCCTGCTCTGGTGCTTTAATCATATCACTGCCTCTACTTGAAATGCCTTTCTTTATTAAATTTATAACTCACCCATCCTTCTCCAGTGTGAGTTCAACAACCTCAGCTAGGTGAATTAATCCCTTAAGTTCAAAGACTATCTACATCTTGATGTGTTCCAAATTCAGTTAGCCTGGATCTTTTCCTGAGCTTAGGATCTGCGTGTCCAGCTCCTGATTTACGTCTCCACTAGATGCCTCCAAGCATCTCAAAGAGAACAGAGCTCTGTGTCCCACTCAGTCTCCAGCAGGTTCCATAATCAACCCTCCTCACCTGAGTGAATGCCAACACTCTCCCCTCAGTTGTTCAGTCAGGAACCTGGGAGTCATTCTTAAAACCTCTCACCCTCAACTGTATATCCAACCCATCCAGAAGTCCTGTTGATTCTACCTTCAAAACGTATCCAGAATCTTTCCACTTCTTTCTACCCTATCCTAGAGCCATCATTATGTCTCACCTGAGTTAACAGAAGAGCATCCTATTTGGTTTCTACTTACACTCATCCTTCTCTCTCCAACCCATTCTTCACTCAGCAGAGTTACTATGGTCTAACACATAAATCTGATTCTCTTTCTATCCTCTGCTTAAAATCCTCCTATAGCTTCTTATTGCACTTAGGATCAGGTCCAGAATTGTTGGGGAGGCTATAAGGCCTGAGCTCCTGTCCCTCGCCCCTCATGTCGTCTCTTCTCCTCGCTCACCTTGCTCCAGTTTCCGCTACCCAGGCTTTCTTTCCACTCCTCAGCTGAGCCGAGCTCCATCCACTCAGAGCCTCTCTCAACCTATTCTCCTCCGCTCTGCATGCCTGTTGCCCAAATCCTTTGTCTGATTTATTCCTATTTCTTCTTCACAGCTCACCCTAAATGTCATTTCCTGAAACAAGCCTTCCAGGACCTCCACTATGTGCTCGTAGCACCCTATACAACAATCACAGTTCTGCTGCGCTCACAATTTACCTGATTTGTAGGAACATTTGCTCAAATCTGTCTTCCTCCAGATGGCGAGCACTCCAGGGATGGCACTCACGTCCTTCCTACTCTCTATGACATCATCTAGGGCAAACACACTGCCTGGCAAAGAGTTTGTACTGAACATAGGTATCCGGAAAAAAAAAGAGGTCCTGATCACTCACTCAATAAGGGGACAGAGGGAGGAGTGTCAGCTCCAGCGCCACCACTAACCAGCAGTGTGATGTGGGGACTACTTTCAAGAGCCTCAGTTTCCTGGTGTCTTAAGTACACGGGTTGAACTGTAAGAATCCTAAGCTGATGTAAATTCTTTGTGAAATGCAGCAGAGTATAAATAAAGAGGGGGAGTCTACGTGCCATTTCTTGCTCTAACCTTCTCAGATTCTTGGATTATCTAGCACATGAGCCAAACCAAAGCAAAAGGGAGAAAAATTAAAACCATAAAGTGACACGGCGCATGAAGAATACATCTATCTTTCCTGACGGTGTTACACAGGCCTTGAGCATGCACTATTAAGTGAAGAGACGGTTACTGCTCTTCCGGGCGCACAGCGCCTTCCTCAGCAGTCTGCTCATACACAGAAGTGAGCAGTCACCCCCGGGTGAGCCACAGCGTTTTCCCGGTGGTAATTCCCTTTCCCATCAGGTTTCCCCATCGAATAACACGAGAGAGCTCAGCTCCAGCTTAGAGCTGGATGCCAACAGGACACGTTTGCTGCAGATTCGGAGCTCATGGGGCGGAGTATATTCGGCAGTAATTAAACAGACAGCTTTTCATCTCTCTCTCAAAGGTTACCAGCATTAAAAATACGGCTGCACATAAATTCTTATTGAGAAATCATGATTAACTGGACCAAGTTAGTGCAAATCAGCCAAGTCATCCTTTTATAATTTAACGGTTTTCCCCAAATTAGTATGACTTTAATGGCCTTTAAAGTCTATATTAATTTTTTTAAACCTCTCAGAACAGAAAACCTGCAATTACTCTTGGTGGAGAGAAGAAAGCTAGCATAAGTCACAGTTCATAACCCTTTACAATCCACTTACCCGTGAGTGTTCACGCACCTCAGCATCACGGACGGGGGGACCTACACGCAGCAAGTTTAAAGAGAAAGAAGCAGGAAGGGGAGGAAACCGAAGGAGAGAGGGCAGCTATGCTCCAACAAGCAGTTAACCTGAAGGACTCGGGGGACCTCTGGCCCCCCGATTCTACGACTCTCACAAGGAACAAAATCTGCTTGCTTTATAACTAACCTTTCCTCTCCCATATAATTAACGTAAGTTTCCCAGGCCCGGGTGCCCCATGCAGGACACAGTCAGGAATTGTAATGTTTGTTGGTGTTTTTACAATTATCTTTCACAGCTGTTGGGGGAGTGGTGACAGAGTTCTGACACAGATAAGATGAAAACAGCTTTCCAGAGCACGGAGCCCTGGGTGCGCCCGTCCGTATCGCTGTCCCTATGACAATTTGTGCTGTTCCTCCACGCACTCCAAGTACAGGGACGGGACCTTATCTCTTTGCATCCCAGCTGGTAGCAGGGTACCTGGCAGACAGCAGGTGCGCTAGACATGTCTCTGCAATGAAAGAGATCCCAAAAGGCAGGAGAAAGATATGAAAGCAGAACTATCCAAACCATGCCCTGTGCTTTCCAAGCTGTTTCAATGGGTTCATGACCGCGTGCTGCCTGTAGTCAGCCAGCACACAGCGATTCCCTGGCTGGGCCACGGGAGCAATGTCTACACTGTGCATCACTGACAGCCTGCCTCACCCTCAGTGGATGCAGGGGCAGACACCTGCCTCAGTTGGGCCAATCAGATTCTCTCTCCCAGGGACTCAACATTGAGAACAGACACATGGAGATCAGATGCGCAACAGGCAGACACCCCAACGGGAACGCCCCAGGCTAAACAAGGGCCGGAATGCCACTCTCCTGACATCTCTAGAGTCACCCAGCTCCTTCTCTTCAGAGTCTTAGCTGTTTGGCTCCTTCTTAAGAGTCCATGAGACATCCCTGCTTTCTTACAATACATTCTCCTCTTAATTTAAGCTGGCTCCAGGTCACCTTGATTGGCTGAAACTCAACAACAGAGCTCTGATTTTGTTTTTAATATATATGTTAGTTTATTTAATAAATATTTATACTATGGATATGGAGATGAATAAAACATGATTCCTCCCTTTGATGATATTAGCAATTAGTGAGGAACACAGCTAAGTAAACAGACAATTACAATACTGGCATTACTATCCAGAGGCTGTCAGTTTAGTTTTTCTCCAAAAGGATGCTAGGAACACCCCCAAATTCAGCAACTTGTTTGTAGAATATATTTATATTTATGACAAACACACATTCTGGATCCTGAATTCAATTCTATTTTGTTATAAAAATACACTCATATTGGTAAAAATCATGCAGCTCGCGTTAGGTAGATTCTAAGGCTCCCAAATTGCTGACCTGGTTTACAGACCGTGAGCAGGAATATGTCACTTCCACGGTTAGGTTATATTAAACAGCACGGCTGACTTTAACATAAAGGGGGAGTATCAGGTTGGGTGTGAGTGAATCACACGGGCCCTTTACGTCTGGAGACCCCACTTCTCCGAGCCTCAGTGTCTGGATCTGCAAGTCAGGAGCTTGGTTTACAGAATCCGAAGGAGCACCTGGAGGCCAGAGACAGGAGGTGAGGGATCAGAAGCACCACTGCTGGCTCGAGGACAGGGGGCCGCGAGACAATGAACGTGAGTGTGAGTGGCCTCGAGGAGCTGAGGGCCGTCCCCATCTGAGACCCAGCAAGGAAACAGGCTCAACAAGACGAGCCTAAAGTTGATTTTTCCGCAAGGCTCTAGAAGAGAACTCAGCCCGGCCAACACTTGACTTCTGCCTTGTGGTACCCTGAGCAGAGAACCCCGCCATGCTGTGCCAGACTTCTGACCTACACAACTGTGAGCCAATAAATAGGTGTTGTTTTAAGCTGCTAAGTTGGTGGTAATTTGTTACACAGCAAGAGAAAACTAATACACAACAAAACTCTCATTTGGAAAACAGTCATCAGAAACATCACATTTGAGTTCTCACCATGTACCACTGCTCTAAACGCTTTTCATAGATTAACTCATTTCACCTTCATGACAACTCTATGTGGCAGTCACATTATTTTCTTCATTTTACACAGAGTTAAGTAACCTGACCAAACTCACAAAGCTAATCAATAGCAGAGCTGAAATGCAAACCCGGCAGTCTGGTTTCAAAACCTACTCTTTCAACTACTACACTACAGTGTTTCTCATTTTAATAGCCCGTCCCAGAGCCACATAAGTCTTCTCTCCAACACCCAGGCGAATATGCCCAGATCCATCCTGGGGAAAAGTCCTCCTAGGTCACAATTTACTCTTAAAGCTCTTTCTCATTTTCCTTAGGGTAAGGTGCAGGTGCCCTGACTCCACCCACTTTTCATACTTAGGTTGAGTGTCATATCCATATCACCCACCCCTTAGATGGATAGAATGACTGTGAAATCAGTGACACAGCCACTGTGACGGCAGTGCAGGGAGAGAGGTGAAGACACCGTGGAGTGAGTCCCTCCACTCTTCTGTGACGGTCATCGGGATGTTCCTAAATCCTCTGGCTTGTGCTTTTCCTCCTCCTTAATTTGGGCCTTGATGAACCAGGTTTCCTTTTCTGCCTTGGTAATCCCAGAAACACACGCTGAGATGGAACCATGTTGCCTGGGTAGCTCAGTGACCACGGTGAGCAGAGAGGCCCCCTTGCTGAGCACTGACAGCCACGTAACATGAGAAAGAAAGAAACTTGTTTTAAGCCACTGAGTTTTGCAGCTGTTAGTTACTGAAGCATAACTGAGTCTATCTTGACTCAAACATGCTCTAAGTTTATTCCATAATATATACCTATTTTTTTTTCTTGGAGGAAGATTAGCCTTGAGCCAACTACTACCAGTCCTCCTCTTTTTGCTGAGGAAGACTGGCCCTGAGCTAACATCCATGCCCATCTTCCTTTACTTTATACATGGGACACCCGCCACAGCATGGCTTTTGCCAAGCAGTGCCACGTCCACACCCGGGATCTGAACCGGCAAACTCCAGGCCACCAAAAAGCCAAACGTGCGAACTTAACTGCTGCACCACCAGACCAGCCCCAAAACCTATTTTTAAAGTCATGCTTCTACCTTACTCCAGCTAAAAACTGGAAACAACCCAATGTCCACCTAGAGGAGAGTGGATCAACAAACTGTGGCATATTCATAGATTGGAATATTACTCAATATTTAAAGGAACAAACCATTAACACACATAACAACACGGATAAATCTAAAAAAAATAGGTAAAATGAAAGAAACCAGACCACACAAGCATAAAGGGTGATAGAAATCAGGAAGTGTTGGCTCTGGGAAGGAGGGGTTGACTGGAAAGCAGCACCGGCCAACTTTCTGGGGTGAAGGAAGGCACTCTAGTTTTGTTTGGGGTGATGGTTACACAGGAAATGCTTCGTATTATCAAACTCAATAAACTGAACACTTAAAGCCTATTGCACTGAGTGTAAGTTGTACCCCAATTAAAAAATAAGTTTATTATGATATGGAGTATAAGACAACTATACTATTCCGGAAAGAAATCTAGATCAAGGCAGACCTAGGCAAAGGTACAGATTCTCTCACTGATAAGATACTAAACAATTTTTTAAAATCTTGACTTCTTAATCTATAAAATTGGGATAATATCTTCTAATAGAATTGCTGTGAGATAATGTAAATGTCAAAGCACAATAATGATAGTTAACATTTAATGTCTTATGGTTTGAGGATGTTCAGTCTCAGATGCTCAAATTTCCAGGTGCTAAGTCCTCAATTACCTTTAATTCGTTCAGTCATCAATCCTTAGATCAAAGAAATCGCCGAGTCTAATGCTTCCATTCTAAAGACTTCATCCTTTCTTCTCGTCCCACCGTCTCCATCCTAGTTCATGTGCTTTTCGCACTGTCTGTACTATGACAACGGCGTCCCTACTGCTTCTCCTGTTCTGCTTTTTCTGTGTCTCAACCAATCCAGATCACTCCCCCCTCCACTGCGACAGCCACGCCTGGAAGTGCACCTGCTGCCCCTCTACCCCCAGCTCCCTCTGCTGATGCCTGTTCTGCCCGTTGTGTAATTAGTTATGCGCACGTCTTGCGAGTACTTGGAGAACTTCTTACTTAATGCTGTGGTCTGATATAGCATCTGACATACTGAAGGTACTCAATAAACACCTGAATTAAATTTGTTCATTCAGCTTGGACTCAATTCTTTCCTATTTAAGTCTACCCAGGTAGCATTAACCAGCTTTTGCTGTACTCACTTCTCTAACAGTGACCTCTCTCTCTCCTCTGAATTTCTAAACTATGTACACGACTTTTCTCAGCAACTTCCTCCTATTCTTCTAATAATAGGTCACTACATTCTCGGAAGCCCACATATGTCATATACAGGGATTTGTTGATAAAACCCTGTAGGTTTATTCTTCATCCATCAAAGTTGTAACCATAATTCAAATTGTAATAAGAGATTTCATTAACACGTTATTTGAAGCACCAATCCAACAACTATTGACTAATTCCTTAGGATAAATATGACATATTTTCTCCAATATAAACTGTAAAAGAATACTACAAATTGTGGTCAAAATAAAGATTAGTGGGCTATGAGAACATACATATCCTTCAGGAAACCACAATGAGCCAATGACAACAATTTCTGAATGAGGAGCAAAGAAAGGACATTTGATGTAATGTGTGGTTTGTAGAATGCCTTAACTTTTCCTTAGCTTTTCATTTATCAGGGTCTGAGGTATCTCCAAGGAACATTTCTACTTCTTTTCCAAGTGAAAGTGTGTTCCATCTAAAATTCATATGAAATCCAAAGGACCTTGAATAGCCAAACAATCTTGAAAAAGAGAAGAACAAAGTTGGAGGTCTTGCCCTTCCTGATTTCAAAACTTAGTACAAAGCTACGGTAATCAAGAGTGTGGTACGGGCATAAAGACAGACATATAAACCAATGGAATAGAATAGAGAGCCCTGAAATAAACCATCACATATATGGTCAAACGATTTTCAACAAGAGTACCAAGACCATCCAATGAGGAAAAGATGATCTTTTCAACAAATGGTGCTGGGAAAACTGGATCTCTATATCTAAAGGAATGAAGTTGAATTCTTCTCCTACATGATATACAAAAATTAACTCAAAATGGATCAAAGATGCAAGAGCTAAAACTATAAAACTCTTAGAAGAAAACACAGAGGAAAAGCTTTGTGACATTGAACTTGGGCAATGATTTCTTGGACATGACACCAAAAGCACAACAGTTACAACAAAAATGGATAAAAGAGACTACATCAAAATGAAAAGCTTCTGTGCATCAAAGGACACAATCAACAAAGTAAAAAGACAAACTATGGTTTGGGAGAAAATACTTGCAAATCATATTTGATAAGGGTTTAATACCCAGAATATATAAAGAATTCCTACAGCTCAACAACAACAAAACAACCAACCTGATTAAAAAATAGCCAAAGGATTAGTAAAGAAATTTCTCCAAAGCAGATATGCAAATGGCCAATAAACATATGAAAAGATGCTCCACATCACTAATCATCAGAGAAAAGCAAATCAAAACCACAATGAGACACCACCTCACATCCAATAGGATGGCTACTAACCAAAAAAACCAGAAAATAACAAATGTTGGTGAGGTCGTAGAGAAATTGGAACCCTTGTCCACTGCTGGGAGGAATGTAACATGGTACAGCTGCTATGGAAAACAGTATGGCGGTCCCTCAAAAAATTAAAAGTTGAATTACCATACAATTCACCAATTCTACTTCTGAGTATATATCCAAAAAATTGAGAGTAGAGTCTCAAAAAGACATTTATTTGTACACTCATGTTCATAGCAGCATTATTCACAATACTCAAAACGTTGAAGCAACCCAAGTGTCCCTCGACACACGAATGGATAAATAAATGTGGTCCATCCATCACTTGAATATTATTCAGCCTTAAAAGGGAAGGAAATTGTGACATATTCTACAACATGGATGAACCTTGAAAATATTATGGTAAGTGAAATAAGCCAGTAACAAAAGGACCAATGCTGTATGATTCCACTTTTATGAGGTACCTAGCACAGTTAAATTCAGAGACAGAAAGCAGAATGGTGGTTGTCAGGGGCTGGTCGAGGGAAGGGAGGATGAGGAGTTATTTTTTAACAGGCACATATAGATTCTCAGTTTTGCAAGATGTAGTGAGTTCTAGAGATACACGATCGTGACGGTTGTACAACATGAATGCACGTAATGCCACTGAACGGTACACTTAAAAATTGTTAAGATAGATTTTATGTTATGCACATTTCACCGCAATTTAAAAAAATTAGCTAAGCAGGACAAGAAAAAGTCCAAGTGTGATGAGAATATGTTTGAATTATTTAGATTATCACTTAAAATCATTATTGTCTCCAGGACCACTCTGGTCCTGGCACTTGGAAATTCATGTTCACTAAACCCACAGGATCTTATTTTATGCCAACAAAATAGCACTGCATCGAAAGCAGAAGTTGTGTGCCTGAATTCAGCCTGGAATCCTGAGTCGGCTGACTTAATTTTTTTGCGACCTGTTCTAAAATGAGCACAACTACAATCTAGTGTCCAGCACATCGTTAGGCACCCACAAAAGGTGAACAAACGAGGAACACACAAACACAACTAAACAGGCCTGGAGATCATTTTCTGATTGTACCAAATAGTGATGTGAGACATCAGAGGACAAAAATAATAAACTCTGCGTTTCTTATATTAACTGGAAGAAGACAGTGAACTAACATCCACCCAGGAAACCTCCATGTAAATGACCCAGAAGTGACATATAAAACAAAGCAAATCACGACATCTCAGCAGGAAGAAGAGATTCTAGTAGGTATTTCTAACTATGTGAACAGATTGAACAGTTTCCAGTTTCCAACTGGAAGAAACCACCAAAACAGCTGACTATGCTGAATCTGAAGTAAATGTCCAGCCACAGTGGAACTGTGAATTTTATTTATTTACTCGGTCTTCCAACAATGTCACCCCTAATGAGGGCTGCAGGAGTCACAGGGTACCCAGACCCACAGCATTACAAAGGGGGCCCCAGGCAAGTTCTGAAGAACTGTTGCCAGCCATGCAGAGAAAGGAGGCTCACAAAATATCTGGCAGTGCAGGCTGGCGGGGGGGTAATACGGGGAGCTCAGGCCCGGATGGGATGGACAACTTAGCCTGCTAAGTTTCTCCCAGAGGTTGTTTCTAAAAGACAGTGTAGTAGACACCCTCAGCCATTAACCTCTCCATCCTGGCTGCGAAGCCCAAATGCTGTTCAGATATCCAGCCCTCACCATACAGCCCTGTGCTGGGGAAGGTGACGCCTCCCCTACCCACCCCCGGCATAAATCCTGCCTGACTCCTCCGAGATAATCATGGTAAACTCATTTTAAGAGCTGGGATGGTTTGGCAATGGAAATGTGTCATATTGGAGACTTGTATGGGGGTCTGGTGCTCTACTAACAGAGTCTGAAGGATAAACGCTTCCCAGAATCAAGGCCAAAAGCCTACACGTGACAAGAAGATGTGCAGAAGGAACCAAACATCTCACTCTATTTGCTCACGGTTTGTTCGGATTGCTCACGTTTATCACCCTTCCCCTTCATTAGGATTCTCCAGCAGCAAGCAACAGAAATGTACTCGGGCCAACCAAAGCAAAAGGGAATTTATTAGAGGGATACTGGAGTCTTACAATACACAGGCAGGCCACTCGATCAGACTGGGAACAGACAGGAGCTCAGAGACCCCCAGAGGACAGAGAAGCAGGAAGCAGAGTGACATTGCTGCAGGAACGTCTGCTCAGGGTCCTCTGGCTCCCCGAATAAACACCTTTCATACAGACTCACTCGTCTTACTTGTTTCCTATTCTAAGCCTAAGGGATCTTATTGCCCAAGCTGGGGTCACATGACCACCCACTGGCCACACCTCGGTACTGAAAGAAAGATCTGGATCCTCCAGCTTCTATGGAGAGAGAGAGAGGCATCTAGATGTACCGTTTTTACTGGCCCACCATCCTACATACACTGTATGTGTGTGTGCCTGCGAGCATGTGTCTGTTTCGGGAAGGGAGTCCACTTAAGGACATAGGCATTCTACAGGGAAAGGAGTATAGACACTGACCAGCAAAGAAGAAAAAAAAGAAAAGAGAGGAAGGAGGGAGGAAGGGAGGGAGGGAGGGAGGAAGGAAGGAAGAGAAAGGCCCACATCATCCCTGTGACCATCACAATCGGGCATTTCTGAGTGCCAAGAAGTAAACAAATACTGTCATAATTCCCACAAGCTGGCACTATGCTAAGGAAAGGAAGAAGCAAAGGAAAAACTGCCAATTCTACCTACGAAGTAAAAAACCTGATTTTCAAAGATACTTTACAAGTCATAACAAGAAAGACGGGCTTGCTGTTTGGCAGCAGCACTTTACCTAACTCGCTGAACTCACCCAATGCTTGAATGGCTCTGCAAAATCTTTGGTCACTTCAGATTGTCTAACTATAACCAACCTCAAAAAAGTAAAATTTATGGCTACTCTGGATATTCAAAACAATATGCCATAGGCTCTCAAGATGATTCTGGAAATTTATGACCCAATGGGATCATAACTGGATGAAACATACGTGTTCCCAAGGTTACCACAATGTCAAAGGGAAGAACGCTTCTTATTTGGATATAGAAATTCCAATGTCTTTGACAAAAGATCAAAACACTCCAAATCTACCTTGTTCTTGAACTAAAAGGCTTATAAATTCTGCTTACAAATATAAAATTAATAGATAATTAAAATGACTATTTAAAATAGCACACGAACAAGTACTGAACAAATGAAGTGGAGGCAGCATCTGAGAGCATGGGAAACTACGGGTCTCTCATGCCTTAAACCTGTGAGACGCCCTCCCTGCGTCTCCCAACAGAGCTCAGCGCTAGCGATGAGCCTCCTGGCACACACCCCTGGATGAGAATCCACTGTGCACTTGGAAAGGGCACTGCATTCTTCAACAGTCCACGAGAGCCGGAAAGACGCTTCCTGACTGAATTCAAAACAAACGGTGTGCACAGCAGTTCTCACCCAACGGGACAGTCCTGGGGAGGGGCTGCTTTTCTCCTACAAGGAAAGGCCCAGCACACTGGGTGTAGCATCTCCTTCCGGAAACCTCTGGGATTCTGTACCTCCTGCCTTTGCTTACGTACCCTTCAGGTCTGAGCTGAAGTAGCTTTCCCTGTGGCACCTTCCCGTAGCTCCAAAGACTAGGTCAGCTGTGTCGCCTACATGTTCCTACAGCTCCTACAGCACATCCTACAGTGATTACCGCACCTCTGTCACCGCACAAGGCCCCAGACGGCTCACTCTCTGCCTCCTCCTCTAAGGCAGAGACTGTGTCCTCCCCATCACTGACCCACGACACCAGCACAAGGAGGCACTTGGCAAATACTTGTCAGACAAATGATGAGTATTTCTTTATGAATGTGAAACTCATGCTTGTTCCCACAATGTTTTGTCCCTCCTATTTGTCAAAGCTCAATATAAAGAATCAAAAGCACAGGCAGGACTTTAAAAGAGGCATTCGGTCTCCTTCTCCAGGTAGGCTTCTCCCAGAGATGACTCTGATGCTCACATCGGTTTCAAGTAAATCCCATGTTTTAGAGACATGGCTGGAGGATGACGGGCCTCACTACATTTTTTTTTTTTTTTAAAAGATAAGCACCTGAGCTAACAACTGTTGCCGATCTTTTTTTTTTTTTTTTTCTGCTTTATCTCCTCAAACCCCCCAGAACATAGTTGTATATCTTAGTTGCAGGTCCTTCTAGTTGTGGGAGGTGGGATGCCGCCTCAGTGTGGCCTGACGAGCAGTGCCATGTCTGTGCCCAGGATCCGAACCCTGGGCCGCCACAGAGGAGCACGTGAACTTAACCACTCGGCCACGGAGCCGGCCCCCTCACTACATTTTTAATTACAGAGACAAGACATATGTCCAATTGACACAGTAAGGGGGTCCCGCGGCGAGTCCGCTCCGCTCGGCTGGGCTTGACGGCCGGCACTAAATCCTTCCAAGGGCTTCAGCTTCGTTTGGCCTCCTTTGGCGCCAGGAGACTTTACACAGTCTACGTTTTCCACATGTAAATGTAATTAAGTAAGGGAGAGCGAGCTGCTATACGTGACATTTAATTTTCCACAGTGGGGGAAGGTGCAATGAGCTGCAGGCAAGATTGCCCGTCTCCTCGGATCCCGCACAGCCAAACGCAGCAATGCACCCCACCTGTCACACAGCTTTCCTCCTGTTCTTCAACTGGCGTGCTGGCATAGAGGGGATGATGTCAAACACAAAAAGCCAGAGAACGGAATCTGAGGTATGTGGTCAGAGCCCAGACAGCCATACACATCTGGATGACCCAGAGTGGAACAGTGTCGTTTATCCAAGTCCATGAGTGCCACAGGGCACCATTACACAATTACAGGACTGTCCAAAATCTAACGATGTGGGAAAAAACGGGGACATGTGATTATGTAAGTCATGTACACATGGCAGCAACCTGCTAATTTTCACCAATGACTCCAGACCCCTTGTGACTTATAGATCAATTAGTCTGTGAGTAAACACAAGTGTTAAACGAATATGACAAGGACGTGGTCACACACACGCATACGTCACCATAGACAGAGGCCCTGTTCACTCAGACACTGCCTGTGGCATACTTTAACAGCTTTCTGCAATTACTGTACTGCTGATCACACTCCCAGACCTGCGGCCAGTTCCCATTTTTATCTCAATTGTCAGTAAGTTTGAAAAAGAGCTGCCAAGGTATAAAAGCCAAAAATTTCTGTACAATGGAACTGCACAGAGCAACAATAATTTCAACTAAGGAAGGAAATATTGTCAAATGGAAGCAGTACCTGCAAAGAAATACAATTTACAAAAATCAAGTTTTAAAGTAACGTTATATAACACAAACAAGTCAGGCAGTTTTAAAGAGAAGTACGATTACATCTGTCTGATGAGATGATTTAAGCGTTAACTTCCTAAAACTCGGTAACAAATTGATATTTAATTGCTTCAGGATTTGGTTCCAAAATAGGCAGAATCAGGGTTCTTGTAACAAAGGTCTGAAGGAGGTAATACATAAGCAGAGGCTGAAAGATGCACCGAAATGAGCAATAGGCCAGTCAGCCTGAGAGAGAGAGGAGGGCAGGCTGCATCGCACCTGAACGCACACCTGAGCAGGATGCCAACCCACACAAGGCAGAACTGATGAGCAGCAACGTATTTCCTCTTTTGATTTCCTTAAGTGCTTTAAATTCTGACACTGTTTGATATCACTGGCCTCAGTTAAATCTATTACACTATATTTTATGGACATGGGATTAGTTTGTGTTAATTAGACTTCTCCTTGTACATCCCTCAATTAAACAGCGTTCTACTCCTCGTTAGAATATCAGGTCATCATTAAAAAAGCAGCAGCAGCAGCTGCTGACAGAACTAAAAGAGATGTTTCAGGCAGGCTGTGCCCATGTCTCTTATTGAACATTTACCAGAAATGGTTTTACATAATGTCCGTAGCTATCTCTTCCAGCTTTTAATCATTATGATGTTAATTACAGCATTCTTAAACGGTAAATGTGCTTCACTTAAAAAGCATTCGAGATTCTGGAGTTAGATGAAGTATATATGAGGGAAGAGTTCTTTTTCCTCTTCTTTCCTTCTCCCTGACTTCTTTCCTTTTCCTTTACCTCGTTTCTCTACCCACCTTTCAACGTTTTTCTACCATCTTCATCATCATCATCTTCTTCATTATCATCACTCTAGCAGTGAACATTGTTGAGCCCATACTGCTAGGCAATTCATATGTGTTAATACATGAGACAAGTGATGAGATAGCTATGTTATCCCCATTTTACAGGTCAGGAAACTGACCCAGCTGACATACCTGGGGTAGTGAAGAGCTGGATTCCAAGCCCAGGCAGGGCGAACCCAGAGTTCCTTCTTTTAATCACTAAATCTTAGAGTTTAGTCATGCTTTAGACAGGAATTCATCATTCAGGCAAGAGTTCTCAGTCAGACGAACAGCTCCTTTTCTTACAGAAACTGAAGCATTAATTAATTAATTAATAAAATGTTGGCACACAGATAACCAGATACACATCTACTGACTCAAAGAAAGGTGTCAGCATCTCTCTCGATTCAATTTAAGCTCGTTTTCCTTCACACAGTCTAGACATGACTATGACAGTAGATTGTTCAGAATCACACCCACGTCTTTTTTCTCCTATAAAAGAAGACACAGAAAATCTTCCTAACTTAGACTATTTGGGAAAGTAGCGGGGAAAGGGACTAGAGCATGAGGAATTTTGTAGAATAATGAGTTATAGACTACGTGCATTTTTAAATCCACAAAATAAGTCAAACTAACTTACTTTGATAGTTGCCTTTGGAGAATAAATAATCTAGACTTGCTTGGTAGGAGCTGAAAGGGACTTTATCCTGTAAAGCTTTCTGAATGTCCACTATGTGCTAGGCAGCATAATCTAGTGACCACGCAGGAAAGGCGCATAATCAGGTTATATATTTTGAATGTACATTAATACTTCTAAATTGCTTAAAGCTGCATCCAGTAGGCCAGTGCTCAGCAGCATCCTCAGCTTGCTCACACTATTAATTCACTCAACAACTTCTTTCCTTGATCCTGATCTCTTCTGAACAATCAAAATTGAAATCATCATACACAAAATTAAAGGGGCTTTATTACTGTCATTAAAACGCTACTCAGCCTTCTTGTCTGTATTCTAAATAATTTCAAATCATTTAACCTTTCTTTTTTGAAGGAGGGTCCTATTTCCTAACTACTTAATTGCATTAAATGATTTCCTTTGGATACTAGTCCATGTTCTTTTTACTCTCTTTAAACGGGACGGCCCAGGGGCCAGCCCCATGGCCAAGTGGTTAAGTTTGCACGCTCTGTTTCAGTGGCCCAGGGTTTGCTGGTTTGGACCCCGGGCACGGGGACATGGCACCGTTCATCAGGCCATGCTGAGGCGGCATCCCACATAGCACAACCAGAAGGACCTATAACCAGAATATACAGCTACGTACTGGGGGCTTTGGGGAGAAGAAGAAGAAAAAAACATAAATAAAAAAGGAAGATTGGCAACAGATGATAGCTCAGGTGCCAAGCTCTAAAAAATAAATAAATAAATAAATAAAATGAGATGGCCCAGCACGGGTGATGCAGGCCCACAAACGCTGCAGATGTCCCTTCCTCAAGTCTGTTCCTGTTTTCATCATCTAACTGGAATGTTGCGACCTCTGGCAGCAGGAAGGGCAGAGAAACCCGGAAAGCCGGTCGGTGTCTGGTCGAGGGCTTCAGGAGAGTGAGCCAGAGGGGCTGTCTCAGCAGGAAGAGACGCGAGCAGGGGAAGGCTTCCCTCTCTAGAAGCAGGAGTGACACTGGAAAGCTAGAGCGTGCTCCTGAGTGGAAGGAAAAGGCGCCAGTGGGATTTCTTCAGCAGCAGGAATATTTCATCACCTGCCTCAGTGCCCACTTCTGGGAACAAAACTACCCCTGAACCCCGTGGCCCCCGGGAACGTACAGCCTCACTGACAGCTAAGGAACGAGAAGAGGAAGAATAATGATGACCGCCACTGTCACTAAACACCAGCCGACACCCTTTCAGCCGTCACTCTGTGCCAGACATTGTGCTGAGCATTTCAAATTCTGAAATATCACAAGAATGAGGTACTTGCTTTATTATCCCCATTTTACAGATGATAAGTGAGGCCCAGAGGGAAAAGAAGCAGAGCGACAGCTAACACACAGGGTTAGTTACATCACCTAAAATAATTCACTATTTTGTTAGTCCATTAACAGAAAATAAAGCCTCACTCCATTGCTGATGTGGCGACGACGGCCACCAACAAGGACTCCCAGCCCTGAGTCACTTCTGCAAAGGGCTCCTTCAGCTGGCAGGTGAGGGATGGGGACAGTGGGGCCCAGACACACACAGAGGGCTCCACCTCCTCCACTCCGGATTTCTCAGTGCCCTCAACACGAAGCTCCTGAAACTTCCCTGAGTTCTGTCGTCCTGCCTGTTCTTTGGTGAAGACGTCAATGAGTCAGCAAATGCACCCAACGATGGTGACAGGAGGAGGACAACCTAGATGGTTCTATTCTATTTATAGACAGGGTAATCAGATCAAGAAAGGGAAGAATTTTCTTAAATTGAAATACAAATGCCAGCCTCAACTACTAATTCTATCATGCGAAACGTAAATAACAGGGAAACCTCATAATCAAACAATCCATCCTTCACTTAGTTACAGTTACAAAAGGAAAACATATTTTTAGAATACAGTCATTTGGTTACACAAATAATAAAATCTCCAGGAGAGATCTTAGATTTTAGAAAACCAGATGTATCTATCTCACCTGATGAAGACCAGCTTGACCTTTGACGGGGCAGTCTTAATAATGGCAGACGCATTTTGGTGACTTCTTCCATACAGGATCTGATTGTTGATCTGATGGGGAAAAAATAAAATGCAAAAGGTACATTTATACATGCCCACAAGTGTGTACGTACATCTTTGGAATTCAAGAGTGAAGTCATTTCTAAGGGGGCACATGCAAGACTAATGCTAAAAAGCTTTATATCCTTTGTATTATAGAGTCAAACACTAATTCTAAACAGCTATTACAATCTCTTAAGTTTAGTTTTGAGTGTAGTTAATAAAGAACAGACAGCCTGTGACCCTGTTCTAAACTTCAAGAGAGCAGTGGTTGAGCTGGATGCAGAAAGTTTATGATGGATACTCCATGTCCTACAACTTAGCCAGATTCCTACACAATGTAGGAAACAGACCACACTCAGATGCCCACAGAGCTCTGCAGGGCCCGTTCACCAGACTCTGTAAACGCGTCAAGGTGATTACATAGCATGCATTTTGTTACCACAGAGGAGGTAAATACTATGTCCCCATTTTAAGTCAAATTTTTTATCAATTACACAGAAAGATTTTCCCATACACAATCAATGAGCCACCTGATTTTATTCAAGATGTGGTGGGGTTTTTAACTTGACTGAATTCACCTGAATATTGTCTAAAAATATTTACATTCTAAACTTTTTCACTCCAGATTTTTCCAGTGATATGGCTATCATGATGGCCATAATCAACCTTTATTTTATTTCATCCTATTGAGAACAGCTGGCAGAGTTTGCCCCCCATCTCTTTCATAAGTAGTTAATGATCTATCCTAGTGTCCCTATTTAACTGAGGCCCTGATAATTTCTACCATTTAAGGGATAGTACAGTATACTATATAAGGGATAGAAAAAGGGATTAAAGGATATGGTTTTTGTTTGTTTGTTTGTTTGTTTTTGATGAGGAAGATTGGCCCTGAGCTAACATCTGTGCCAATCTCTGTCTTTTTTTTTCATACGTGGGATGCCGCCACAGCATGGGGCTTGATGAGTGGTGTGTAGGTCTACACCCAGGATCTGAACCCACGAACCCCAGGCTGCTGAGGCAGAGTGTGCAAACTTAACCGCTGTGCTGTACTGGGCTGGCCCCGGATTTATGCTTTTTGTAACGAGCATCTAATTTGTCCTTAAGGTCTCTGAAATTGTGCATTTGAAGACACCTCTGAAAAAGGCATCATTTTTGTCATCACAGCTGTAATGAAAAAGCGTATAGAAGCGAAGAGTTCAAAGGATGGAATGAACATACAATATTGTGAACCGTCTACATGAAGCTGCTCCACCACCTTGAAGTGGCAGAGCCTGGATCACACCCGAGGCCACGGCAAAGACCACACTCGAGCTGCCTCCTCACTCTGCCTCTCCTACCAGCCCTCATTCTTCACCAAGACAACCACTCGCACAGAAATCCACTGATCTTCCACGCTGTCATTTCTCTGTGCCTCAGTTTCCTCTTCTCTAAAAGGAACCTAAGCACCTACTTCATAAAACTGTTGTGAAAATTAAATGAGATAATGCCCCTAAGTATTTTTGAGTAATAAAATTTGATACACAAAATATCTTTAATTTCTGTGTGTTCAAAACTACCCAGCATCCCATACACAAAATAGAGGAAGCCTGGCTCAGGGTTAATCTTCCTCACCAAAGAAAGTAAATAGATAAAAAATAAAGTATTCAGAGAAAAAAAACATGCCCACCCTCTAGATTATATATTTTCTCCTAATACTTTCATGAGGTTTTTTCCCTTATGTTTACATTTGCTTATCTAACTTACAAGGGTACGTAAATCAGTCATTCAGAGTAATGTGGAAAAGCTAACTTAATGACATAGGAAATGTCCAAAATGTATCACGCGGCAAAACCTGGTAATAAAATATTATGTCTAGCATAACCATATTTTTCAATCTCTTTAATTTACAATGAACTACAAATAAGGATCTTTAAATCCCAATTTTGGAGTGAGATGATGCGTGGAATATGCTGGATTCAATGCCTGGCATTAGGTAATTATTCACGAATGTCTCCCCCGCGGTTCCTGGCTTCTGCATTCAGAAAGTCTTTCTAAACCCATCAAACCTTCCTGTCTTTGAATTCTATGGCATTAGCTTTATAAAATTTCTCTTCCTGCACGTACACCTCACCCGACATGGCAAAGGTGGTCCTTGCTGGGCGTGAGCATCAGTGCACACGCATTTACTGAGCTGAGCTGAACTTCCGAGGGCAGGAGCCAGTGTCCCCTGCACCCCCAGATGCTCAGGCACAGCCTGCACACAGTGGCACTCAATGAGGATACCGAATCGCAGGGCGCTGGATGGAAGTGGCACTTCCATTAATAATTGCTAGCGCGCTTTCTCAGAGGTGGGCTCCAACCTCAAAGTGACCGAGATTAAAGAAAAATGCTTTTTTTTTTGTATTAGCAAAAGCTTGAGTGTATAGAAAATTGAGCTGTTTCATGTTTATTGAGATGCCTGCTTTTTAGCCATGATCCTCCATTTTGATAGAATAGACCACACGGTCCTACTATTCTGAGAGGGAAAAATTACAGCCCAAATGCAGAAAGCAGATCGTTAATTTTAATTTACTAAGAGTGAATCTGCAGCGATGCCTTCGGTGGCGCCGTCTCTGAACAGGCAGAGGCTCTGGCAGCGGAAAGGCAGAGCAGTGCGTTGCCGTGGATGCTCTTCCAGAGCCAAGGACTGTGGGGTTTGCTGCTACGGCAGCTGGCCCCCGCCAACGTTCAGAGGCCTCTGGAGAAAGTCCCCTCGCTCGGTGGAAAACTGGGAACAGAACAAGACCACAGGAAGGAGTGGAAGCTGCTTAACTGGATTAAATCTAAAAGGGAAAAGCACCTCTCGGGATGAAAAAAATCCAAGCCGAAGCCTCTTTCCTGGCCTCAGACATGACACACGAGCAGCTGCTGGGCTTCAGCAGAGGAAGGTCTCTTCTGTGCTTTCTCAGACCTTCTTTAATATGAAACAATTTCATTATTTACATGAAAGGTATATAGCTTCCCACGACATAAGCAGTTCTTGTATTTCTTTATCACTAAAGGAAACACACTCCAGAGAAAACTCAGTAAGTAATTAGAAAGAATATGACTCATTTTTTGCACAATTAACTTTACACCGTCACTTGTTCTATTTCCGAGAACCTGCTGCTCCCCGAGGGCACTGTTCTTTAAGCAACAGATGTAGGAGACCTTCTAAGTATGGCACAGGCGAAAGAGGAAGCACTCTTCATCTCCTGGAAGTCTTTCAAGCTAATTCTAATTAATAATAGCTACATGTACCGAGTGCTTGCTCTGTGCCAGAGGCTCAGCGGAGCCCCCTCTGCACAGCGTCTCACTGAGATCTCAGAACAACGGGTGTCACGTACTTGCACCAAATGATGAGTCTCCAAGAGCTTGAGGAACGTGCCCAAGCTGGTTCAGCTCTAGTTTAAAAGGCTGTAACCCTAAGGCGCACCCAGAGGTCACCTCAACTGTATGGTGTGCATAAAAGTCAGATGATCTCTAAAGGTCATCTTTATAAAGATGTGTACTAAGTAAACTGAGCAGCCACGGCAGGATGCTACTCACCCACTCTCCTAGTTCCTGGAGTTTTGGGTTACAGACGTTAGAATTAAACACTTCCCCACAGCGCACAGAGGAAATGCCCCATTGTTGACTCTGCAGCTTTTTTTGTTTGGAGGAAGATTAGCCCTGAGCTAACATTCACTGCCAGTCCTCTTTTTGCTGAGGAAGACTGGCCCTGAGCTAACATTCATGCCCATCTTCCTCTATTTTATATGTGGGACCCCTGCCACAGCATGGCTTGACAAGCAGTGCATAGGTCCACACCCGGGATCCGAACTGGCGAACCCTGGGCTACCCAAGCAGAGAGCACGAACTTAACTGCTGCACCACCGGGCTGGCTGACTGTGGGGCTTTTGAAGGCCCAAACGCACTACGGAGTCCCATAAGACCGTGCCTTTCTCTTTGTGCAAACTGCACCCCAAACAATACTATACACTTATTATACACTTTTTCATTGTACAAATATATATGGATTGACCACCCTTTTAATTTTTCTGACCCAAACCAAAGGAAAACAATTAAAATATTTCATTTTGGGGCAAACACTGCTCCCATCCTTTCAGAATATGAGTAATCATTCAGATTATCTAGAAACTGGAAAAACATTATTATTTTCCATTTGCTTCCAGTAAACTGAGAAGTAGAGAAACTAAGTACCTTTCCCAAAGTTTCTCCTTTCAAAGGTGACTCGATATATGGAAAGAATAATAAATTCAGATATGTCCTTATCTTTGATCTTACCTTATAATGGCGGGAAGTCCTGATTTGGCATTTCCACTCCACCCAAATAATCTATTATCTTAAAATCTGAGATCTACAACTCTTCCGTTCAAGGGTAACCATATATCCTAATTCTTCTGGAGCAGTGCACTTTGTGCATGTTGTTCCACTTATTAGTAGTGCTCCCTCTCAAAAGTAACCCAGTTTGGATGATAAGTTATATCTTTATCCTACATTCATCAAGCCATGACTACGGGAAGTGTATTTCATGCCATTCGTCTTGATTTCCACATCACTAAATGAGAAAGCCAGACCAGACAGGGGATGCGGTAGAGACTCTGGGGACCTTGGCCAGCACGCAACCACTTCTCTTTGCAAGGGATGGTCCTTCAAACCTTCCAGTCACAAATACCATCCATAATGATGGGCATCCAAGTTTATATTGCTAATTATGTCACTCCAGGCTGAAGCTGGAGGCTATATGATGCAGGCTGGGACATCCAGAGTCTCTCTTTTGGGGGTTTTCAGTGGTGGCTGAGACACAGGTAATGATTCTCTACATCTCTGAGCTTCTGTGAGATGTCCATACTCTGCCACACGGATGAAGGGGCAGGAAAAGCTGTCACTTCTCGAGGCCCCCACACATCCTGATCTTCAGGCTCCAGGAGGGACAGCCATACCATTCACCAAAGGGAGTGAACTCTCCTTTTTTTTGGTTAAATTACCTTGAACTAATTTCTGGTTTTTGCCATCGAAAAGTCTGCCAATACAGTATCTGGGGTCCCTCCTAACTTTAAATATTGATCAGTACATCCAGGTGACACACCTCCCTCCATCTCCTGGTCTTGTGCTTGCTCAGACACTCAGTAATTTCCCTGAAGGCATTCAAAAGGAAAAAAAGAAGAGAGAGACAAAGGAAGGCTTTTTTTTTTTTTGAGGAAGATTAGCCCTGAGCTAACTGCCGCCAATCCTCCTTTTTTTGCTGAGGAAGGCTGGCCATGAGCTAACATCCGTGCCCAACTTCCTCCACTTTATACGTGGGACACCTGCCACAGCACGGCTTGTCAAGCGGTGCCATGTCCACACCCAGGATCTGAAACGGCGAACCCCGGGCCGCCGAAGCAGAACGTGTGCACTTAGCCGGTGCGCCACTGGGCCGGCCCCAAATGAAGGCTTTCTGTCCACAGGAGCTTTCTATGCTTTCTTATCTGTGTTTGGCTTCCTCTTCTGACTCCTGACAATGGGCCTTCAGAGATCCTCCACGTGGTCAGTAACTTCTATCTCGGCTCCATGATCCCTGGTCCCAGAAAGTCACCAACATTTTATCACAGGTAAGTTAGCTCATCTTTTCCTAAGTTCTGAATTTCCAGTGCAATGAAACATCATTCAGGAGAAAATTATAGCAGCTCTAGATACTGAAGACAACAGAACCAAATGAGAAACATCTGTATTTGTAAAAGTTATGTCATATTTTAATGAGTTTTCATTGTGATTCATATTTCCCCTCATGGGTTGGTTTCTGCTACTGTAGTGGAAAAAAAAATATATACACTTATTTGAGGGAAACTCTGTATATTTAGGTACCAGAGACAGGATACTTAATTGCAATATTTTATAATTTATAGAAGTAGAATTAGGGTTACTCCAGCAAAGATTCAGGGAAAGTAAATCCTTCTGTTATACTACATAAATGTTCACTTTAGAGGTCTCTGAGATTTGTTTCAATAAAATTAATTATTCAAAAATATCATGAAGAGATAGATTTTCAACTCCTCCTAATTTTCCATAGTTCAACTGAACATGAATATAAATTCATGCTGGAGAGTGGCTCAGCTGAATCCATTCAAAAAACTTACCAAATTTGGAGTAAAACAATTTTCTTAAGTTCAGATTAGAAATATTAATTATACAAAAATTAAAACTTAGTTCAAGGAACAGATTTGCCTGAGGTTCGAATATGTTGTGATATGTTATATTCAGCAACAGCTCCTCTGCATGAGCTTTATTAAAGGAGAAGGATTCATCACGAGCAGCGACAAGTTATCGCTAAAGAACTGAGCTGCAATTCAGGCGACTGGAAGGGCTGATAATGAGATCTGAGAGTCCTCCTGACTTCACTCTTGAATATATCCTACATTTTACATTTCAAGACAGCAGAATCTATAGGGTAACTTTTTTTTCTCTAATATACTCTTTTATTGAGTATAACACACAAGCAGGAAAAAACAAACAAATAGTAAGTATTTATAACTTGATGAATCTTTTTATAGGTTAATTTTTAATCTAACAATTTCATTTCTAAGAATTTATCCTGAAAACATTAAAAACCTGGGTGTCAAATAAGGGGTTAATGTCCCGAAATATATAAAGAACTCCTACAATTCAACAACAAAAAACCAAACAACTCCATTAAAACATGGGCAGAGGATCTGAATAGATTTTTCTCCAAAGAAGATATATGGATGTCCAACAGGTACATGAAAAGATGTTCAACATCACTAATTATTAGGGAAATGCAAATGATATCTACAATGAGATATCAACTTAGGCCTGTCAGAATGGCTGTAATTAACAAGACAAGAAATAACAAGCGTTGGAGAGGATGTGGAGAAAAAGGAACCCTCACACACTGCTGGTGGGAATGCAAACTTGTGCAGCCACTGTGGAAAACAGTATGGGGATTCCTCAAAAAATTAAGAATAGAGGGGGCTGGCCCAGTGGCATAGCAGTTGAGTTCATGCGCTCTGCTTTGGCAGCCTGGGGTTCACTGATTTGGATCCTGGGCGTGGACCTATCCACCGCTTACCAAACCATGCTGTGGCAGGCATCCCACATATAAAGTAGAAGAAGATGGGCACAGATGTTAGCTTAGGACCAGTCTTCCTCAGCAAAAAGAGAAGGATTGGCAGTGGATGTTAGCTCAGGGCTAATCTTCCTCAAAAAAAAACATTAAGAATAGAACCATCATATGATCCAGCAATTCTACTTCTGGATATTTATCCAAAGAACACGAAAATACAGATTCAAAAAGATGTATGCACCCCCATGTTCACTGCAGTATTATTCACAATAGCCACGACTTGGAAACAACCAAGGTGCCCATCAACAGATGAAAGGATAAAGACGTGATACACACACACACACACACACACACACACACACACACACACACTGGAATACTAATACTACTCAGCCATAAAAAAGATGAAATCTTGCCATTTGTGACAACAGGGATAGACGCTGAGGGTAGTATGCTAAGCGAAATGTCAGATGCAGAAAGCCCAATACTATACGATTTCACTCATATGTGGAAGATAAACAGACACATAGATACAGAGAACAGACTGGTGATTACAGAGGGGAAGGTGGCGGGGGAAGGGTGAAAGGGGCGATGGGGCACGCACATACGTATAATGATGGACGGCAACTAGACTTTCGGTGGTGAACACGATGCAGTCAACAAGGAAACGGAAATATAATGATGTACACTTGACATTTATATAACCTTATAAACCAATGCTACCTCAGAAAGAAAAAACCCAAACCCAGGCATGAAAACACCTACCACAGCCACACTCATAATAGAGAAAAAATGGAAAACGATATATTCATCAACAAAAGGTTTATTATATTTGCCATCGTACATCAATAAATGGAAAACTGTCCATTAAAAGAAGGTGAAGGCGGGTGCTATCGGTGCAGATCCACTGCCATAAAAAGGTGGCATTACTGAGTGAAAAAACTAAGTGACAAAGTAGCACGTAATCTATTTATCACATTATTTTCGTTGACGTAGAAGTTTCTGTCTGAGTCTAAAGAAAGCTCGAGTGTCTCTACCCGAGGTCAACAGCAACAGTATCCAACGCTGGGATTTAAGGTGACTTCCAGTTTGTTTTTCTACACTGATATTTTATAACTACTCTGGAATAATATCATTTAATAAATGCTTACAATACACAAGACATACGTGCACACACACACGCCTTGAATACATAATTTAAGTCTCACACAGACCAGTGGAGGGTGCATTATTACTCATTATACAGACGGAGAAACTGAGGCGAAGTGAGCTCAAGGAATTTGACCAATATCATGTGTCTAGAGCCAGTATTTATAGCCAAATTTATTTGAGTCCAAAAGCCTGTCCTGTTAATAATTAGAAAACATTCCTAAGGGTATTTACCTGCGGTAGGAAAAAAAAAAACATGGGATAAATAACCCATTTTTAATCTTATGGAATTTTAAATCCAATTAATAGGGCCTCGCAAAATAGAAGCTCCAGACCAAGAAATATTCTAGTAAAAGTATAATAGATACATGTTATGCCTATCGATTTATTCACTTATTCAACAGTCATTGTGCACGTGATGAGGATACAGAAATTTTCATCACCACCATCCCCACAGCTAGCATGTACCAAGCAGTAAGTAAGTTTCAGACACCAGATTCTCTGAAAGTCTCTTTGTAGGAATTACTTCAGTCAGTCAGAGATGGTCCCTGCCCTCAAGCATCTGGTACTCTAATAAGTGACAGTCTTGGGACCAAATCATCGCACTGCCACCTGATGGATGTGGGCACAAAGCAAGAAGGGATATCTCTTCCTGGAGCCGTGGGTTGGTTTGGAGGAGCAGGCACGGGGGACCGAGCAGCAGGTGCGCACCAGGACTGGGAAAAGCATGTGAAAAGACCTGCAGGATGAAGCCGCCCAGTCCCTTCTAGGAACCACAGGTGATGCAGTACGGCCCTCTCGGGAGGAAGGAGACTAACCGAGGAGAGAGGCAACCAGGCCCTGTCCAGAGACCCATGCACTGTAGAATATCTTCCCTTTCCAAAAACCCTGGGCACCAGCCCCCATAAAGGGCGGTCCTCACTTCCCAAGCACGGCGCCAGTTTGCAGACTGGAGAACTGGAGTGGGAGGGGCACCGAGGACAGGGACGGAACAGGAAGAGGACCGGAACGACGCCCAGGAAAACACGACTTCACCAGAAGGGGGAAACATTTCTGAATAAATTAGTGTATTAATTTTTTTCTCAAAACAACAAAATAATATACATCAAGCTCCGATATCTTAATACTTTGGGGCAAGGAGCAGGTTTTAAGGACTCAGTTTAATTGGTGCAGTGCTAAAATGAGGCCTCCAGCAACTTCGATTTAATCTACTTCTCGTGAAGTCCAATGTTCCCAAAAGAACATGTGCATTGAAAAGGCTTAAGCGTGAGATGTTTATTTTCTCTCAAACTAATTAAAGCGAAATACCTTCTAAAGGCAAAGTAATAGTAACATATAGCTCACATCTTTCTAAATTTGATATATTAGGAAAATAGTGAGATATTCTTTTGAATCCTAAATGCTGACAATTTTGAAAACTACTGACTTGAAGGAGGTGAGCAGAGAAGCGTGCTTACGTGCTGCTCCGATTTTTAGAGCTTCTGTAGACCTCGCCGCAGTTGCTCCAGGCGGTTCTTTATGAGATGAGGCAGTGCCTGTGGGTAAATCCCTGTCACCTTCAGGGTGTGGGAAGGAACAGCGACCGGAAGGACCCTCAGCCTCCCAACAGCCCGGAACCACTGCAGGGGAGCATGTCCTCCCGGGCGGCCGAGCTACGACAGCTGACTCTGGCAGTGAGATCGTCAGTCACATAAGTAAACAGGACTCGGTGACCAGTGGCCCGGAATTCCTCCTTCCAAGACATCAGTACCTCAGCAAAGACTCCCCAGACGATGCCCAGCTTAATGTGTGCCTCTTGCATGCAAATGCTCTAATTCCCTGTTACCAGAAGTTTCTCTTGCCTTCAAAATATTCTCCGTGCTGCTTCTACAGACAAAGCCACAAACCCAAGCAGTCATCAAAGGGATCAACGCCCCCACCTCCCCTCCTTCCAACCCCAGTTTCTTTCCTTTCTAAACACTAAACTCGCCAGTGTGTCAGTCCTGCAGAGGCAAGATTATGTCCTGTGCCTTTAACTGCATCTAAAGTACACCCCCATGGCGTCGGGCATGTCCCCCTGCTCCACACGACAGGCAGGCGCCCGTGAACTCTGTAAGAGGACACGAGACTCACAAACTCCGCAACTTGCACACGGCTTCCAGGGAAATCAGCGCAGAGTCAGAATCCAAACTTGGTCTCCCAGTCCCAAAGCGTCTTCCGTAGGCATGGGGCCTCAGGAATGGGGACACGTATGTCCAACTTGATGCCATGGGATGCCTGCTACTTTGCTTAATATTCATCCTAATTACCCCCACCCCATCCCCAACCACCTCCCACCCTCTCCAGAAGATCCCCCAGCATCCAATTCTCATTCCAAACTCTGCACAGTGGTCAAGCCAGGGAAAAATCCAATTCAAGTGTCAGCTTTAAAACTATGCCTCCCCAGAGGATAGCCCCAATTTCTCAGTCACTTCCTTGTGTGTACATGTATGACATACATGTGAAGAATTTCTTTCAATGAGAAAAAGTGCACCTGTGAGGTTGGCTAAGGTCTGATAATATCCAGGGTTTGCCAGCTTTGCGGGGAATAGTCTCTCTTATATACTGTTAGTGGGGCGGAAAACTTGTGTAACACTAAAGAAAGATAATTTGATATAATTTATGCCACCAATTTATTCAAACAATTACACAAAGACATATATACCAGTTTGTTACAGTATTATTTGTTCTGACATGGAAAATGTGGTTTACGAGAAGATTCTGTTTGTGTATATTATAAAATCCGTCTGCACAGATGTGTGAGACCAACAGGAGGGATGGTGGGTGGACAGGGGTTACTTCTGGAAGAGCAACATTACAGAGCTAAAAGGGAGATTATTACTTTCACCTGTACAATTAGAATTTTTTATGATTACATGTTCCTTTAAAAACATGTAAAAAAGGTATAATGTATAAGTTAAAAAAGAGAAAAACAGCAATAAGAAGCAACACTTTTATAACTCACTATGTCAAGGAATCAATAAGAATTAAAATCTATTTTCTAACCTAACACTTTTGAGTCATAGCCAGAAACATAAATAAGGATAGATAATAAAATTTAGAGACTCAAAATAATTTTAAATTGTGATATTTAAATATTGTGCAAAATTTTGGGCCTTTAGCTGAGAAAGCATCCTATCTGCCTGCACATTTTTGCAGCCAAATCCCCTACGTCTAGGTAAACCCCACTCCCTTGGCATTTAGAAGAGATGGATGGAGACAGAGACCCAAACTGAAGAGCAGGAAGTACTACAGAGTGCGCAAAGAACTCTCCTTTGCCTTTTTTTTTTGGTGAGGAAGATTGTCACTGAGCTAACATCTGTGCCAATCTTCCTCTATTTTGTATGTGGGATGCCGCCACAGCATGGCCTGATAAGGGGTGCGTAAGTCCATGCCTGCGATCTGAACCCGTGAACCCCGGGCCACAGAAGTGGAATGCGTGAACTTAATTAACCACTACGTCACTGAGCCAGCCCCCCAAATTGCTCATTTTATCACTGAGCATACCATCTTATTTCACGCAACTGTTGTGTAATCTGCACTGAACAGCAAATGCTTCTACAGTGAGGTTACAGAGGTTCCTGGTACTTTTGTTAACATTCTCCTATGACAAGAGCAAAAATTCACATCTAGAAGCCTTAGAGTTATAGCACATATCCACCAGGGAACTTTCACAAAGCGCTGGGCTCCGCCTTCAGGGCCCCACCTCGCGGGCAGGGGAGAAGCTGTCCTACGATTCTGACACGCAGCTTTCTTGAGAGCAACTTACAGGGCTGAGGAGATTTATTTGGCAAAATTTCTGAGAAAGGATTTATAGCTTTCATGTTCCCCAGAAAAGAGATCAGAAATGCTGAAGTTTGAGAAGCAAAAAATTTATATCCTGGAATCAAAAGACATGAAGTTTGAAAGGTTCTTAAAGATATTATTGACTTTTCTTCCATTTTACAGTTAAGAGATGATCAGAGAGATGAAGGGACTTATCCAAGAAAAACAGTTAATTAAAAACATATCTAGTATTAGAAGCCATCTCTCTTACACAAAATAGTACATTTTCAACAAATAAAAACTAAAATACTTATTTTTCCATTCTGTCATCCTTACTTTTGAATTTCAAGTCAATTACCTGGAGTTAATAAACATTTCAAAAAACCTATAGGAAGAAGAGATGAGAGATCTAAATGAGAGTTTTTATTTAGGATAATAAAAAAATGACATGAACTTGTGCTGAAACAGATGAGCTGGGTCCTAAAGACACCTGTGGAAGTACACCGAATAGAACACACGGGCAAAGAGGGAACCAGGGAAACGCACGTTTACACTGAGGTCAAGCGTTCAGTATGGCAGGACCACGGGGAGAAGGGGAGAAGGGGAGAAGGGGAGAAGCAGTGGCAGAAGCTGGAAAGGGAGTTAAGGACATCTGTTGAAGGACTTTCAATATTATGATAAGGGGTCTGACTACCCCATAAGTCAGTGTCTTTTTGTGTTGTATTTAAATTTCATTTAAAAACATATACGGATAACCTAGGGCTGGCCCTGGGGGTAAGTGGTTAGGTTCGCGCGCTCTGCTGCAGGCGGCCCAGTGTTTCGTTGGTTCGAATCCTGGGTGTGGACATGGCACTGCTCATCAGACCACGCTGAGGTGGCGTGCCACATGCCACAACTAGAAGGACCCACAACCAAGAATATACAACTGTGTACTGGGGAGCTTTGGGGAGAAAAAGGAAAAAAAATAAAATCTTAAAAAAAAAAAGTATACGGATAACCTAAATAGTGCAGAAAAAGCATTTGACAAAATACAATGCCACATTTGATTAAAAAAAAAACCACTTATCAAATTAAAAATGTAAGGGAACTTCCTCATTTTGATCAAGGGTACCGATGAAAACCTACAGCTAAGATCTTATTTAATCATCTAACACTAAAGGCCTTTCCTCTGAGATTGGGGACAAAAAAAAAAAACAAAACAGAAAAAGGGCAGGAGGGGAGCAAAAAGGAAGAAAGGACAAAAGGTCATAAAGATTAAAAAGGAAGAAATAAAACTCCCTATACACAGATGAAATGATTGTTTACCTCTAGAAAATGCTAAAGAATCAACAGAAAACAACTAGAACTAATAAGCTAATTTAGCATGACTATAGGATACAAGGTCAATATACAAATATATAAAAATCAACTGTATTTCTGTATACCAGCAATAAAGGAGAATTTTTTAAAATTTCACTTATAAGAGCACGGAAAAATATAAAATACAGAGGAATACACTTCACTGAAAATGCAAAAGTCCTACAGTGGAAATTACGAAACAATGCAGACGAACAATTAAACGGAGGGATACCACATTCATAATTTGGAAGACTCAATATTGTTACGATGTTTAGCCCTCTTAAATTAAACTATAGATTGAATACAACCTCAATCAAAACATCAGCAGGCTTTCTCCAAAAATATAAATTTAAAAGTTGGTTCCAAGATTCACACGGAAATTCAAAGGACCTATAACAGCCAAAACAATTTTGAAAAATAAGAACCAAATGAGGACTTGGCACAATCTGAGTTCAAGACTTGCTACAACAATGTGGTAATCAAGGCACAAAGGAAAAACAGAAGAACAGAAGAGAACTGAGAGTCTGAAAACAGACACAGTTATGTGGTCATTTGATTTTTTACAAAGGTGCAAAGGAATTCAACGGGAAAGAAGAGTCTTTTTCAACAAATGGTGCTGGAACAACTGGATATTCACAAAGAAAAAATAAACCTCAACCTCTGTCTCACACATGCAAAAATTAATACAAGATGGATCCTAGAACTAAACAGAAAAGCTAAAACTATGAAGTTTTTAGAATGAAAAATAGAATATTGTTGCAACCTGGAGGTAGGCCAAGATTCTTAGCTAGGACAATAACTATGAAAGAAAAAATGAATAAATAAGATCTCATCAAAACTAAGAACTTCTGTGGGCTGGCCTGGTGGCGTAGTAGTTAAGTTCCTGCTCTCTGCTTTGGTGGCCTGAGGTTTGTGGGTTTGGATCCCAGGGACAGACCTATACACCGCTCATCAGTGGCTGTGCTATGGCAGTGTCCCACATACAAAATTGAGGAAGACTGGCACGGATGTTAGGTCAGGGCCAATCTTCCTCACCAAAACAAAAACAAAAAACTAAGAACTTCTGTATGTAAAAAGATACCATCAAGAAAACGAACAAGCCACAGATTGAGGGAAAAGCTCCATAAATCATAAATCTGATAAAGAACTAGTATCCAGAACACATAAAGAACTCCTATATTCAATTCAATTATAAAAAGACAAACAACCTAATCAAAAATGAGGAAAGACTTGAATAGACACTCTATAAAAGAATCTATCAGAATGGTAGCTAAGATGCTGAACATGATGAGTCGTCAGGAAAATGCAAATTAAAGCCACAATGAGGAACTACTACAGACCCAGCAGAGCAGGTAAGGATGTGGGACAACCAGAACACACGCACACTGCTGCGGGAATGTTTAATGGCCCAACCACTTGGGGGAAAGCGTTGGTCGATTCTTTTTAAATTAAACACACAACTTCCCTGTGCCCCAGTAATTTATCATGAATATTTACCTGAGAGAAAGGAAAATATTTGTCTTCAAAAAGACCTGTCACATGAATGTTCATAGCAACTTTATTTACTATTGTCAAAATTCCGGAAAAAATCCACAGGCAAAGTGACAAACAGATTGTGGTACAGTTATATAGTGGAATACTATTCAGGAACAAATTACTCATACATGCAACAACTAAGACACACAGTGAACTACTCAGACATGCTGAGTCAAAGAAGCTGGACACAAAAGGGTACATACTGCACGAGCTCATTTATAGGAAGTTCTAGAGCAGGAAAAACTAATCAAAGGTTAAAAAACCCAAAAACCAATGGAGCGGCTGCCTCCCAGGATGGGGGTGGGAGGTTCCACCGGGAAAGCACGTGAGAAGGGCTTCTGGGAAGGTGGAAATGATGGATGTCTGGGTCATACAGGTGTATACAGTTGTCAAAATTGCACAGATAAAATCTGTGCACTTCATTTTCTGTAAATGTCACCACACCCAGAACTAGAGAAATAGTAACAGCTGAGGGGTGTGCACAGGGAGGTACAGGGCTGCACAAACGGCAGGGTGCTGGTAACCATGGGACCACGTGACGGCTACACAGAAGCATTTCAGTGTACTGTTCTGTTTACTTTGTAGACGTTAAAAAATAACCATAATAAAAGTTTTTGCAAAAGGAAGAAAAAACATGTAAGGGTCTCCATCCCCAGATAAAGTTTTCCTGATAGAACGCTTTTTGATTTTTAATACACACTCATACTTCATAAGGTCTACATATCCTCTCAATATTTTCCAGTAAATGTTTATACAGGAAAAATTTATATCCACATTCCTAACACAAAGTAAAACATTCTAAACAAAACGTTGTGCGGGAAGTCCCAAGCTGCCTTCCAAGAACGAATCACAGGGAGACATCCTGAGCCACAGACTCAGCATCAGCAAGGACGTGCGGTGGACGCTGGGGGAGCATCAAAAACCACGTCACGGACGCGAGCTACTGTGTGTCAGCACTCACATCATTTGCTGATTCTGATGTGATATTAGACACTTTACATCTTAACATGATTATGTGTAACCTATAATAATTATTTTTATTGTATTTTAGCTATATTTTAGGAAATTAGTGGGGCGGGGGGGAGGTTCGACACGTAACAATTTTTCCTGACTTAAAATAATGAGAAATAAGCTCATGGTTACTGTTTTGGGTAGAACATCTGATTTTCAGATTGGATTATTGATTTTAGGCCTACTTCTTAAAAACTGTAATGAAAACACACAAACACAACCACATTTTTGATGAGTTTAAACAGCTGTTTGCTATTGTTAGTCAAATTTGGAATACGAATTGCATTAACAGTTTTCTTTCAGGCTTTGTGCCTTATGATTGCATAGTGACTGTGAGAAATTTCTCTTGTGCAAATAAAGCAAAATACAAAAATAAATTATATCTTGAGGCTGATATAAGAAAATCCTTCTCTGTAATCTAAAAGCATATCTTCCCAGACTGCATTCCAGTTGGGTCACGGTGACCCACGAGGAAGTGGGGAGGAGCCTGGAGACAGGAGGGCACGAAGCGGGGGAACCAGCCCAACGCGGCTCATGAGACCTGAGGAAAACTGCAGGAGAGCCTCCAGCAGCTCTGCTGAAAACCAGTCATCCCTTCCAAACGGCAAGTCTCTTCCCCAGCACACATTCTCTATCCCTATTTTTGTATTTTTTCACAGCAATCTAAGTTTCTCCAATCGTCTTCATTTTTTACTTTCTGCTTTCATGGTACTTTCTCTCCGACATTTAAGATAACGTGGCTCACTGTAGACATCCCACATAAAGCTTCTGTAGGGCAATAATGAAATGAAACGACTTCATTCCTCTAAGAGATCAGGAAGAACATAGATTTTTAGCCTAAGTATTTCAGTGGCATAAGGACAATGAAGTATGACTAAATAATTCAAAACTCTTCCCCCAACAAGCTAGAGACAGAAACAAAAATTGCAGAAATAGAACCCAAAGCTCCCTGCAGGGAACACAGAGAAGAATGAGATCATCCAGTATGAGCTGGGCGCACACAGTATTTCCCGCAACCTGAAAATAAAACTTTTCTGTAATGGTGCTAAGGGGGAAGCTTTTAAATTATGAAGTTTAGAAGCTCTCAAATTGGGCAAGAATAAACAGACTCAAAACAGATTATTTTTCTTCTTTGGTTCTTGAGAGATGGGTATTTTTTCACTGATTAGCATTCTTCTCTTAATGAATTCAAAGTGGAATTAAATTTTAAGAGAAAAAGAGTAACACAGAATGGTATTGTGAGAAACTAACTCAGATATTTTAAATTAGTACTGGATTGACTGCATTAATCTGGATCTACCAAAACTACAAAATGATGAGAGATTCGCTTTCTCCCTTCTAGAATCTTTAATCCAGAACTGAACTTCAGAACACAGCCTTTGGGGTCAGAAAGACCAGTATTGCATGTTGTTTCTGCCCTTTTATGCCTCGGTTTCCTTATCAGTAAAATGGGGATTAAAACAGCATGACTTTCACAGGGTTGTTGTGAAAGCTGACAGAGAGGACGCACGTGAAGAAGTCAGCACGGCCTCACACATAGTGAGTACTCAGTGTCGGCTCCACTCCCAGTGCAGCTCCTCCTCCCACAACGTTCTCTAACGTGCACGTCTCTTTGTAGCTCAAGCTGGATACAACACGATGGATTATGTAGGGAAGATGATTCAGCAAGACTCAGAGAGCTACTGGTGGCAATGCTGCGATGACCAGAGGACCACACTGAAGAAAGCGAGATGCTGCACACGCAGCAGAGCTCCCACCACTGTCCCCGCGTGCGGCTGACCACTCAGCCGGCACCACCGTCTTCCGTTGACTCAGAGTGGTGAATTAGGCTATAGGTTATTTCAAGAGTCACAAAATGGGGTGCCTTTAGCTTTGCACACGGAAAGGTCATGTTCAGGACCTGCCCACTGTATTTATTTTTGTCAGGTGTGGTCAACCAATTTTTTAACAACCTTAAGATATAATAGACACACAATAAATCACATATTGAAAATGTAAAGTTTGATACGTTTTGACACTCATGAAACCATTGCCACAATAAAACTTTGCTCAGTTCATTTTCACATTTTAAGCTATTATAAACCTGTCTCTTAATAAAACTGTAGGAAAAATAATTTTATTGCAATTTTGAAATCCTTCACTCTTCCTTCTCTTCCTCAAAGCAGTGTTTCTACAATGGGACGTTTTATTCCACGAGGTCTCCCAGGGTGTAATTACTGCACTCAGAAGTACACTTTATAAAATCTCGTCCGTGTGGTGAGGACCTAACACTGCCAATCTAAGATGACAGACGCTCCTGACGGCAAATCAGAAAGAACCTCACCTGTGGACGCACAAAAGCTGGTGGTTTATGACTACTGCACTGTGCTTCCAAATCACACCTAAGTCTTCCAAAAGATCTCAAAAATAATTCACTGGCAACAAACAGAGTGTGACGGATCAGCCGTTAGGGCTGGTGCAGTGAGAAGGGCCCTTAGGTAGGACTCTTGTCATGAAGCAGCTACGTGCACCCGGGGCAGCCACTTAATTTCTATCGTTTCAGGTTTTTCCTCTCATAAATACTAGATAGTAAGATCTGAGCTTATCTGTAGTTCTATGTCTTAACTCCTGGCAAATACAGGAAGTATGTATGTATTTATTTTTGGTGAGGAAGATTGGCCCTGAGCTAACATCTGTTGCCAGTCTTCCTCTTTTTCTGAGGAAGATGGGCCCTGTGCTAACATCTGTGCCCATCTCCCTCTATTTTGTATGTGAGATGCTACCACAGCATGGCTTGAGGAGCGGTGGATAGGTCCACACCTGGGATCTGAACCCACAAACCCTGGGCTGCTGAAGCGGAGTGTGCAAATGTAACCACTAGACCACCAGGCTGGCCCCAAATGCCTTTTATTTTTAATGGTTCTGAAACAAACACATTATATGCATGCAAAAACAACAAGATTTAATCTGGGTTATCCTGCAGGTAAATGTTACACAGGGAACAGACTTCGTCAGTCTGGAAGGGTGTGGGAGCCAGACAAGACACAGCTCTTCGTGCCAGCCCAATCAGTTGCGCACTTCTTGTGCCACCCACGCTGTTCCTTCCGGCTGCTTCTGCAACCTGACACATCACTCCAGCTCCCCACACAGCTCCATCCGCTCTCTCTTCCCACACTCGCACCGTAGGGAAGAGTATAAATAAACCCTATATTCATTTGACAGCACCATGCCCAGGCCTGTGTATTTTCTGGCACTAATTGCTTAGGGAAAGCCAACACTCTAGTGCAAGTCTCATTCCAGTCTACATGGTAATTATATGCTAATGCCGTTGGAAATTAATTCGGAACCCCCACACTAGCACCACAGTAAAGGGTAAGGAAGCTGAGATCTAATCACGTTTTCTTCTGGGGGCTTAATGCAAGATTTCCTTTATACAGGAACTGGGCCATCGGTCGAGAGAACTTGCTGACTGCTCCCCCACGCTGACAATGCAGTCCCACGGCTACAAAACTGCGGTGAATGTCGTGCCAAAAACCGGACACGGCGCTACAAAGAAGCAGAATTTCTGACTTGAAAGAGGCCACGACGTACATTCGACCACTCTCTTTTCTACCTCCCATAAGTTAGCCTCATCTTATGGTCTAAAACTCAGATCAACTCTTAATAAATGGAGGCTGTGAGCAAAGTAACAACATAACAGCAACAACAAAGCAACAATGAGAAATAACAAGAGCAAATGGTAGAGCTGCAAAAATAATCAAGACATGATAGCTTTACCTCAACTGAGGAAAGAAAGCACAAAGTTAAACGGACTGTGGGTGGGTGAGCAAAGGCAAGATGTGCTCTCGCCCAGAAGCCTAGTGAGTGCCACACTGAGGCCCGAGGTAAGAGCCGCCCACATATCGCGGCGTCCTTCTCCAGTGGAGCCCCTGCAACACCCGAGAACAGCTGTGGGAACGCTGGCGTTAGCTCTCCTGGCACTCATGGTCAAATCAATTTCCTGTTCTCAGTTTAAAAGCACACTGGATGTGATAGCATGCTCTATACAAATTCCTCATATATCAGCTATGAAAACTAACCTCAATTCCTCAGCTATAAAAAGTAACCAGGGAAATGTTTCCCACACAATTTTTCCCCCTGTCATCCTTGACCTAGAGCCAAAGTCACGTGAGAAGATGGGTTATAACTGCTTAGAAATCCAGTATGTGCATTTCCCATCCTCTCGGCTTTTCAAGACGCCGCACGGAGCTGCTGAGGAAGAAGAAGATGGCTGCCCTCTGGGAGAAGCCTTCAGAGACAAGTGTATTAATGCAGGCAAACTAAGGAGAATGAAATACACAAATCCACATGAAAATATTATTTTATAGATAACATCAGCTGAAATGCATTACGGCGTCACTCTGTGCCAGACACCGTGCAGAACTTGACAAATCCTCTCTCATGAATTCTCACAGCAACACCCTCTGAGGCCGAGGCGACATCACTAGAGTGCACGGTCTACGAGGGCAGGCGGTGCGGCTCTCGCCCTCCCAGGTAAAGCCAGCACTCTGCTCACAGACTGCCTCCTACACGACAGGTGCACATACCACACGCGCGAATGAATAAATAATTTCCGTTGATAAAGGAAGTAACTGAGGGTTAGAGAAGATAAACAGCTAGGCAAAGATATGTGACACAGGCATCTGTGTCCCAACATATTTTTATCTGTTATCTTTTTTTTAAACAGGAGAATCAGTGGGGAGTACATGGGGATTAACTCATTGCCAGGTTTGATCTTCTTGCTCTTCCCCTCTCTGAATGGAGATCAAGTTGCTGAATAGCAACAAAGGGCCAATCTCAGAGGCAAGGGCAGGAACTGGAGGGGTCCCATATGGAGAGAGGTTAATGCTCCTTCTCACCCAGGAGAGCTCTTCCGCCTCCAGCCTGGCCAACAGACACCTAACATCTCTGTCTGTGAGGGAGGAATGTGACTTAACCAACAGTCAACTCTGTGCGACGCACTACGTTACGCCCCTTCTGAAATGGAGCCAATAACTGAAAGAACTGGGAAAGGTCAGAGCAGGTCTTACAAGTCCAGAGCTCGAGCCGTGTACACAGTGTCGGCTTCTGCACACGGCCTGCACAACACTCATTACCCCGCAGCCTCAGCTCGTCTGTTACCCGCACCCAATAAAACTTCAGACGGAGAAACAAGGCACCAATGCTCCCTCAGGTCTGGATCCCATAGGCCATTCCACCTCAAGTCTTAACGAGGTCGAGAGCACAAACGTGGAGTCTTCGAGCTGTCAATCAGAGCCTTGGGAACATTCCTTCACACCTCGCAAGGCAGGAAACTTGTGTGCGCACAACACAGTGGGGTGACCTGACACACGCGATTCCCTACAGATCGGGCATCGTAAATCAGGATTCTCAGGGGTCTGCACAAACGAGGCTTGGCAGAAGCACACGGGGGACACAGTGCTTAGAGCACCGATCTATGAGTCTGGCAAGCCTGGGTTCTTACTAAAACTTGGTACCTTAGTTCTGTGATATTAGGCAAGCTACGCGGTTTTCTTATCCATAAAATGGGGATAATGATGCTACTCACTATATAGGGCTCTTACGAACACTGAATTCAAACGTGCGTGCGCATGGCGTGGTGCTGGCTACTGCCAGTAAACCACATTTATGTTCATCATTGTCACCACCACCATCACTTAAGTCTCATCTGAGGAAATAAACTTGCAGTGATGAATTACATTGGTTAATACATACTGTCCCCTGCAATTTTTATTTATTTAATGACTGTTAGTCAGTACTACTACCCAACGTGAGTCCCTTTCCTGACGCTCCTTTACAAAAGAACAAGACAAGAAAGGTAACTCCAGAAGTGACTCTTCGTGGAAACAGGTTTTAAACAGGGAGAAACTGCCAGGGCTTGGAAAACAGGTGGACACTAAGGGTCTGACAGCTGTGTCTGACTAGCTTGGGCTGTAGATACTATCAGGCAAGTCGAATTACAGATGACTGTGGATTCTACTCTGAGTAGACTGAAGAGGGAACTGTAAAATGCAAAATCAGCAAGCTCTCACTTTGAGCAGTCAGATGCTTGGTGCCTGGTGACCCAGCTCCCTAAACGTGCGATGCTGGGGCATCGCATTCACGAGGGCTCAGAGCACACTGGTCAACACAGAGCCAAGAAGTCACAATGCCTGACACTGAATCCTAGCACCATCGTTTACTCTGGGAGCTCGCCAGTGAGACAGGTTGCTGTGTTTGCTATCGAGTACATATCAGCTGTTATTATTATTTTTTATCTTGTAGCGCAACAATCTCTTCATGTCTGTTTTCTTCCTCTAGACTGTGAGCTTTCTGAATGAAGGGACCGGACGTATTCATCTCTTCTTCTGCATTCAGTTCTCAATGACACTCAAAAAATGTTAGCTGAATGAATGAGTGATTGAACAAGCAAATGAGTATCAAACTAAGATAAACTCAGAACAGAAACCCTGACTTTCAGTTTAGGAAAATAAGAATAACCTTTGCAGATTATTGATGAAATCATCTAGAGAGTAACCAGCAGAGGACCAGTCACCTCCTCAGCTTCTCTTATCTCTGCCCTGTTCCTAAGTAAGGAACCTATGCGGCCTTAACCCCATCACCTGCTTCACAGATACTAACCAATCCTTGACAACCAGCTCACCAAGTTTTGTTGGCTTTAATACCTTCCCCAAAAACTACATGACAACAACAAAAACAAATCCATACTTACGGTCAGTTCAAAACCCAAAGAGAATTTTGATAAACACTAGCAATATTAGATTAATACACAAATTAGTTTTGAACATTTTGGAATTTATATTAAAAACAAGCCCTATTCTTTTAAAATGTTTCCATGAGACTTTACTTAAGGGCTCCTAAATTATTTTGTGAGACTGGTTTTCACTCAAGCAGCAAATAGCATCTGCAAGCAGCAAAATGATGTACATTTTTGCTTTGGAAAACGATTTTCAATAGTTTAAGAAAACATAATTAGTAACCTCCTTCCCCTCATTTTCCTTACATTATCCACTTACATTATCCCTTTCACTTCACCCAAAGAGAAACGAAGAACACATGCCCCTCACCTCTAACAGTTCATCTCCAATTCGCATGCGTCCGTCCGTGGCAGCGGGTCCTTCCGGGTTAATTCCCACCACAAATATGCTCATGCGCGACCTGTCTTTATTCCCAGCAAGGCTGAGTCCAAGTCCATTCTTATCCTTTTCCAGTTCAATAATGTGCAATTCTCCAGGCAGGTCTGCATATCTTTGTCTAATTTTTTCTATTTAAAAAAAAAAGGTAAAAAAATTTTAAATAGAGCTGCAGAATCTATGTTACAGAGACATCAACACTTCCCCATCCTCACTGCGATTCCTGTACAATGAAAGGTCCCTTTTTGAGAATGAAGTGCTTGAGGTCTTCTAGCCTTATGCACAGTTTACAGATGGAAATGATTTTATTCCCATCTAAGAAGGTCGGCTCACCCATAACATCTTCTCTAATTCTCCAGGGTCAGACCGGCCCAGACCGTCCACCCACCAAGTTCTTAACTAAGACAGTCAACACAATGTGGTGGAAATCCCGGCCTCCCCACCCCCTCTGCAAAAAAAAAGAGGGGGTGGGGCAAAGAGTATTTACTGAGCATGAGACAAGTGTTCGGTCCTGGAGATACCATGCTGCACAAAACAGACACGGTTCCTCTTCTCATGGACTTGCAGTCCAGTAGGAAAGAAAATCAACAATTAACTTCTGAACAATTACATTTCTTTAAAGTATACAAAGGGTACAAAACAATATTGTGTGTTATGCGACTAAAAACAAGAGGAATTGAGGATGTTGGTTTGGCTGTCAGATCTGAATTCAATACTCAAATCTACCACTTAGTCAACATCCAATAATTAATGCACTATTTTATGTCTACGCAATTCTACTGCTTTATCTGTAAAATGGGATAATACCCACTACATGGATGTTGGGAAAATGAAATAAAACACACAGTAAAGGACTCAGTGGCTCATGGCTGATAAGTCTTCTGTGACTCTTTTATTCCGCCTCGTGTCTCACCTTGCCACCTCCACTCTAAGGTCTAAATGACCTACTTTAGGAGCTGGCTGACTGCGCTTCACTTATCTTGGTTCTGTGCAACAAACCACACTGGCAGGCCCAGGAGGAAAATGATACTGCTGTGAGCACGTCTTGCCCCCCACGGCACCAGCTCAGGCCCTGGGTGCTGCCGGGGCTCCGAGGCTTGCCATCACCGCTGGGGTAACGCAGTCGCCTCAGCAGCAGCGTAACACGTCAGTATGCTGTGGCCGTCCTGGAACTCTCTCTGCCAGTCGAACGCTTGACTTAGGCTGACTGCCCTCAGAGGGAACCTTGCAAATTGAAAGCTTAGCTCAAATAATTAATCTTTAGGGGGTGGGGGAGGAAGACAGCCTAGTGCATTGTAAGAGACACCTAAGAGACACCGCCTTACAAGAGTACACAAATTTAAACTTGTAAAAACTACTTTACGCATAAATTTACATTAAATGAATTAACCATAAATGGCTGCTTATTTTAGAAAGAGAATAACCTTGTCTGCTTTACAAGGATTTTGAAGAGAATCTTAAAGAATTTTCACTGATAAAGCTTACTATTAACAATAAAGGACACATTTAGCAAAATACAGCAAAATAAAGAACTTAGAATGTAACAAAACTGTCCTCTATATCGGAAAAAAATTAAGCCACATTAACAATGAAGTAAATAAACTCAATGTATTTTTGTTGTTCAACAGCAAGAACAAGATGCTAAGCAGGTGCTTTAATGAACAGAGACCTACAGGACATGCCTTTCCCTCGAGATGCTTCACAGCAAACAGGGCCGGCAAACATTATCACAAAAAATATCAAACAACTACAACTATTTAAACAGAAGTTCTGACTACTGCAAGTGCTGGTCACGCCATAAATACTCCTCTATTAGTGAACTAGCTCAGTGAATGACACTAAATGAATTGTGCTAGCAACTGGTATTAGGGTTCCAAGAACTGACATGGCTCGAAGAATGTGCGCAGCTTTGAACAAGGCACAGGACTTGGTCATGTGAGAAGAATCCCGCAGGTGGAATGGAAGTGGACAAGCAGATGTGCAGGTGGAGGTGGAGGAGAATGTGAGGACCCATTTGGCTGAACTGAAAGTTCTCTGGGTTAGCGGGTGGGTGATAAGAACTAAGTCTAAGGTTAAAAGGTTAATTCATAGATTATTTACAGAAATAATATCCCAATTCAGGGACTCTGCAGAGGTGCCTGGAAGGCCCAGGGATGGGGCCTCGAGAGGACACTGGGTTTAAGACCTCTTCTGCCAGATCCAACCAGAGCAATCATGCTTTCACCTGCTTTGTTTATTGGATTATAGGGTAAGACAGTTAAGAAATGATACAACAGCTAAGAAAAAAAATAAAACCAAAATTGTAATGCATCCCTTTCAGAAAACAATAAAGCAGAAAAAGATTTTTCAAAAGAGATACCAAAGGGGCCGGCCCCGTGGCCTAGCAGTTAAGTTTGGCACACTCCACTTCAGCGGCCCGGGTTCAGCTCCTGGGCGTGGACCTACACCCCTTGTCAGCAGTCATGCTGTGGTGGCAACCCACATACAAAACAGGGGACGATTGGTGCAGATGTTAGCTCAGGGCGAATCTTCCTCAGGAAAAAAAAAAAAGATACTGAAGACTTTAACAACACAATGAGCTCAAGGTATCAGAGATAAGAAAACTCCATATCTGACAGACAAAAGTACACATTTTGGGGAAGCATACACAGAACAGTTAAAGAAACAGACTGTGATTTGGGCCATAAAAGAAACTTCAGTTACTCTCAAAGAGTCAATGCCGTAAGGCTGTGTCTTTGAACATAGCACAATAAGACTATGATAAACTATGAATTAACAACAAAATAACTTTAAAATTCCCTTGTGTTTAGAAATGAATTAATGTTAGTTAAAAGCCCTTTTAGTTAGCTAAAACGGAAATAATACAGGAAATTAAGAAATATAGTATTGACAATTGAATAAAAATTATAATTCTAGATGTCAAACTTGAGACACAGCTAAAGAAGAACTTAGAAGGCTATATATAATTTTGAATAATTTTTTGGAAAATAAGTTAAAAAAATTAAGTTAAGCATTACAACCAAGAAGTTAGAAAAAGAGCTACCTCGTTATTGTAAAGAAACAAGAAGAGAGAAAATAGTAAAGATAAGGGCATCTGTTAATGAAAATAGAACCATTGCCCCCAGTCAAAACTAAACCACACACAGAACAAAAATGCTACAATAAAGATTAATGAAATTAAAACCTGGTTCTTTGAAAACATTAATAAGACAAACACTGCAAAAACCGATCAAGGAAAAAAATAGATGATACAAATCAATTCCAGAACTAGAAAGGGGAAATAACTACACACAGATTTTTAAAAATAAGATTATTATGGATAGTATATCAACGTGAACTAAATGCCGGCACATTTTAAAATCTACATGACACAGATAAATGCCTCAAAATTTAAAATGCCACATTTAGTGCAAGAATAAATGTAAAACCGCAACAGAACAGTAATTATTAAAGAAACTGAAATGACAGCCAAGGATATTCTTTCAAAAAAAAAAAAAAAGCCAACACAGTCCTAGGTATCTTTTTCTTTTTTTGGTGAGGAAGATTGGCCCTGAGCCAACATCTGTGCCAATCTTCCTCTATTTTGTATGTGGGATGCTGCCACAGCATGGCCCAATGAGTGGTGTATAGGTCTGCACTCAGGATCGGAACCTGCGAACCCCAGACCGCTGAAGCAGAGTGCATGAATTTAACCACTATGCCACCAGGCCAGTCCCCAGTCCTAAATATCTTTACATTTGAATTCTATCAGATTTCTAATTTTCATGAATTTTTATCCTATGTAAGTTGTTCCAGAACACGGAAATGTAGGAAAAAAAAAAAAGCTATCCACCTAATTTTTTGAAGCTAGTAGAATTCTGATTCTGATTTTAAAAACAGAGACAAATCAAGAAAAAAAAATTATAGTCTTTTTAATCTTGATTATAGATGCAAAAACCTTTTTTAAAAAAAGATAATTGAATCAAGTTTGTTAAAAATATTTAATTTGACCTCTATGATATAGCCAATATTTGACTATTTTCTGACCTAAGAAATAGCAATTTCATAGGATTCAATCTAAGAACACATTATGAAGAAGACTGTATCCCAGGAATGCAAGGATAGTTAAACATCAGAAATTTTTTCAATGAAAATCATCCCATTAATAAACTAAAGCAGAAAAGCTGAAAGATGTTAATAGATGGAAAAAGCATTTGAGAAGGTATAACATTTATTAAGATTCTTTTTAATTACCCCTAAACGGCTGACAAACTAGAAGATTCTTTCTGAACTCGAATTTATAAATAGAAAATACAACAGGAAAAGATATTTGCAGCATCTAAAACAAATAGGGAATTAACATTCAGAGAACTTCTACAAATCAAGCAGAAAAAGATAGCAACCCCAATAGAAATCTGGTCAAAAGATGTAAAACTCAAAAGGCTCACAGACGTGAAGAAATGCTCAAAGTCATCAATAATTATGGAAATGCAGATTAAAATGAGATCCCAGTTTAAACTATTAGACTGGCAACCATCTGAGACCTGGACCATTAAGCCTTAGCAGAGACAGGAGGACCCTGGAAACTCACGCTCTGGAGTCGGGAGGGCTGGACGGTGGGGCCACCTGAGAGAGCAGCCTGGCACGACTTCATCAAGATAAGCATACACACGCTCTACACATCAGCAAGTCCACCCTTGGGGATGTACATCCCAGTGAACTCTTACACAGTCTCGAGGGGACAATGGGCAGACGTTAATCACAACGCTACTGAGACAGCAGGGAGCTGGTGGTAACCTGGGTGCCTGTCACTGGGAGAGAAGATGGATGAAAGGTGTTGGATGGACATTGCAGTGCGCTATCAGCAGACAGAAGCAATTAATTGGAAGCAGTAACACAAAGAGATTTTTATTACAGTGCTGAATGAAAAGGAGGAAAAACAGCATGGGGTCAGTATCATTTATGTGATACCATTTATGAAAATTAAGATTACTGTGCAAAAAACCACAATCATATTTTGGAAGTGCGTATACAAAGACACAAATGTTGAACACATTAGAATTATAGTGGGGAGAAAGGAATAGAAATAAAAGGGAGCAAAGAAAATTGGACAGGGCGCCAGCAGACCAGTGATGGCAATGTGCCATGAGGAAGGGTTATATTTAATGCCCCTGAGGTCTGAAAAAAAATGATGCTGAGAAAGGCTTTGGTGTTGTATTAATACAGAAAGACTTCCAGGTTCAAAACTCCTCTACCTGTTCAACCTTCAGAGAAAAAAACAGCCGTCATAGTCACTAACTACATATTCAACCACTCAGGCATGCAGATGATCAATGACATGAGGGATCCTCCTCTGGTAAAATACGGCTCCATCACGATCGTGCTGCGAATGCTGCATCTCTCATCAGCACGTCCTCGTGGCAGAGCGGCCATACTGAGGGCTGAGGGCTGGCAGTCAGTTCAAATCCCAGCTGAGGCACTTGACACCACTGGATCCTTGGACCAATCCCTGAACCTCTATGAACTGCAGAGTTCTTATTTGTAAAATGGGGCTTACCTTAAAAATGGATGTTACCTAAAAATTCCTGGGACACAGGGGTCCAAATATGTTAGGAGGAAAAACCCATGATTTTGTTTCCAGGATTTAGTTGTGTTGAGGTTTCACATTAGTCTTCAGTTGGTGATGAAGCTGCTCTTTTCTTCTTTAACTTTGTCTGTCTTGAGGAAAATTGAGACTTGAGGAAGGAAGCAATGGCTCCCCCACGATGGCATGACAGAAGCAGGTATGCAGTCCTCCAGCGGGAACCACTGCAGGAAGGGGCTGGCTCCACTCTCCCCCAAAATCTCTTCCCTGAGTTACTCATATGGAGGAGTCCCCAGGACAACTTTGCAAGTGCAGAGAAATCACATCACCGGATCAGTGTTTGTCCCCATGTCATGTAGGCCAGTGAGATGGCTTTAAAATTGTGTGCTAGGGGCTGGCCCTGTGGCCTAGTGGTTAAGTTCGGCACACTCTGCTTGGGCGGGCCAGATTTGGTTCCCGGGCCTGGACCTACACCACTCATTGGTAGCCACGCTGTGGCAGTGACCCACATACAAAATAGAGGAAGACTGGCACAGATGTTAGCTCAGGGTGAATCTTCCTCAGCAAAAACAAACAAACAAAAAAAACAAAACAAAACTCTGTGCTAGTCAAATGCAGAATTAAAACCCTTTCTATAGCTTCAGGTGGAGAAGATGAAGAAGTTCTCAGGATGGATGGTGGTCACAGTTGCACAAGAATGTGAACGTACTTAATTCCACTGAACTTTACACTTAAAAATGGTTAAAACGGTAACTTTCTTATGTATATTTTACCACGCCCCCCCCCCCCCCGCCCCCGCCACACACAAAACCTATCTATAGGCTTAAAAGACTCTTCAAAAAATTGGTTCCCTTATCAGGATCCCATCAAGGACTAAGGTATAGCTTTATTATCCTGAATTTTTAAAACCAGCAGCTCTATTTTTCTGTCCAATGTTTTGTTCTGACATGACTATAATCCCATTTGTTCAATTAACAAATATTGATTGAATCCAAATTCTTTTCAGGCTTGTGATACAAATGGAACTCTATGGAATTTGTTTTCAAGGATCTTAAAATCTATCATGAGAGACAAGCACACATATATAACTACTTATAATTCAGAGAGACAAGAGCTATGAGAAAAACACCAGCAGTTGAAGTCACCCATCTGTTTCACAGAGTTGTCAGGAAAACCAACTGAAGTCTGCAAATGACACTGAATATCACAGATAATCTAGCCAGCTCTCAATCTGTCGGTCAGATACACCTTCCACTGCATCAGGCCCAAACCTCATTTTAGTCGACATTTCCAATAATCCTGCATCCAACTTCTTCCCACTTCGTTTGCCTAAACACTAACAAATGACTAATGCAGCTTTCCTTGACTGCTTTTAATTATCATTACTTTTATAGGAGAAGGAGGTAAGCTCAACAGAATAAAGCTCAGCGAAAAAGCAAATCCCATAACAATAAGGGGCTGCGCATACCCGGATGGTGATCAAGCCTTCTTCATAATTTATTGGGGACCTGCTAAAGTGGCAGAAACTATGCTGAATCTTTCAATAAAATTTCTCCCTTCATGCTGAAAACTACTCTATCAGGTCAGAATTACCACGTCTGCATTCTAGATGTGGGAAATAAGATCTGAGATGTTAAATAACTTGCCCAAGGTCACCCAGTTAGTGACTCATACAATAAGGATGCAAACCGAGTTTTGTCTGTCTGTCTTCACAGTATATCTGAAAGTATCTTTTTACACTACTTATTTATTTCTACTTCCCCATCCTGGAATATAAACTCCACGGGGCTCCTGTCCATCCAGATCACTGCCGTCTTCTCACCTGAGACAGTGCTTGGCATATGTCAGGCTGTTAATATATGCAACAGATGCCTGTCAAAAGCATAAATGGACAGATCCTAAGGTCTTCTTCAATTGCTATGCTGTACTGTGCTGCCAACGCCCCAAACAATATGATAGAAAAGTGATTTGAGACCTAAAAGCATTAGACATACACAGTTTTTTCCAAAGACAATGCATTCTTTCAGTTAAAGGAAGTAGAAGAAAATGGTTTCTTCTTTAGATTTATATTCAAAAGTAATAAAATCCATTAGGACCACTACAAAAAAAATTACTATGTGTATGTTATCTTTTAAAATCCATTCTATTAAACTGAAGAAACTTGAAAAGCAAAAAGGTTTCTAGTTTATCATTTTTTTCAGTGCATCATAAAAGAGAAAGAGTAATAAGGCAGTAAAAGTGCCAGACGCGGTAATACATCTGCTCTTTAATCTCCAGTTAAACTTAATAGATCTTCAGGCTCGTGAATTCTGGTTATCCTACAATTTTTATTCAGACTCACAGTGGAATGGGCTTAAAACACACAGGTCCAGCTCTTCAGGGACATTAAACGTTACGTTTCCACCATATCAGGGGTCAGGGACTTCTAATTCAGGCAAAACAAACCAAGACTCCCATACAGCCACCTCCTCTCACAGCAACTTCCGCACCCTGACTCCATTCTACAAAGAAAGAAATGAGGCTGAGGAAATGGAGATCCTGAATAAGGCGATGAAGCTAATTTATAGCTAGAAACTAAAGTCTTCTTTCTCTATCAAACCATGTTAAATTTCTCTAACATTTTAAAGGAAAAAAATACTTCAAATTTGTCCCTCAGTTAAAGAAGCTACCTTTATAGTCCTCATTTTACCATAATACCTCCTCACATGAAAGAAACACTTCACAGTCCACCAGGTCATTCAATCCTCCCCACACCTTTGTCAACACCTCCGTTTGCAGGTGAGCGGACTGACAGCGTGAGCTGGCCAGCGTCCGGGCCAGGTCTCCTGAATCCAAGCGCTGGGTGCTCCATCACTCTACAGCTCTCTCTGAGACTGCTAGAATTTTCCTTTTTTTTTTTTTTTTTTAAAGATTTTATTTTTCCTTTTTCTCCCCAAGGTCCCACAGTACAGAGTTGTGTATTTTTAGTTGTGGGTCCCTCTAACTGTGACATGTGGGATGCCGCCTCAGCATGGCTTGATGAGCGGTGCCATGTCTGCACCCAGAATTCGAACCGGCAAAACCCTGGGCGACCGAAGCGGAGTGCACGAACTTACCCACTTGGCCACGGGGCCGGCTCCCTAGAATTTTCAATAAGAGGTTCCCCTAAGGGAGCTCAAACAACGGTTTCAGGTCTCATCTCCCTAGAGGACCCACCAGGCTGGCTCCCTAAAAGTCACCCTTACAGCCTATAAAACAGAATCACGACCGGGCTCTGCCAGCTGAGATCTGAGCCAATGAGTCCGGGGTCAAGTTTAGGAACGGGGTAAAGTTCCCTTTGCAACAAGGTCCTTAGATGAGTCCCACGGGCAGCTAGGTTTGTAAACAGCTAACAGACTAATATCCAAGCAATGCAAAAACTTTCCCTACAGGCATCATGAGAGCCAACCCTAAAGTTCACAGATTCCAAAATATAAGGCAGCTTTGAATGCCCTTCACAAGACTAATCTGATATGGAGACTCTGGCTCCACAGTCATGCCTCTGGATTAAATCAGAAACATGTTCTGTCTATGCAGTAGATGACTTCAGAATCTCAATCTCAGCCTTTCTCCTTCTATCTCCCACCCTCCTGCCCTCTCAAATCTCAGCGGGTCCTTGTAATTTCCATTAACAATTACTTCTAAACAGTAGGTATAATAAAAGGTGAACTAGAATTTCGAAAGCGTAGAAGGAAAACAAAGTGTGTGGGGGGAAAGCAGAACTGAACCTGCCTCTTTGAAAGATCAGGACTCGGCCTGCCAGTCCATCTCTTGACTCAGGATTTAGCAGAGAACCAGGTCAGTCCTCCGGCACATGCCGAGTCAGCACACACCCCGCTCCAGCTCTGCCACAGGGGGCCCTGCTGCCTGGCGTCTGCTCTGAGGCCTCCCGGGGGCGTTTCCATGGCACCAGTGGGTGGGGAAGGGGGTGAGTGGGAAGAAAATGTTTTAAGAAAACTGTTCTCTTAAAACATTTCAATTTCACTAAAAATACATTAAAGAGGTAAAGAGTATTATTTTATTTGAAGCCAATGAGGTTCTCACCTAAAATTAAGGAAAAAATTCAAAGATCTCGTACTTTATTTCCTGTACACACACACACACCCCCCCATAAATTATATAAGTACTAGCTTTTAGCAACAAAATGTTAAAACTGTCATAATGATCCGGGATCTTATTATACCTGTTACTGGTATTTCCTGGAAATATTTGTAATGAACAGCCAATCTTTATACAAATTTTCCATTGATTTTTGCAATGTATAGTCAAGTGGCAGTAGTTCCTATCTCAAATAACTTAGATGCCCCTTCCGTTTCTAAATAAAAACCAGAGATTAGGATATAAGTAGCCTGCCTCTTTTGGCACCAGGCTTTCCTCAAGTGCCTGTGTGAACATCAGGACAGAACAACTGGGGAGAGCCAACAGTCTTTTGACTCAGCTAAAGAGTCATGCTTGTTTTAAACAGGGATTTTCTAGCCTCACGACAATGTTATCTGAAGAAAGGAACCCCAAGTTGCTCATAATTCTGTGTCAAAGCATCAATGCCTCTTCCTCGTCCAAGAAAGTCAATAAGATCCCCCAGGAGGGTCTCAGGGTGTAATATCATCACAGGATATTAGGAGTTGCTAAGTAACAGAGCCTTTCTCCCAAGAAAGAAACTTATTTAATTCAAGTCAGTGCCCAGTATTTTAAAAGAAAATGTTCAACACACTGGAATAATGACCCAATACATCTTCAGGAGCATTTAGTTACTGCGTCTGTTTCCAAGTGACAAAGAATAATATAATACAGAGAAGTATTTAAATACATTTTCCCATACATTAAATACAATAATGGTACTTTAAAATAATCACGTTATAATAAGCATCTCAATCTAATTTTCTTATGTAGTAACCAACTTTAATTCTCTGAGAGTCAGTCAGTACACGCAAATTTGAGAAGTAAAAATATATGAAAGACAACTGTAACTAATCAGAAGAAACAGCCTCTGAGCTCCAGGAAGGAGCAAATCTCAGGCGAAAGTTCAGACCACAGAGAAAATAACGAAAACGCAAGCATAAAAAAGCTACATTTGATATCACAGCAAATAAACAAACTTTCTTCTTAAAGGTAGTAGATATTTTTGCCAGTATATAAACTTCGTAATATCTTACGGATTTATGCATACAAATTAATTACTGGAACACAAAAACATGAGTAAGTATAATAATAGCAGCTGGATATTGTTCTAAGCGCTTTACTATAGTTTAAACCATTTGATCCATAAGAAAATTCTCTGAGTAGGTATTATTGTCCCCAATTTCACAGATGGCACAGAGAGGATGGGTAACTTGCTCAGTAACACAGTGAGTGAATGGGAAAGCTGGGATTTAAATCCAGAATTTGGCTCTGGAGTCCACGATCTTAGGTGAAAATCAAGGCTGGAGTTAAACAAAAAAGTATTAAACTTAGAAGTGAGAAGAAAACACAGAAGTTAAACCACTTCCTTTCTTTCACTCACAAAAATTCAGCCCATATTAGATATAAGAATGGAAAAGAGAATCAACCACAAATTTAAAGTGACAAAATTCAGGCTATCAAGTAGAACCAGAATCATTAAGATAATTTCCCTAACAGACCACAGAGTGAGGGGGAAAAAAAGCCTCAACTAATGGTGAAAATCTAAAATTTTTCCATTAGACGAATCAAAATTCAAACCAATCAATATGCAATGAGCAACTTTTAAACACAAGGCATTGTATTAATATTAATTGAACTTTCACTGTTAGACGCTATGCTGATCCCTTTGCATATTTGGTATTATGAAATATAATCCTCAGGATGTCCATTTACAGCAGTCTGGATAAACAAATTGTAGCATATTCACGCAACGGAACTTTATTCAACAATGAAAACAAACTAATGCTGTAGGCAACAGCATGTTTGACTATTAGAAACATACTGTTGAGTGAAAGACATCAAGACAGAAAAGTGTATACACCACATGATTCCATTTTTATCAAATTCAAAAATAGGCAAAGTTAACCTATGGTTTCAGAAGTCAGGGCAGTGCTGACCTTTGGGGAGAGGGAAGAAACAGTGAATCAGAGGGGGCACAAAGAGACTTCTTGGTGGTAGCAATACTCTATTTCATGACCTGGGTGGCAGGTGGAAATCTATCAAACTATAGTTCAGTGTTCTGTTTGTATCTATTTCGATACATTTTTTTAAAGACACTTAACAAAATAAAGTATTAATGTGAGGACCTTGTTTGAATTCTGATTTGAACAAACCGACTGTAAAAATACATTTTGAGACAACAAAGATTTTGATTATGGATTATATGTTAGATAAAACTAAAGAATTACGGTGTTAGGTACATTAACAATACGAGAGTTGTATTTTTAGAGATGCTTATGTGCAGATGAAATAACATGATGTCTGGGAATGGTTTTAAAATATTTCAGTCAAGAAAAATAAGGGATAGGTGACACAAATACAGCAAAGCCTTGGTAATTACTGAGTCCTGAGAGAATAACATATGGAAATTCGCTGACTGTTCTCTTCATGTTTGCAAATTTTCACAACTAAAACAAAAACAAAACTCTCCTAAGAACCCTATAAGACCCAGTCATCCCATTTTACAGATGAGGAAACAGAGGCTCATGGAGGTTGTGGAACTTGCCAAAGTCAGCTTAGTGACTGGCGGACCTGGGGTTCGGATTCGGGTCTGTGTCACTCCAAATCCGTATGCTCACTCACCATATAAGGCAGCTGAAGAAGTGTGCTGTGCTCAGATCTGCTAGAGCGGCAGGAGGGAAGTCAAAAACCTGCCTCAGTTCTTTTGGGATTTATGATGTAGGGCAAGACATGGAATCCACACAGGCAACCCCGAGCCCAGCCTCCGGATGTTTAATTTAGCGGCAGTACACACAGGATGGCTTGAAGAGGGGAGACAGAGGGCACGGACACGAAGACTATAAAACGAGAACGGTGGACAGTACAGCAGAGGCAAAGCTGGCATGTGGTGGTAGGAGACAATTTGACGGACAAAGTCAACAACGCTTGTGGGCTGTTGGAACGTCTGAGGTAAAGGAAGAGGAATGAGGAAACCGAGGTATGATCTTCAGAGACAAAGATGAAGACCAAGGAGGTGACAGTTTAGTCTGAATGGCCTGGTTTGTGGTATCAATAACAGAGAGCTGCTGACTGCAGCCTGGAGCTCAAGAGTGAAGGAGAAGATGAGCCTGGAATTGCTGCTGGATGAGGCAGAGATGGAAGAAACACCCTGAACAACGTCTGAGGACAAGTCACCACTCAACAGCGGGCAGGACCACTCAGAGGAAGAGAACAGGGACCTGACCACATCGGAGGCCATGACAAGGCACCCAAGAATGATGGGTAATGGACACAAACTGGGGTAAGGTGTCAACTGGCACAGAAAAAGGAACTCAAGGAGTCAGAGACAGGAGTAACAGCTGACTTCACTCCATTCATTCATTAAGAAGCAGTATTGAACACCTGTTCTGGGCCAGGCATTATGCTACTCACTAAGGGGATAAGAGTGAATTAAAAGGGAGAGGAATAAAGGTTGAATTAGGCATATCAAAGCATAAGAAGTTCCACACTTCAGTCACATGACAGCAGACAAAGAAAGATTCAACTTCTGTAATCAGGACCTAAACTCTTAAGAATCGCATTTAGTTTGGTGAGGGAGAGAAACCAGTCCAGAGCATTCACAATCAAGGACACCAAGGATCACAGAGGTTAATTGCAAACCAATGGCAAAACCAGGAACAGAATCCAGAAGTTCTCACTAATGCAGCCAGTTTTACCCCTCTAAGTCTCAGATAGGGGGGCAATTAGGCCAGGTCAAAACTGAAGTTACAGGCGGGCTATCTTCCTCTCTCATTTTCACAATTCCCCCCAATTCCTTCTTTATTTCAAGCCATGAGAAAACTGACGACTTGGCTAAATATCTCTGATAATGAGGGATGTGGGGTAAGGTGATCATTCAGTGGGGGAGATGCAGCTGGCAAACGATCTGTCTACAAAGTTCACTGACCACCTTTAGGCTTAAAACATCAAAGGAAGTTAGTTTAGCACGGAGGAAAGTTCGTCCACCCTAATTAGGGAAGATGGTCCTGTGTGCACCAGGCTCAACCACACAGGCTCAGTGTCAGTCTTGACAGATACATCCAGGGAGGCCTCTCTTTACGAGCACCATCACATCCAAACTAGTGGTTCCCAAAGTGTGGTCCACGGAGTGCCCGAGGCAGTTCTGTATGAAGTGCGGTTGTCTGGGCTCCATGTCGTACCTGCAGAATCTAAATCTTGGGATGCAGTCAAGGAATCACCATCTTTTTTTTTTCATAAACAGATCTCTATGTAATTCTTAAACACATTAAGGGATATTGTCTAAAAACCCAAGCTAAGTCCCCATCCAAGCTCAAAATGCCTTTACAGCCCTGAGAGATGCCTAAAAACAAGGTATAACAAAGGGTTTGATCATTATTGACCTCAAATTGTTAGTGCCTTCAGAGAAACCAATAAAAACATTTTGATTTTGAAAACAGAACCAAGAAAAGCCAAAGGTAATTTTAAAAACACGCTTTACCAAGATTTGTTGTACATTTTAAATATTAGGCGAACATAGAACATGGCTCTCTAATCACTACAAAGGCATTCGGTCGCAAGCTCATTCTGGTTAGAGCAGAGCAAAAACGTGCTGGAGGGGGTGAATTTGCTTCCTGGGCATTAGCCAGTCAGGCAACAACACTCACAAAAGCCCCACACTGGCACAGATCACGGGAATCAGCGGTGGCACCGACAGCATTGAGGTGTTTAATTATATTTTCTGGAGGGAAAAAAATGGCAGTTTCCAATAACTAAAGGGAACTGTGGCAGAATGTCAAAAAAGAATATAATATGATATTTGCCAAGTTCACCTGGTCCCCCGCTGCACACCTCCTTCGGAACCATCTGCTGATATCTGCCCAGGGCCTGTACATACGGATTAGTTCCAAGAACCAGAGCAAGATTTGGGGAAGAAGAATTCTAGCTGGGATCTGACAGTATTTTGTGTAGGGTTTTCAGTTTATTGCTTGTGTCCCCCACCATCATTTGGGAGGAAACGACCTCTGTTCTGTCTAGTTAGAGTTCCAGGCCCAGGGTAGGTGCAGCATGAATACATGAATAAACTATGGAAACACAAACTTACAAATTCTTCATTATCTGAATTGGTCAAGAAACAGGTTATTTAGGTTAATTAAAATTTCTAATTAATACAGAGTTTTACTTTCCCTAAGAATTAAATTAGAATAAAAAACTCCAGGATTAAACTGAGAAGAACACCTTTTCTGGGTAATTCAGACATTTCACCATTATTAGAAACACCATGTTTTAGTTATAGAAAAAAAGTGCAGGCGCTTTAGAGTCAGAAAGTTCTTCACTAAAAGGCAGATGGTGATGTGAAAAAAAACTCTACTCAGATTCCACTGATGCCACGTTGTATCTGCATGTTACTCAACCTCACATTTCCATCTTTAAAAAAAGAACAATAACCTTTCTTGTGCTAGGAATTCGAGAAGACAAAATTAAAGGACATGAAGTGTTATCCTAATGCCTAGCACAGAGCAGCTGTATGTACCTGAGGTTTGTTTGCTAACCAGCCAAAACTCTCCTTCCTTGTCTCCTGCAGTTGGAGAGCTCCTTAAAGTTCCACATAAACCAGTTTTAATTACATAGCACTGCTTTCATTTTAAATATGAGGAAACAGGCTTAGAGAGTTTAAGTGGCAGAAAGCTGCACAGTACACAGCAGGTCAGATTCCAGCATTTTTTAAATGTTTTAAACATTTTTAGTTTTAAGCTCAGTTTTAAACAGAGCTCAGCCAAAGAAGCAGCCGCTAGGAAGCTCTGCTTCACCTCTGCGACAGGCCAAGAGCATACTCGCATGTCTCCAAGGCCAAGAGGAGGCACGGGTGTGGGGAGAGACACAGCAGACCCGGGGTCAAGAACCGGGACTTGACCCTGCTGGCTAGCCATGAAATCTCGGGCACACGGCTTACCTTCATCCAGCCCCAGTCTGGTCATGAGTTAAGTGAAAATAACCTTGCCTGCCTGAACTGGCCCACAGGACTTTAAAATGATAAAATGAAGAGCACTTGTGAAATCACCTTAAAAGCTGCCATCCTCTAAAACAACGTAAAGGAGCTCGAAATATTCTCAAATAAAGTTTTTGGTTTTGAAGCTTTTGTTAGTAAAGATTTCCTGAGAGAAAGGGAACACTGTCCTGATTAAATTTCTACTTCAATGGCTGCTGAACCAGGTGACTGAAAAATCTCAGAGGTAGCTGATAGTTCTGCAGTTTGGGACTGAACACTTTGATGGTGGGATCTCCTGAACGGTTCAAAATTTTCTCGATTAAAAGTCAACTCCTTAGGGGGAGGGCGAGATGAGCACAGAGGACTTTCAGGGCAGTGAAATGCTGCGGATGATTCTATAATGGTGGATGCACGTCATTACACATTTATCCAAACCCACAGAATGTCCGACACCAAGCGTGAAGCCTAAGGTAAACTACAGACTTTGGGTGGTGATGACCCGTCAGTGTAGGTTCATTGATTGTAACAATGTACCACTGACGTAGGATGTTGATAGTGGGGGAAGTAGCGTGTGCTGGGGAGCAGGAGGTATACGGGAACTCTGCGTACTTTCGGCTCAATTTTGCCGTGAATCTAAAACTGCTCTGAAAACTCAAGTCTAAAATAAGTAAGTAAATAAACAAAAAGTATATTATCAAAAACTATAAAATTCCTAGAGGAAATCCCAGGAGGAAAGCTTTATGACATTGGACTTGGCAATGATTTCTTGGATATGACACCAAAAGCAGAGGCAACAAAAGCAAAAGCAGACAAAGAGAACGACATCAAACTTAAAACCTTTGTTTATCAAAGGACACAATCAACACAGTGAAAAGGCAACCTATGGAATGGGAGAAAATATCTGCAAATCATATTCCTGACAAGGGGTTAATATCCAGAATATATAAAGGACTCCTACAACTCAGCAACAAAAAATTACTCAAAAAATGGACAAAAGACTTGAATAGACATTTCTTGAAACACAATAGACAAATGACCAACAAGCATATGAACAGATGCTCAACATCACTAATCATCAGATAACTACAAATCAAAACTACAATGAGATATAACCTCATACCCATTAGGATGGTTAGCATTAAAAAAATGGCAAATAAGAGGCGTGGGTGGGGATGTGGACAAGTTGGAACTCTAGTCCACTGTTTGTGAGAATGAAAAATGGTGCAGCCACTACGGAAAACAGTGTAGAGGTTCCTCAAAAAATTAAAAATAGAACCAGCATATGATTCAGCAATCCCACTTCTGGGTATGTATCCAGCAAGATTTAGAGTAGAATCTTGAAGAGAGATTTGCACACTCATGTTCATAGCAGCATTATTCACAACAGTTTTCCATCACAATAAAAACAAATAAAATAGTCTATTAAAAAGAAGTTAACCCTTGAAAATTTGTTTAAGGTTATGTTGTGACCTGGATGTGCATTTGCCAAAACAACAGCCGAGAGTTGGGAAAGAGACCACATATATCCTGCAGAAAAGCTGCGGAATGAAAGGAAGCATCTGTCCCGTATACCTAAAGAAGCCAACAAAAAGGATTAAGTTCTAAAAAAGCTAGTAGCTAAGACGATTATAGTAAAGACACAGAAAAGATACCAGAGACTCAAAACAAACGGACAACACTCATCATTCATCTCCTCCCACAGAGGGACAGAGACTTGTCTTCTCTCTGGTGTCGCCCTTTTTGCACCATTTAATACTTTACCCTGTGGGCTTTAGTATCTTTTTGGCTTTTTTTTTTTCAGGCAGTCAAGAGGGTAACATGGAAGAGGAATTAGTCCCAGGATGGTATCAGTCTGTTCTCATGTGTCTTGTCTTTAGACTGATCACACTCTGAAAGCAGCTGACAGTCAGAATCTGGACAGGATCTGGCACATCAGTGACCAGCTGCTGTCTCAGAAGATAAAAGACAAGATAAATGAGAGGGGATGGAGCTGAGAGGAAGGAGCAAGCTCAACAGAGAGGCAGAAGCAGCAGAGCAGAAAAGCAGGCAGGGGCGTCTGCTGGAGACAACTCAAAGTCCCCCCTCGCGGGCAGTTCTGACTCGAATCTGTAACGACAGACGCTGCCTTTTGAGTGACAGTTGCCTTCAAATAAATGGTTTCATCTGATACTTCGATAGTCTTGTCTGGAAAAGAGAAGCACAGAGGCTGGGAGGGATTAAGTGAACGGCCCAGAACATCGGCCAGGAAAGGGCAGAGTCGATATTTTAACATAAATCACCCTCTCCCTTACGAGTTATAAACCACATGAACTTCTTTAAAAGGCCATGTGAAACTGCATTCAGCACTCCTCCTGTCTTTCTCCTAACATGCCATCAAGTTGTTCCTGCGAAGAGCGGGTGCTGAAAGCTTGTTAAAGGTACCTCTCCTGGAGCAGAAAGTTCAACTCTTAAAGAGATAATTTAAGGTAAAATTGATAAAAGGTTCAAAAGCAAGTTTAGAAAAAATATGTAGGAATAAAAGGAGAGTTCTTTATTTAGTATGGCCGAATAAAATAAAGTGAACCCTTATGTTTTTGAGAGCCATATTTGTCCATAACTCTCCTCGCTCTGTGCCAGAGGCACGAGTGCTCAGCAGTGAGTGCTTCCCGTTGCTCCGTTCCCTGCCACGCTCCCTTGCATGATGCTCTCTAGCCATGCTGCCATGTCACGGCTCCTCCGTTCTTCCAGGCCTCAGCGACCGTGCAATGCTCACAGAGGATTCGGAGTCCTTTCTCTTTCTCCAAGGCACCCCGAGAGCCGGCCTCTATCACAGGGCTTCCTCCACTGTGAAATCTCACTCATCCGTCTTCCTTGCAGGATGGGGGACCTTGAGAACAGACCTGGGCCTCACTCATCGTGTATCCCCAGCACCGACGGTGGCACCGGGCACACAGTAAGCATTCAGTTAAGTGATACTTGACTTGCAGCCTCTAGAAGTGAAGGATGAGAGACTGAATATTTTTGCACATTTGCCTTTCCCAGCAATTCACTTATGCTTAAATTTTGATGTAATTCTACAGCTCTAACAGACTACCATTCAAAAACAAAGATGAGGGGGTGAAGGCAGGAGAAAAGCCAAGCTCCCTGGTACAAAGGGCACCCAAAGTCCACTTTAAATCCTGTATGACAGCTTCCTGGGTGGACTCCCCGGGGAGTACTCCTGGGGAGCCTGATCTTCCTCTCTCACTCTCCCAGCCTCTCCTGGTACGCATCCCTTGTCCTCTGAGTACGCACAGCAGAGCCTCCTCAGTTAAACTGGGCAGTAACACCTAGTGACTTAGCAGGGGGCTCTGGAGTCAGCCTGCGGGTTCAAATTCTACTTCTGCCGCCTGCAGCTGGGAAGCCTTGGGCTGACCGCCCTCCTGCTTTCCTCCGTGGCCTCGTGTGTAAAGTGAAACTAATAACGGCAACTACAGCTGAGCTGTTGTGGACACATGTGAGGCGGCGCTTAGAAGCACAACGCAACACCTCTCGCCGTCACTCCACCTCCTCTGCAGAAGCCAGAGCACCCCCAGCTGCCATTGCTCCACGTGCGAATCACCCCACAGCCCAGAGACGGCCCAGAGACGGCTGTGCCCTCTCTGGTCCTCGCCTTCTGCCCTCGTCACTGGTTGACTCTGTCCCCGGTCAACTGAACCAGTTAACTCCCTGGTCCCTTCTTCTCCTGCATGAGATCAAAGAATAAAAATAAAAAATTTTCCTTTGATTGACATGTTGGGGGGGGCTGCACTTCGAGAACCACTGGGTTCATTAAACGATAATGTCACTTTTAGCTTGGAGATATCAAAACAGTTATGAGATGAATGCAGAAGATATTAAAGACATAATTATACTCAAAAGCAAAGGCCATCTATTGAGAATGAGTTTTAAATTAGGCACTGCACCAGGCTCTGCCATACACCTTTTTCTCATTTAATCCTCCAATTAACATTCGAGGTAGGCATTAGCCATGTCCGCTGAGGATGAATAAGCCGAAGCCCAGAGAGTTTACGTGGCTTGATTGAGGCTGCACAACGAGAAAATGACTGAGCTGAAATCTGAATACAGACCTCCTGACTCTAGACACAAAGGCTCTTTTGACTATACTATATGGGTTTTTTAATTCCAAAGATAAGAATGAGTTAAATTTATGTATTTTTCTTGATCAGGATCAGTAATGTGAAAGTGAACTTTGCTCAGCTCTCCGGTATAAAGTATAAAGGCTGAAAATCACGCTCACTTGTTCACTCCCTCAAAACAGCTTTTAGTGACACCCCTCATGTGACAAGCATGGTGCCAGGTGCTGACGGGCAATGCAGACCTGGCCCTGGAAGAGACAGAATTCACCTGATAATCCTAAGAGGAACTCAGATGAAAGGTAGAAAGAAAAAGCACCACAGGGGACTTATAGAAAAAGCATCTGCATCTGAACTGGACGTCAGGGAGGTCTTCCTCCAGGAAGTGAGGTTGGGAGCTAAGGGGGTTGAAGGGGAGTACTATTAGGCAGGGAAGGTGCGTCAAAGGCTCGGAGGCAAGGCGGAGTATGGGATGCTGGAAGGACTGCCACTACAGAGGGGCACAGAAGACACTGAGGGACATGGAGAGAAATTCTGGGGCCACCCACAAGAGCCTTCAACAGCTACGATGGGAAGCCAGTGGGGGGGGGGGAACTGCCCGCTAAACACAGTGAATGGCTTACGCGCTAACGTACCCAAACGAGCAGCCACGTCTAACGACAAGTTAAAGCTTTCTTAAAGACTCCACGCAGACGCAATTAAATTAAAACCACTATACCATTAACCTCCAAAGAGGCAGGGAGACATAGATTTTGTAGCAAAGAAAAAAAAATCACCAACAGCACATTTTAATACTTCAGGCATCAATATAACATCCTATTTATACATGCAACCACAGATTAGAGGCTTTTAAAAGTTTTTGAGTTACAAAATTGTTTTCTAATATCTTTTTTTTTTTTAAAGGTTGGCACCTGAGCTAACAACTGTTTTCAATCTTCCTTTTTTTTCTTCTGCTTTTTCTCCCCAAATTCCCCAGTATATAGTTGTATATATTTTTTTAGTTGTGGGTCCTTCTGGTTGTGGCATGTGGGACACGGCCTCAACATGGCCTAATGAGCAGTGCCCTGTCCACGTCCAGGATCCGAACCGGCAAAACCCTGGGCAGCCAAAGCAGAGCGTGCAAACTTAACCACTTGGCCACGGGGCCGGGCCCTCTAATACCCTTTTCATTTTTACACTTTTCTAAGTATAAATAACCAAATGATCAGGTACCCATGATTTGTTTTTAGCTCTAACTTACGAATTCCCTTAAGAATAAGTGCTGCCTTATTTTCTTTTCGAATTACATCTTAGGCAGAATTTAAACACCTTTTCTGCATCAAAGAAATCTCCTCTGAAAGCTTTAATCTGCCAATCCACCACATTTTTATTTAACTGGGTAAAGAACACATAAGAAAGTATATTGCTTTTAGATATACCTTAATATAAACTATGATAAATAATTAAAAAATACATATTACCATCTAGAAATCATCATACTACCATAAACAACATTCAACTAAAATAATAAACCTTTAAAAATAGCTCTAGGAGAATCAAAATACTATGTAGGCCAAAATTTCCACTCTCTCCTGGTTTGGAAAGATAAGTTCAAGCAAGCAAACACACACACAAAAAGGGGTGAGCACGCTGCCTGTATTCTGACCTCCTTCAGCAAAGTGCTCAAAGTCCTAGAGAGAGTACATTTTGGTCTCTTTCCAAGAACATAAAAACATGTACGTCAGAATGGAGGAGACAGAATATCATACCACAGGGTCTTCCCTAGCCTGGCGCCCACAGTTTTAAACCTATGATGTAAACATGAAACGAAGTCAAGGCCAGAACTGAAGGAAAAGAAGTCGATACCTTCTCAGGCTGGTGGGCTCCTTCTCATGTGGACTCAGGCCAAGGGTCGTGGCCCCTCCGGTGAGATTCAAAGAGGTGCTCTTCACCTCACCTGAGGTCACACACCGCAGCTCTCCCGCACTGTCCTCCCATCGCTCTTAAAGGTTCCTTCTGAGGTTCCCCGGGGGTGTGTGCCAGGCCATACACGCTCTCCCTGACGATCACGTCAGCTCTTTATCACGGACTCTCCCCCACTGACTCCCTCCACACCTAGAACCGTACCCAGCTCTCAGGACAACGTCAATAAATGCTTGTTAAATGAATGAATGAATGCATACCTTCTTTTCTAAGAAAAGTTCTACTTATATGAGCTTATGGCCTTCTCTCCATATTTCCTACATTATTAAAAAAACCTGCCATTGGAAATTCTGTTAATTTGTTCTCTGATATCCATCTTTCTTTCTTCTTGAGTAATGGAAACCAATATTTTTAGTTGGGCACATGTCTGCACAGAAGAAAAATAACATTTCTCAGCCTCCTTTGTAGCCAGTTGTATAACAACTCTGGACCACGGAATTTAAGCTGAAAGGCCATGTGCAACTTCCCAGAAACATCCTTAAGAGGAGCAAGGTTGTCCTTCTCTCCTCGTTTCTCCTCCCTGGCAGCTGGAACGCTGATAGCTGGCGCGAGCGTCCTCTGTACGCTGAGGGGATGCAGGGAAGGGAGGCCATGCACTGAAGAGCAGCAATATGGAGGGAGCCTGGGTCCCAGACAGTGCAGGGCCCACTTCCAGACTCATACCTGCAAGAAAAATAAACTCTTGTCCCCTAGAATCACTGTTGTCTTGGGGTTTCTTCACGCATGGTTGGAACTTCATCCTAACTGATACGTCATCATAGCTCCCCATAGACTCCCCTTGTGACCTGTCCACACGTCAATTCTCTGTCAAGAACACGGTCAGGGGATTGCACCTCTGCCTCGATAGCTTTAATAGTCCTCCACTGACTACAAGAAGTCTGTCCTCATTCAGAACCCTGTGTATCACACCACGAGCCCCGTCCCACTGCTCTACAATCCAGGCTGACGTGCCTCGGCTCTGTCCTGTCAACTATAAAACTGCTCTGCACAAATAAGTCCAACACTCAACTCCAGACAGCGCACTTGAAAGGAATATTTCAAGAAGAAAAAGTATCAGGAAGCAGTCAGTGCCCAGACCGCTCCCGCTCACGTGCCCCCGCGTCACTCACACATCCCGAGGGTCGCGCACTCGCTCTCTCATCAGTAAGTACTGAGTGTGTCCTTCAGACAAGGCATTAACAAGAAGCGCTGGATTAAAACGAATCGCGACGCGCTCTTCCACGGAGCTGTAAATACACGCAGGAACTGGAGCACCAGGGTAGCCGTGCGAGCAGAGCTGGACTAGGGAAGCAGCAGGAGAGGGAGCTACAGAGACCCCACCTCCCACTGAGATGCTGGGGGTGGAGGGGTGCCCAGCAGGAGGAAAGGACGGCAGGGGTGCAGCCGTGGCCTCAAGGGCTGCTTGCTTGCCGGTGCAGCCAAACAGAGGCTGCTGTGTTCGTGCTCCTCGGGTCTGCTTTACGTAGTTTTCCACCTCTGCTTTTGCCGTCGGTCGATACTTTTCATTTGTGGATCCTGCAGTCAGCGGGCCTACCTGAAGTCTGTTTGACAAAGAGTTTTTGTCTCATCCTAGCGAGTGTAAAATACGACACATTAGAAGTGAAAAATTTATTTGCAAATTGGTAGCTAACAAGATCTAGTCAGGGACTCATTTTTGAGCAAAGTAAATGAGCTATGAGTACAAATGTCATATTTATTTTGGCGCCTGGAAACTTCCCATCATTTCTCTCACGGCTTTGTGTTCAGGCTGGAATGGTCAGCATGTCAGAAAGCTAGGTTTCAGAAGATTTAGTAATAGAGCCATTCATGTTTGGTTGTACAGCACGAGCACTGCACAAGGGTGCCTGGCGGAGAGCAAGCAGGGCTGATATGTACTCCACGTTCCACTCAGGAGTGTTTGCCCCGTGAGAGACTGTCTAAAGGATTAGGGGTGACTTTTCCTTTGCTTGAAGGCCCTCACCTTCTAAGTCATCCGTGCGCTTCTATGCCAACGCTTTCCAAAGCGGGGGGCTGATTCCAGTCCACATGAAGGCACAGTTGCAGATATTCCACAGAATTAATGGTAGTAAAGAGAAGAGAACATTCGACTGACTTCTTCTCAGACTCCTTTTCAGAGCTTAAGCATCTTCTTGGACCAGGGTCTCTCTCTCCATCTTTAAAATGGGCAGCCTCTTTCTTTCCCATCTGAACGCTTAGTTATTGCTACAAGATATCAATTCTTCCATCTTTAACTCTGCCCCTTTCAGGGAAGATGTCTCTTGCTAAAACTAAAGCAACCGAAATCAGCGTTTCCCCTATCTTGAACTAAATGAAACCAAGAACACTGAGAAAAATGCTTAGTAAAATGATCTTTTCTGGAGTACTAATTGACATCAAGATACTGGAAAATTTCTTGATAATCAAGGGGGATTTGAAATGTTCTCCATAAAAATTACACTTCATTCAAAGGTAGCAATTTTTATGAGGAGCTTAGATCTATAGAATAGGAAAGCTTGAGGGAAGGGATGGTTGTGATGATTAAAAACTACCAAGTGCTTTAATATCCAAAATATACAAAGTCATACATCTCAACAACAAAAAAATTAACAACCCAATTAAAAAATGGGCAAAAGATCTGAACAGAGATTTCTCCAAAGAAGACATGCAGATAGCCAACAGGCACATGAAAACACGTTCAACATCATTAACTATGAGAGAATGCAAATCAAAACTACAATGAGATAGCACCTCACGCCCCACAGAATAGGTATAATTAACAAGACAGGAAACGATAAGTGTTGGAGAGAATGTGGAGAGAAAGGAAGCTTCATACACTGCTGGTGGGAGTGCAAACTGGTGCAGCCACTATGAAAAACAGTATGGAGATTCCTCAGAAAATTAAGAATAGATCTACCATATGATCCAGCTATTCCACTGCTGGGTATTTATCCAAAGAACATGAAAACACGAAGGCATAAAGATACACGCACCCCTATGTTCACCGCAGCATTATTCACAGTAGCCAAGACTTTGAAGCAACCTAGGTGCCCATCAAGGGACGAATCGATAAAGAAGATGTGGTATATATACACAATGGAATACTACTCAGCCATAAGAAATAATGAAATGCAGCCATTTGTGACAACTTGGATGGACCTTGAGGGTATTATGCTGAGTGAAATAAGTTAGGGAGAAAGTCAAATACTGTATGATTTCACTCATAAGTAGAAGATGAAGACAACGATAAACACACTCATAGCAACAGAGATTGGATTGGAGGGGAAAAGGGGGGGAAGGCTGAAAGGGGTGATTAGGCACATGTGTGTGGTGATGGATTGTAATTAGTCTTTGGGTGGTGAACATGACAATCTACACAGAATTCAAAATATATAACAATGTACACCTGAAATATATATGTTATAAACCAATGTTATTGCAATAAAAAAAATTTAAAAAACAAACTACCATGTGCGGAATACCTGCTCCCTGCAGGCAGGATGCTATAAGCTTTATGCGCATACGTCACTCGGTCCTCTAAACAACCCAGTGAGGTAGGTGCTTTTATCTCCACTTTACCGTTAAGGAAAGAGTTTCAGAGGGATTAGTAAAGTCATGACCTGGTCTAAAATGATATGACTCCAAATTCCAAGCTCTCAACCACTACATTATGAGTTATATAAACTTATATGGTCAGATACCAGACTTTCATTAGCAAAATATGCAACTAATACTGACATTGAAAAATAACTTCAAAACATTTATTCCTTCATACAACGAAAAGCAATTATCACGTACAAAGGACTGTGTTGGGACGTGTGACCATTCTCAAGTGGTGGCAAAGTGTTTTATAGAAGTGGAAACTGTTATTTCCTAAGGTTTGAAAATCCCTCTATTTAGTTTTCATAAGTTATATTGCAGTTTAGACCAATTCTTGGAGATAAAACGTTATAGGTATTTGTTATCTGCTATTTAAGCATTCGTCCCATACTCGTTTCTTTCAAAAGTCGTGTTATATGGACTGTATGGTTCTATTTAGCCTGTTCTGATCTGAAGTGTCGTCCATTCATCCTTCCCTCATGATTCTTACAGATTTAGAGCAGTGTTGCTTTACCTGCCTGGGGCCATGCGTTTCATGGAAAACATAACAGACGTAAGAACTACCTCTCCCTCCTCCCAAAAGACACATATTCCAAATTTACACAGAAAATTCAAGGGATTGACAGTCATCCTTGGACTCCATGTGGGCTGACGGACCCCAGTTAAAAAGCCCAAATTTAGGCTCCTAATTTTAATTGAAAATAGGTATATTCAAGGCTTTGTCGCCCTAACCAAACAGGATATCCCTTCTCCCTAAAAGTCATGCACCTAGCAGGAATCTTAAGGATGATCTAGAAATACTCTTGAGGATGATCTAGGCTAACACTCATCTTAGAGACTGAGAAAGTAAGGCTGAGAGAGCCAGCGGTGGGCCGCAAGTGAACAGGAGGCTGCGGGGCCTCACTCTCTGCCATACCACGGACACTGGGTGGTCTCTCTGGAGCAGTTTCTCCTCTCTGTTCCCTGACGAAAATGAGACTCCACATTTGAGGTCCGAGTCACAATGGGTGTTCCATACAAAGAAAGAATGATTTGTCAAATGAACCAGAAAACACTGCTTAAATCTTGGTGAAGTCTTCAAAGTAAATATGATTTTCAAATCATAGGGTACTTTAACCATTGAGGACTTTAGGTCTATAAATAGTTCTCAAACATTAAACAAGCACAGAGGGAATAATGAAATATAACGATATTTTATATTAAAATATTCTGATCAGTAAAAAAAGAAAAATCTGATTAAATTGATTAAATATTTGATACTGCCATTTGCCGGAATCAGGGTCATGTTTTAACTCTAAGTTAATTTAAGGTTTGGACAGCTGACTTTTTTACAACATGGGAAAAACCTAAATAACTAGCCTTGTTGATAAAATTTATGCTACCAAAGTACACAGAGTTAGAAATAGTGAGTATATCACCAATTGTATCTATAAGATAAATATATAACAACAAACATGCCGACAAATTATTTCACATTAACAGTGCACTGCAAAAAAGTTAACTTTCAATCTTGCGTGAAGGAAAAATAATATACCAACTAACATATATATTTTTGTATATAGCTTAACCTTTTCAGAGGGCTAACTGTTTAAAAAAATCAACATATTAAATATTTTATATATCTTTTGCCATTTAATCACCAGTAAAAATTTACGGTGCAGGTGGTATTATTCCCATTTATAGGAAAGGAAATCAACGGTCAGACAGTTTTGTAACAAGTAACTTGTGCAAGGCTACACAGTAAGCAAGCCATAAAGCAGTATCTGAACCCACACCTGAGTCAGAGCTTTAGCTTCTGTGGTGTAACTCAAGGGTTGGCACACTTTCTAGAAAGAGCTAGACAGTACATATTTTAGGCTTTGTGGGCCATATGGTCTCTCTTGCAACTAATCAACTCTGCTGTTTTTTGTAACTCGAAAGCCCTAGAGATGACATGTAAATGAATGGGTGTGGCTGTGTCCCAATAAAACTTTATTTACAGAAACATGCGGCAGGCCGTATTTGCTGAATTCCAGAATAAAAGGTTAATTTAATTTAATTTAATTTAATTTGAGGAAGATTAGCCCTGAGCTAACATCTACTGCCAATCCTCCTCTTTTTTGCTGAGGAAGACTGGCTCTGAGCTAACATCCATGCCCATCTTCCTCTACTTTATATGCGGGACGCCTGCCACAGCATGGCTTGCCAAGCACTGCCATGTCTGCACCCAGGATCGGAACCTGAGAACCCCGGGCCGCCAAAGCGGAACATGTGCACTTAACCGCTGTGCCACCAGGCCAGCCCCTAAATGGCTACTTTTAAATTAGCTCACCCTGCACCAAAGGTCTGCTGGTTAGAAAATGGAAAAGCTGCTCCTTCGACTTGACCAGGAAAGCATCCTGTTGCTTCCCTGAACTGGTCTCAGAGCATCCGTCGCATCTCAGAGCTGCCCAGAGACCACTGAAGGAGCAAGTAAAAAAAGACCGAGAACTGGGGCTGGCCCCGTGGCCGAGTGGTTAAGTTCGCGCGCTCCGCTGCAGGCGGCCCAGTGTTTTGTTAGTTCGAATCCTGGGCGCGGACATGGCACTGGCTCATCAGACCATGCTGAGGCAGCATCCCACATGCCACAACTAGAAGAACCCACAACGAAGAATACACAACTATGTACCGGGGGACTTTGGGGAGAAAAAGGAAAAAATAAAATCTTTAAAAAAATAAATAAAATAAAAAAAAAAAGACTGAGAACAGGCAAATAGACTCGTGTGCCTGTGGTCCTACTGTGCACCCTCCCAAGCACACAGATTCCTCAGAACTTCATGATCATTGAGGAAATGTTCCCCAAGAAAAACCAGTGTCCACTGTGAAAAAACGCCCTTTCCTTAGATACCACCACTGCACCATGTAGCCCATAAAGAGCCTTCTAGGTGGCACATGTGGACGGTAGGATGACCACCTTCTTCAGGGAGCACCGTTCCAGGAGAACGCCCCCTGTACGAACTGAAAAGATCTGGCCATTCTCTCTTGAACATTCAACAGGTTACATGCAAAAACGGCTTTTTTTTATATCAGTTCAAAGAACATTTATCAAAATCTACAATGACCCAAAAGAGTAATACTACACAACTAATCTCAGCCCGGCATCATAAGTGCATTAAGAGCCCTATATACACAGGGGAAGAGATTGTTTAAGTACAAACTGAAAGAAATAAGAGCACAGACCTATGGTGAAAGTTACAGACTCCACAGGGACTGAAGAATGGGAAGCTAGTTTTTGTAGGTTCTGAGATCTGTCAAAACACAGATTAGCTACCTGTCAAAAGGATTCCTCTTGAAGAACAATCAAAACAGTGGACTAAGGACGTGCAAATTATTATAGAAACGTGCCTCGGCAATCCAGCAAATCCATTGTCTCTCGTTTGAGGAACCAAAGCATTTGACTTAACTTTGCACAGGAGCAGGGAGCTGTTTTTCAGAGACTTCGCATGGCACAGATGAGCAGGCACAAACAATGTAATGCTGTTTGTTATTAGACTGTCACTATGTGCGTGCAGCCAAAACATTTCCAAGAAACCTCAGAGGTACTGAAGCAAACACTTAGATGGGGAGCCAGGGAACTGTCCATTAGATAGAAATTTCTCTTTTTTTCTTTAACCTCTTACACCTGATGATCTTTTGCTTTATGAAGCTGAAAGGTGCTTCCTTCTCATTCCCAGCATCTCTTACATCTGTATTGGCTTTGGAAATACTCGAGAGAGCAGATACGGAAAACCTGAAGCAGGTACAGGCAACGCTGAACCAAAACTCGAACGCAATTCAAACTGTTTACCAAAACAGTGACACGCTTCCATCTCATGGAGGACGAACACAGGAACGTGGGGTGACGCGACAGCTACACACCTGATGGACCTTAGAACTCACCCATTCCCTCTGGTTAGCCTCAGGAGACTTGCTATTTCCTCTCCAAATGCAGAAATCTTTCAGTAATGAGAGAGAAATTTGTTTCCGCTGAGAAGCCTGATTCACGCTGTGAGAGTGCGACGCCACGGGACGTGTGCCCTGAGGACCAGTGGCACGCCTCCATTACTGTGTTTTTCCCCAATTCAGCTTCATTTGGTTTGTGACTTTTTCTTTTAAATTGGAATCTTGAATATTAAAATGTAGTTTGCTAAAGAATACAATGAACATTTTTCAGAATTTGGGACTTCAGTATGCCTTTTTTTTTTGGAATTCTGATTCCATGTCTGTTTGCCCAATTACTGAAAAGGAGGATAGACATCAATTTGTCTTCATCAATGGAATGGATTACTTGAGAAGATCCTTGAAAACATGTAAAGTTAAAACTTGTTACAAACAAGTGCAGGCTTTGGAGTCATCTAGACTTCAGCCACAAAATAATGAGACTCTAAAAAAACCCCAAAATTACACATATTGAAGAAAATAATGTATGTAAAGAATTTAGCACAGTGCTTAGAACATAAGTACTCAAAAAAAGTAGATAAACTGTAAATTTTATTTCAATGTTCTGAAAAGGAGTCTGATGGGTTAGCTACCACTATGACTTCCATTTCAGAAAATAAGTCTTGAGCTTTAGGTTTTAGAATTCTTGCTCCTCAAAATCCGATCTTACTTTGTCGGTTCTACTTTCCCACTAGTATCTTGCACGGGTCCCCTCTTGACACTGATCGGCTTTGTCCTTTCCTCCTACACGCCCGGCTGCCGACATTCCTCTCCTTCAGTGGACTCCCGAGTCTGAGCTGCCGTGCTCCCTCCAGTCTACCGACTTCTCCAGCTCAGCGTCTTCTAGATGGCTTTCGAAGCGTCTGTTTCTGCACCTAAACACACTTCTCTTTCAGGAAGACGGTAAACTTCCTGAGGGCAGACGTCACCTTAGCATTTCTCCCCTTAGGCTCAGGACTGCATTAGGCTCCGAAACTTTTTAATGTTATATCATCATAGTAACTGAGGTTACGTCATACTTCCACCAACCCACGGATAAACCACTCCAAGCTTTCTATAAAAACAGTTTTACTATCTGTAAAATGGGAATAATAAGACTAACTGACTTGGACAGATATATTCAGAATACGCAACATGAGTGCTTCACACTATGCAAGTATCTTAGAGTCTTAACATACAATAAATATAAAGGACAAGAGATAAGAGCCAACTTGTTTTAAATACATAATCTCTAAATAAGAAAATAGAATAGAGACCTAGGAGTAATTTTTCTTACCTTCTCTCCCCATAAAAAAAACAAAAAAGGGGCCATTCCCTGTAATAACTTTAAATGCTACTTAATATTTGACACACTACCTCCCTAATTCAAATCGCAACACTCTCTTTGTTCAACACTGGATCAATTAAAACGATGAATGTTTAACCTATATCCACATACGCAAACCTGAAATATTTTAAAGTACATAAAACCACTGATATTAGAGCAGCATAAACCCATTTGAAATAACATGTTTCCAAGCAAGGACAAAAGAAAAAGTAAATTCTCTGCAGACTGAGGCCTCATCCTTTATCATCCTTTGTATAATTTTTTGTAAAATATGCCAAAAAGAGACATGAAATAGAAAGATGCTTTTAAAATTAACTGAATGCAGAGCAGTAAACACAACATAAAGACTATTACAGAGATTAAAATACTTTGGAGTTAATACATATCTATGTATACATAAATAGAAACCTTTAATAAATGTTGAATATATTTATTATGAAAATCATGGAAAATTCATCCTGAGAAGGAACACTGGAAAAGTAACTTATATATAACACACAAACATATATCTACTATGAGACACATTTATAGCTAAGAACACTTTTTAAAAACCAAGTTCATATATTATTTGAATAAAATGCAAAAGACACAGAAATTCCTACTGACTAGATATACTCTCTTCAATTTCTGGAAAACCCCCTGTGAGGATGCTGGAGGGTTTCTCCCGGGGGTCTGAGGCCCGGACGGCAGCAACTTCAAGACGTGAGAGAGAGATTAAGGAAATGATCAGGGATGGAAGGTTATACGCAGGAGACTAAAGCACATGTGCATTCTTAATCTGGAGAAACAGAACTTAAAACCAAGAAACTTCCTGAAACAGAAGGGAAATGAACAAATCACTCTAGAGGGTCTGAAGAAAAGCAGGTAGGGTCCACGAATATTCAGGATCATTCCTACGGTGCCTTGTCAACACACGTTTGAGCCACAGTATTGAAAAGATGACATTTAGACCGCTGAAAGCAATTCCAACTATAGAATGAGAGAAACACAGTACAGACAGTTGTCACCATAGGGAATCTGTGACGCATCTACTTAAGAGCTATAACATTTCCTCTAAATCAAAATTATGAAAATTAGAGACCATATAACTCAGGACTCCAACGCTAAGATCCTCAGAAATTATATCTTAGGCAAAAGGAAAGTTCTTATTCAATTATTTGATAGCATAGCCAGGAACAAGGTTTGCTCACTTAAATCAGGAATGCAGCATACATCCTGCTGTTGCAGTAGAAATAACCTAATTTGCGTGTGTGCTGCTGAAAATAAAAAGAAAGGCTATAACGTGATGTCTAATCTCTGAGTTTACAATCCCTCCCTTAGGCAGTAACACTTAGGCAAGAAGACCCCTATTACGTCTAAATGTTCCACATATTACCTAGACAAAAAAGAAGCTCTGGTAAATTAATTTCTTAAGAGTCAGGCAAAAGTAGCCACTAAAGAGAGTATTTTACTGCATGGAATTATATTACCATTCTAGCAATGATTTCAAGAACTATATGTTGACAAGAAGTCCCTGATAATTCTTCCAAGTACTGAGCCCCCACCCCAAGTAATCTGAATTTGTAAGTTTTGATGAATGGGACCTCAATCACAATTAGCTAATATTTCAGGTGCTATTTTACAATTCAGAGAAAGGAGGCTTTTGTTTACCCCGATTCCTCAATGATATTCTGCTTTCAGCTACAACAAAATGCTGAATGATCAGTTTTTTTAATTAATCAGAATAACATTGTTCTAATGTAAATCATCTTCCCTTTTGATTATGGCAAAGTCACAAATAACAACAATCATAATAAATGTCCAGGAGATCTGCTTCTCAGTGACAATTCTGGAAGGAGAGCATACTGCATGAGTGCAGTGTTAAGAATTTTGGCACTGAAACTACTCGTAGATTCTTGACAGTCTGATAAACTGCTCTACTTTTCAAAAACATTAGGGAGATGATTCCATGAAAGGAAATTTTTAAAGGATTGTTTCTAACATATAATTGCCTTGCACAGGCATATGTACGCTTGCTCTCTCGCTTAAGATAAATGCCTTAGCTTACTATTGTTCAAATCTTTAAAACAGCATTCTGCACCACCATCAGACAGCTTACGATCGCATTCGGAAAGGAGCACAGACCACAGAGGCACAGATCTCTTACCTGGGAAACCCCCCTGGACCATTGCTCTGCCAGCGTTCCCTTCAGGGCATCTGCACTCCTGATCACATTCAACGCTGGAGGCAGCTCAGAGTCTCACCAGGCTCTGTCCTCTCTCTTCTGTCGACCTTGGGCCTGGTTTTTTCCCCCTCAGCTTTTATTCTTCTTAAGGGCAAGTTGTCACTCTACTTCTATCATGAGAAGCAATCAATTAAGCTACTCCTCAAGCTAATCTGTCAGCAGGTGACAGCTGCCTGGAAGAGTGTGCGGGGAGAAGCAGAATCCTTGGTTCCCACATCTGACCCCGGATGCCTCATACTGCCGACTGGCACTCAGTCACCCTGCGCCAGGATGACAGCTCTATTTCAGAGCAGGAGGCAGGATAGCACGGCCACTTATCTGCGGCCAGCTTCAATTAGGATCACTTTAATGACCCCGTTTTCCCGCTGAGAAAGAGGTGATCACATTAGTTGCATCTTTCGAGTGCAGATTAAAAGGAAATGGCAGTTGGTTTTAGCCTGTCCGAAGTGCGGGGACAGCCATCAACTCGGTCCCTCCTTACTGCTCTCAGCCCTGAATCACTTTCATAACAAAGAAGCTGGTGAGCAGACCGAACGCGCGGGGTCCCCTAGTGGGACGCATTTGTGTCTCAGCAACATTCTAAACATGCAGTAAAGATGCTACCGGAGCAGTCAAGGCTTCGAGTAAGATTTCTGGGGGAAAAAAAGAATATGAAAAGAACCAAAAGCTTCAGAGAAATCACTAGAGAAATGGCTGAGGTTTCTTAAACTTCACTTAAAATGCTACATTGCAGCCCCACCCCCAGTATACCTGACTACAATCATATATCCAACTGCAATTGCTTCAGAATTCTCTTTCTATCAATCACTGCAGTATCTTCCGAATTTTCTTTGTAAAATCTAGAGTAAGAATTCATCTATCTGATAATCGATCACATGGATGACTAATATAGCCTGAACGTAATTTAAATGCTGCTCAAAAGATCTTAAACAATTTTTTATTTATAGTTACAATAAATGCACCCAAATTATACCAAGGGCTAAAGCCTGAGAAGTTTTCAGAATAAAAAACCCACTAAAATAAAAAGCAACGTTCACCAGTCTCCAATTATAGGGATGGAATAAGAATTCTACTGATTTGACTTAATTATCAAGATGAAGGGTCCAGAAGAGAATGATGAACATAGGAAAAGAGAAAAAGAATTTACATAAAACTAAAAAATTAAACTTTAGCCTTTATTTCTTAATCTGTCCCCTCCTATTCTGCACTGTCAAAAACAAAAAAAGGAAAAAGGAGAGAGCAAATAAATCCAAATACTTAGTAAAATGAACGTGGAAATACCGCTACAAGGCACTAATGACACTGATGAATGCTGTCTGCTTGTTTGGGGTGAACATTCTGGCATTCTCTAAATCCTGGGTAATAAGTGCTGTTGACTGTAGTGACATCTATTGGCAAGGCAGAGATCAACCACAGAGCCCACAGCGAAACAAAAAACAAACAAAATTTTAAGCTAAAAAAACTACTAGTTGCTCAATAAATCTCCGTTGATCATGGTGGGTCCACTTCATGTTAAAAATTGGTATGGTGCACACAGGAAGGGAGCGCCTAACTGTGGCCCTGCCACCAACTGAGACCGAGGTTGCAGCCCTGACGTCTACAATGACTGATTCTGTGACTTTGGCCAAATTAATCACTCTGGGTGTTAGGATTCTTGACTGTGAAATTAGACCAGACGAGCTTTAAGGTTCTCAAAACCCACCACCATCAAGGCAGACACTGAGCTACGTTTATTCCCTTCTTTAAAGGAATTTGCTATTTGATCGCCATCCTCCTTTAACATAAACCTTCTTAGAATGAATGTCTTCACTATGCCTTACAAATGTGGTTCTTTAAAATATTTAACTTTGAAATAATTGTAACAGCTTTATTTATAACTTACACAACATAAAATTCATCCACTGCGTGCACACAATTCAACAATTCTTAGCAAATTTACAGAGGCGTGCAACCATCACCACCATCCAGTTCTAGAACATTTCCAACACCTCCAAACATTCCATCAGTCCAAACTCAACCCCAACTCCAGGCAGCTACTGACTTGCTTTCAGTCTCTATAAATTTGTTTTTTATGCACATTCTCCATAAATGGAGTCACACAGCATGTACTCTTTTGCATCAGGCTTCCTCTACTTATATAACGAGAACGCATCAGTATTTTGCTCCTTTTCATTGTTGAATAGTATTCCACTGTACGGATATATACCATTTTGTTTATCCAGTTACCAGTTGATGGACATTCGGCTATTTCCAGTTTTCGGCTATTATGTAAGAGTCTTTGTGTGGACATATGCTTGCACTTCTCCTGGGTATACCCCTAGAAGTGGAATTGCTGGGTCATATGATAAACTTACGTTTAACTTTTTAAGAAATTACCAAACTGTTTTCCAAAGTGAGAACCATTTTACATTCCCACCAGCAGTGTATGAGGGTTCTAATTGTATGCCTGTCTTTTTACTAAAATCATTCTAGTGGATGCGTAGTGGTTTTAATTTGCATTTCCTTAATAATTAATGATGCTGAGCATTTTCATGTGCTTATCAGCCATTTAGATATATTCTTTGTGAAATGTCATTTCAAGTTTGTCCACATTTAAAAATTGGTTTGCTTGTTGTCTTATTGAGCTGTAAGACAATGCTTTTTTCATTCCAAATAAATCTATTTTATTATACAAAATTCAAGTGGATTAAATAAAGTTTAAAGAGGAAGTTTTTTCCTCAAAACTACCCTCTCAAAGCAGTTTGGTATACATGCTTCTGCACATTTTCCAATTAAAAAATGCTAGGGGTTCAGCTTTGGCCTTAGAAATTGGCTAAAACCTGCTCTCTGGCTTTGGCCTCTAGAAGGTCAAAGGTCTGAAAGATGTCTGGACATGATTCAGGTGCCTCTGAACAGTGCAGGATCAATCGTCCTGGGACAGCACAGATCAACAATAAAGACTGAACTGTGTATTAATGGCAATAATTCAAACAAGGCTGACATCTCATTTTACTGTTACTACTCAAATTAGAATTCCTGTGTAACTTGAAGTGGAAAATTTCTTAAGTGTTTGCTATACTGAAATTCTATCAGTTATTGAAGCATAAATGTTTATTATTATAAGACTAAAATACTACAAATAATTAAAGATGAGGATGAAGGCTGCTAATTTTTTATATTAAAAAACTACTAAATTTGGGGTCAGCCCGATGGCGTAGTGGTTAAGTTTGCACACTCCACTTTGGTGGCACAGGGTTTGCAGGTTCAGATCCCAGGCATGGACGTACACACTGCTCATCAAGCCATGCTGTGGTGAGATCCCATATACAAAAAGCAGAGGAAGACTGGCACAGATGTTAGCTCAAGGACCATCTTCCTCAAGCAAAAGGAGGAAGACTGGCAAAAGATGTTAGCTCAGGGCCAAGCTTCCCCTTCCCCCCAAAAAAAAGAAAAGAAAGAAAAATTAATAATTTTTTTAAAAGGTTAAACAGGAAAATATATTGACAGCTAATATGAATATTAAGATAATTAATTCTACAAAGAACATTACAACCTTTGTGAATCAATAAGTGTTCATAAATATTTAAATACTATAAGGCATAATAATAGAGATTAAGTTATCTCATAAGTTTTGTAATACTGTTCAGCAACTAGCACTCATATTAAAGTAGCCTTTAAAAGCTATATTTTTAGTTTTTAAATTCCTTTTTTTTTTAAAAGATTGGCACCTGAGCTAACAACTGTTGCCAATCTTTTTTTTTTTTTTCCCTGCTTTATCTCCCCAAACTCCCTGGTACATAGTTGTATATCTTAGTTGCAGGTCCTTCTAGTTGTGGCCTGTGGGACGCTGCCTCAATGTGGCCTGACAAGTGGTGCCATGTCCGTGCCCAAGCTAGGAACTGGCAAAACCCTGGGCTGCTGCAGCAGAGCGCACAAACTTAACCACTAGGCCACAGGGCTGGCTCCTAAATTCCATTTAGACCATGAATTTTTCTCAAAACATTCTCCTGTGTATTCTTTCTGCATTGGGTGGAATGAAGTTAAATGTCAACCCTACAACATTGGAATTCCACGGGAATGAAATATTACAAAATCATATATAAATACTTCCATGACAATTTCAACTTTGGTCCAGAGAAGATAAAGAATAGGAAGAGAAAATGTATTAGAGAAAAATGAAGTACCCCCAAATTCTTCTCTTCTAATAATCTCAATTGAAAGAGAAAGTATAACAGCATCACAGTAGTGATGCAACGGTCATCAGGAAGCAGTCCACTGTGGACAGTGACACAGCATCACAGTGGTGATCAGGGAGCAGTCCAGTGTGGGCAGTGACAAGCATCTCAGTG